>NC_092789.1:16260308-16634341 GCF_047496795.1 Chiloscyllium punctatum | reverse complement strand
AGCACAATCTCCTTCCTAACATCAACGGCTCGATTATATCAATCTACTTCATGCTGTCACCAGAAACGCAAAGGGCGCCATCTGTTGTGAATACTGAATCAAGGTATTTATAAATGACTTCCTCTGAGTCCAGGGGAAAGTTCTCTCCACAAGCCCTCATCGGCCCGAACTCACAGTGGTCATCCTCTTGTCCCTTAAATAAGTGTTGACTGCTTTCGAGTTCCCCTTAATCCTAGGCTCCATTGCTTTTTAGGGCCCATCCAGCTCTCCTAAGTCCACTCTTCAGGTCTTTGTAAATTTCTGAAACGCTATTTGACCATTGCTGGCTCAACCTTAAGTAAATCTCCTTCTCCCTCATGACAAGACGTTCCATCATCCTTGTCACAAAAGGTTCTTTTAACCTAACATTCCTTCCTTGTCTCAATTGCACAAACCTATCCAGCAATATTAGCTGGAGCTTCCGAGCAATCTTCACGTTTCTGTCGTGCATTTTCCTGTGAACATCTATTCCTATTTAGCAGCCTCCATTACAGACTAATAGAATTGTGATTCCCCCCTCCCCCAATTACATACCTTCTCAAACCGTTTGTTCCTACATTCTCCGCGAGAAACCAAAACGTCTAGGAGTTGTGATCATTGTCACTGATAAGCACTCCCACTTGCGACCTGTAAACCTGGTGTGCCTCATTGCCAGATACCAAGTCCAATGTGACCTCCCCTCTTGCCGACCTATCCACAATTTGAGACAGGAATGCTTTCTGAACACACCCCACAAATGCAGCTCCATCAAAGCTGTATGAAATAATACATTCCAATCAATGTTATGGATGTTAAAGTCACCCACGATAACAATCCTGCTACTTCTGCACCTTTCCAAATTCTGACTCCCAGTGTCTTCCTCCGTGCCTCTGTTGCTATTGGGGTGAGTGCAGAAAATTCCCAATAAAATGACTACTCTTTTGCTGTTTCTGACTTCCAACCAGACTGACGCTGGAGACAAACCCTCCTCCACGATCTTCCTTTCTGCAGCTGTGATATTATCGCTGATTAGCAATGCCACTCCCCCACCTCTTTTACAGAAAACGTCCATTCTGTTTTGAAACGTCTAAACCAGGAAACATCTCATACCACTCCTGCCTTTTGATATCCAAGTCTCTGTGATGACCAAAACACGACAGGTCGAATTATTGATCGACATTCTGAGTTGCTCACATGTATTCTTGATACTTGTAATAAAATAGCCACAATTAAACCCACAATGACTGCACCTTTGCTCCATCAAGTGCTAGCCCCTTCTCAGAAATACTCTCAGGATGTATCTACCCCTACACGACCTACAGCACCATCTGTTCCAAGCTCCCTACCTATCTAGTTTGAACCCTCTCAAAGAACTCCAGCAAACCTCACGGAGAGGGTATTATTGTCCCTCCAGTTCAGGTGCACCCGCAGTTATTTACAGGTTCCATCTCTCCAGAATGTATCCAATAGGATTCGGAAATTACTGCATGGAGTCTACTCCGCCATTTAATCCTGGACTATACGTTTCTCATTCTCATTTTTCCACTTGCCCCCCGTAATGTTTGATCCTATTATAACCAAAATCTATCTATCTCAGTCTTAAAAGTTCTCAACGACCTGACTTCAAGAAACGTCTGTTGCAGTGAATTCCACAGATTCATCAATCTCTGACTGAAGAAATTTCTCCTTGTCTCGGTTCCTAAAGGGCTTCTTTTTACTCTCCGGGTGTCTTTTCGGGTTTGATTCGCTCGTACAAATGGAAACATCTTTAAAGTATGCAGTCTGACCTGGCCATTCAATATTCCACGTCGCATGTTTGGGAATCTGAATGCAATTCTTCAAATAGCCATCTCTTTGGCATCCTGTGCGATTGGGGAAAATGATCAGCAGCTTAACCCAGTGAAATGTAAACTGAAATTTGGACCGAGTCTCTGAGACGCCAAGGTATTTTGATGGAGCTTGCCCGGGAAAGAGCAGAATGTGAATATGGATGCGAATGATTTAAAACACTCATCAATTTGACCTGTCCCGTTCCATATTCATTGGAAAGGGGGTTCCATATTCATAAGCAGCTCCAGGGAGTTAGAACGGACCTTGTCCTGAATCGCTCCTTGCAATACCTCGCATGTCAGCCAGGATGATGTGTCAGAGGAAAAAAAAACGTCAGAGAAAGTATTGTGTGGAGCAGCATCCGGTAACAAAAAGTTCAAACCGATGTTCAGAGAGTCGACAATTCAACCAGGCAACTGTAGTTAGAGAATGAAAGACACACACACACATACACACACAGACACACACACACACACACAAACACACACACACACACGTGCACACAGGTTGAGTGCAATAGGGACTTCGTTTGAGCAGCAAAGAGCCGGATGAAGAGAGTATGATCGAAGCAGAGAGGCACGGACAGTGAAACAGGAAGCACGACAGACAGAAAGAAAGGTAGGATGTTTGGCAGAGAAGCAAGCGAGAGGGTAATGTGAAAGGGAGTGAATCAGATTGTTCCACAACAAGTGAGAGTGGGACGAGAGAGAGTGAGTGAGACAATGTACGTCACACTGGCAAGCAACAGTGAGAAGGATGAAAGAACGATGTATGCACATATCGAAATAAACATAGAAGCAGACAGAGTGAGATTGACAGAAAGAATGACAAAGAGACAGTGTGAAAGGCAAAGAGAGAATGAGTGATATATGGGTGAGATGCAAAAAAACGTGTGAGAGAAACGAGGAAGTGACAGGCAGTGACATAGCAACGGAGGAAGATACAGCAGCATAGATTCCACGTTTTAAAAGTTCTTCCCTTTAGTCTCAGGCTGTGCCGTTGGTTCCTATTCTCCCCGTCAATGGAAACATCGTCCCAACATCACTTGAACCAGATCATTCAGATTCAGCTTATAGACCGCCGGGATTCTAACTATAAATCTTGGAATAGCCATCTCTCAGACAGCTTGTGGGATTACCGAAAATGAATAGCAATTTAACTCAGTGAAGGAGGTAATGAAATTTGGCCAGATTCTCTGAATGCAGATGCAGTGAGATGGTGCCAGCCCGGGATTTATCGGAAGGCGAGTACGGATTTTAATGATTTCAAGCGGTCACGGATTCAGCCTGTCGAGTACCATACAACCAGGAACGTATTGTTATGGATCTGTTGGGCTCAGAGCAACTCAGCTCTGAGGAGTTAGGACGGACCTTGTACAGATTCGGTCCTCAAAACATCTGCTGGCTTAACAGTATGACCCAAGACAAAACCTCAAACACAGCCCGTTCACTTTGGAGTAACGAAGGGGAGGCAGTGGATTTCACCTGGAGCGTGTCAGGAAAGTATTCCATTGTAAACAAAAGTTGGAGAAGATGAAATTCGAGCAAAATTCGGAATCTGAAGCTGAAAATCGTTGTGAAGAGAATCGACACCGAAACCAGAAATCTACAGTGAGAGTGTGAGCGAGACAGACAGAGGCAAATCAGAGATTGAAAGCAATAATGTTTGTGTTTGAACGGCAGAGAGAGGAATGGAGAGAGAGTGAAAGAAGGGAGAGGGACGAACAGTGAAACAGGCAGCTCGACAGCTAGTTACAGAAAGGCAGAATGTTTGAGAGTAAGAAAAGAGAAGGGAAGAGTGTGAGACAATGAATATCACAGATACAAGTGAGGCAGTAGGAGTGAGAGACGGAAAACGAAAGACACTGAGTCAGATTGTTACATAGTGAGTGAGACTAAGACGAAACAAAACAATTGAGACAGCGTAATGGTGGCAAGTGACACAAAGAGATGAGACAATGATAGAGATAAGTTGAAATCAATATAGAACCAGCCATAGTGAGAGTGACAGAAATAATGACAACGAGACAGATTGGTCGACAAATACAGATTGATCAATATATCAACGGAAAGAGAATGTATGAAATAAAGTGTGAGAGAAACGATGGAGTGAAAGACAGAAAGCGAGGGACATAGAAACAGAGTACGATATAAATGGGTGCAGTGATGAGAGTGAGTGGGACAATAGAATGACAGAAACGGTGATAATTATGAGAATGTGTGGGACAGAGAAACACAGGTGCAGTTTTATAATAAAAGAGATGAGCAGAGCGACAGAGTGAGCAATAAAAGATGCAGACAAAACATGAGGGAAAGACAGACTGTGGGAGAAACGAGAGTGATAGAGTGAGAGAAAAATAGAAGTAGAGTGAGAACATGAGAACAAGACAGAAATAAACTTAGAAACAGAAAGAGACTTCGGGAATCTTTCCCAATATTCACAATCCGAGTTTTCCTGCTCTATTCCAGTTATCACGTTGCAGGATTCAGCTTCTCATTTGCCTCTTAACGTGGGGCTGTTGGACAAATGTCCATGAAATTAGGATTGTAAACGGTGTCAGATTCGCTCTGCCCACTGTCCTTTCCGGGCTAGGAGGAGCTGACGAGAAGAAGATAGGAGTATTATTCCTCCTTCTTGGGTTCCCAGCTGTGTCTGCAATCGGGCCATCGCCTTGCCATGGACTTATTTAATCCTCAAAGGTTTGCCGCCACCACATTGGGGCCTGTGGGTGGGTCTTTTCGAAAGGCTGGACCTCACAGTGAAAAACACTAAATGCTGTCCAAGGCGATGATGGCTGAGCCTGATCCCAACCGTCACTCCACGCAGCGCTACTGGTCCCGGTAATTCTTCACTCCCCATCAGTCTGACGAATGACATTTCCTCCTCTGATATTTTCAATATGCAACTTTCTGTTCGTTTTCCCTTGGAGAGAAAGGAAGGGCAAGACAATGGCAGGGAAAGAGATACATCCACAAAAACACATGTACCCAGGTAGAGAGAGACCCGACAACACGTTCAATACGAGCGCAAACAGACCAATCGCCCCCTTACACCTTTTCCGCACCTCAATATGAGCAGGAATGCCCCTAGGACCCGGTGAAATCTCATTGCCGCCTCAATCTGCTGGTAAATGATCCTCGACCACAATGTCATATTCCCGCTTACACTCCATACACTTGATGCCTTTAAAATAATACAAAAAGCTTTATTTTCCTTGAAATATTGTGGCGTCAGCAATGATCTCTGTGACATTCCAGTCTGACTCGTATGTGTTGTCAGACCATGGAGTTCAGGCAGCCTCCTTCTGAATAGGTAGGAAAAATTAAATTAGATATATGCATGTCGGCTGGGGAACAGAGCAAGTGAGAGCGAGAGGTTTGTCAGAAGATCTGTGGAGCAGCTTAGAGGATTATTTTCTGGGTGTTGTTGTCGATTCCCAAATGCACACATCCTCACTCTGTTCTACTCCAAATATAAACAATTTCAGAGACAAAAACATTTCATGGACACTTGTTTGGGAAGATTGATGTTGCAAGTGCCCGCCCCTCCAAATTCGGTACGCTGACACTCGTGGCTGTCAGGTGATACATGTCCTTCGCTTAACTATCTGTTGCCGTGAGATGGTGTGCGAGTAACATTAGAGTTGATTCCCCACAGTGTGGAAATTGGCCATTTTGATCCGAGAACCCCAAAGCGACCATTCAAGGGTAACTGTGCCTGTGTCGGTAAAATGAAGTTGATCCAATGACCTGCTGCAGTCCAAACGTATGCAAGTTGGGTGGGTTGGTCATGTTCAATTCCCCGAAGTGTCTACAGATGTGCAACATGGTGGCTTAGCGATGAGAAATATACCAAGGGTGATGGTAGCGGATTGTGAGCATTAGAGGGTCGGTGTGTGCTTTGTGGGCCGAATAGGAATCCAAATGGGGATGTTATGAGAAAGCTGGGGAGAATCTGAGAAACAGGTAAAAAGAGGGAGAAACAGACAGAATATTTATGGGGACAAACAGAAGGCAAAGACAAAGAGTGAGAAATACAGCAGGAGAAAAGGGGAAAGGAAATAGGGAGAAACAGCGAAACAGACACCGAAGGAATTAATAGGGGAAGCAGAGAAAGAGGTGATGGAACGGGACTGGGGTGAAACAAAGGGAAATAAGTAGCTGAGAAAAGAAAGAATGAACAATACAAAAGGAGAAGTAGACCAGGTTAAATAAGGCGTGAGAATAAAGGAGCGGTGAATGGATGGAGAATCACAAAGGAAGAAACAGAGATGATAAAGAAAGACCGAGGGGGAATGTTAGGAACAGAGAAATACCGAAATGGAAAGAGAGCTGGAATGTTTGGGGAAACTTCGACAAGGAAACCGGAAGTGGGACTTGGGTAGCAAGAGTGGAGAAAAGAAGAGATAGACACCGCTTGGGACAGTCATGCGGGGGCAGTGACATTGGTTGTGTAGATAATAATACAGCTCCGGGATGGCAATGTGTCCCTCCCATTTTGGACCACTCTATTTCTCCTGTCATAGTGTGCATAAACTAAACCCAGGTAAAAACTCACAGACGTCCAAGATGTGGTAATTAATGCTGTGAGCAGTACTCCCATCTTTTCGAAAGCAGTTGGTCGTTGAATGGTTAACTTTTGAGAATAACGCAGAACCTGATTGATAAAAATGACAGCAAGCATTAGTCGGACGTCAGATGAATCTTACAATCGGAAACACCCCGTTTTTATATAGTATAATAAATCAGCAGATGGCATTGAAGGAACATCTCCTACTCCAGTCAATCTCATTTGCATGACAGTCTTCTTCTCTGCAGATCCCTCCTTCACACTCACGTTCCGGCTCATTAACTGCGAAAAGCAAATGTGGTCACAATTAATAAAATGCTCACTACATTGTGGCATCAAAACAGCATCACACTGAGCATAATGGAGATCAGAACTGGGCACCATACAACGGTGCACCAAGTATGGTCTAACAGAGGTTTGTTATTAATGGAGCAGTGTACATTACTTCCAGTGTGGTCTAATTTAGAGACATAGAGAATAGAACCATGCACAGTAATGGATATTAGGTGTAACTTCGAGGTAGTTGAGGCAAGTATATTAATAACATTTAAAAGGCATTTGGGAAAATACTTGAATACGAAACTCCAAGGAGGGAATGAGCGAAGTGCTGGAAAGTCAGGTTAGCATAAGGTGGACATGTTTACCAAAATGGACCAGCTTGAGTGAAAGGTCTGTTTTTACGCTGCAAGACATGTTAGAGGGAAGTAAGGATAGATCAGTCGCGGGCAATCGTTTTAGCTACTGTATGTAACATGATAATGCCATTATTTTGATAGCTTTTCCTCTGTTTTATTTTCCAATTCAGGTATCACAATTTTCTGATGGTATGAAGGCACAGATCAATCATGATCTTGCTTCATGTCAGTGCAGGTGTAACAGGCTAATTGGACACCATCTGTGCTAATTAATATTTCAGAAGATTGAGCACTTGCAGATGTACCAGGAAAAAATAAACACGACATCCAGATGAAGGCTGCAAGGATCACGAGATCGTTTCTCTTGTTTGCACTGAGTTCCTCGGAGGAGCTATCAAACGAGTCGAGCACACACACCCTTTCTACGAGATTTCAAATTATTCTCCAGTGAATGGTCCCACAGGCTCATGCGGATTGGGTTCAAACCGTGGTCATGTGATTGGAACAGTCATGTTAATTGACTACTCTTCAAAGCTTGAACTGAGAAGCAGTCTGCATTACTGTGAAACACTCAGTTGACCATGTGATAAATAGTTACAGATGCCCACACAATATCTTATTTCTTACGGATTGGCCCACGCCTATTGATGCAGTAACAGCGTTCTTACTGCTGGCTTTGGCCCGTCAGCAGCAAAGCGAGCACAGCTCTTCCACTTACGAACATTCTGAAGCGTGTGGCAGCCTTTCATGTTCAAATTGGTTGCCGTGAGCGGTCGCACTTTGTGAACGGTTTTGCAGCTAATTGGCGTTGGAGATAGATAATTCAGTGAAGGCTGTTTTTGGTATTGCTGCCTTTATTGGTCATTGCTTTCACGAGAGGGTTTGGAGATCATGTCGTGCCTCTGCAGCACATTGATTCGACCACTTTTGGGATACTGTGTGCAATTCTGTTCTCTGAGCTACAGGAAGGATCTTGTGAAATTTGGAAGGGTTCAGAAAAATATTACAAGGATGTTGCCAGAGTTGAAGGTTTTGAGGTTGAGATAGAGGAAGAGGCTGATTAGGGTGGGGCTATTTTTTCCTTCAGAATCAGGAGCTGTGTGATGAACTAAAAGAGGTCTATAAAATCATGAGGGTCAAGAAGAGAGTAAATAGACACATCTTTTTCTCTGGAATAGAGTGTCCAAGCAAAAAGGCATAGGCTTAACATGAGATGGGAAATATGTAAAAAGGACCAACGGGGCAACTCTTTCACACATAGATTATGAATGATTGGAATGAGCTGCCCGAGGAAGTGGTGCAGGTTTATAATCATGTAACATTTAAAAGATTTCTGGATGGCTATGTGAATGAGAAATGTTCAGAAGAGTGAGGTACAAAAAAAAATTAATTTGCTGGAAACCTCTGCAGGTCTGGCACCATCTGTGAAGAGAAAAGAGAGTTTACATTTCATGTTGCTGTACACAGGCATGACGTCCCTTCACATTCAACGCACAGTAGCACCAATGTTTACCAACTACAAAACGCACTGCTTAACTTCTCCAAAGATCCGCAGATAGCAATTTCTAAAACAATGACCACTTCCCCCTGGAAGGACAAGGGCTGTAGATATATGTGAACATTACACCCTGCATGTCCCCAATCCAAGCCACTCACAATCCTGACTTTGAAAAATTTTGACCGTTCCTGCATGGTCAAGATCTTGAAATTCCTTTTTGTAACGGCACTATGGAATTTGCCTACAGCACATGAAACATAGTATTTCAAAAAGGCACTAATTTCTGAAGTTGCAGTTGCGTATGGTGATAAATACCAAATCCTGGAGTGATAAAATAAAAGGAACATTTAATCGTCTGGGGCAGTTGAAGCTATCAGGGAAAAAGAGGGAGAAATGTTGCGAGACATTGAAAGATGGGCAAGTAGAGAGAGAATTAACTCATGAAACCTCAGGATAGACATAGTGAAATATAATCAAAAAATGGATGATAATACGGTCATGATGGCATAATCTGTTCCACTGATGTCATTCTGTGTGTAAATATTAGGTGTCCACCGAAAGAAACACGGAATATCAGAAAAGGATCCGATTGTAACTTGAATCCAATGTGAAGAATGCCTCGTGTGGTTTGCTTTTGAGGAACATGTTGGAGTTCCGACATCCAGACTCTGCAAGTGACATCTGATGGAATAACCTCTTCCCGTAACTCCTTCCTTCATCTAACAGCCCAACCCAAATTGAGTGTTAGAAGCTAATTTTGACATGCATTAATTCAGGGAGATCCGGTTGAACACACAGAGTTTGGGATCAGCCACATTGACCAATAGATTTGGATGGAATGTGTGTTTCTGATCTCGATGGGCAACGAACATAGTTCCTTGCATCAGAGTCTAGGAATTGGTCAGTGGGTGACTGATGACTCTCTTTGGGGACCAACATCTTTGACTGAGCATTGGGAATGGTGTCAGAAAAGCACAAAATGAAACACGCAGACCTGCATATATTTTTGGGGACATAGCTTCACAGTTGAGAGTGACAACATTTACCATTCTCTCCTGCAGCCTCAATGAAGCCTCTCCCTTCTGGCTTTGATGGAAGGAGGAACAGGAATCCAGAGTACCATTCCCATTATTCTCAGCGTTTGGAATAGAGACTGGCTCATCGCCTGGCCCCAGGGAATTTCGCATTGCTCTTATGGACTGATACACAAGCTGAAAGAAAGAATCCTTTCACAGACGCGCGGAATTGTGGGAGGAGGGACTGCGTTGCTCTATTCATTGTACAATGACCCTCCGTCGGCTGAATATATTAAGACATACTGCTAAAATCAGTAGAATTTGAAATCGGGCCTTTTGTCTCAGAGATTAACAAAATGGGAAGTCTCCAGTGGAACTCGGCAGGCCTTTCATCACCTGCAAACAGACAACTCCCAGTGTCTGCGTGTGTTTTCTCCGAGTTCTCTGGTTTCCTCGCACAGTCCAAAGGTCTGCAGGAAAGGAGAAGTGGCCATGCTAAATTGCCCATAGTTTTCAGGAACGTGTAGTTTATGTGTATTGGACAGGGAAAGAGTAGTGCTGCAGGTAGGGGAATGGTTCGAGATGGGATGGTTTTCGGAGGCTCTGATTGAGTCCGTTGGGTCTAATGGCCTGTTTCCACATTGTCAGGATTCTATGAAATCAGCCTGAATGTTTCGGAGCCACAGTTTTATCACATCTCCTTGGCGATCCCTTCACAAAGCCTAGGTAAGATGAATTTGCACACGTCTGTCAGGAGTGGACTTAGAGGATTATGCATGAGGAATATGCTACAATGGTACTTAAGAGATTGTGATAGTGGTTAAACTCCATTGGCGCCACATGAATGCCTGGATTGGAACTTACTGATCGGTGCATGCTCTGCTCAATTTGGCTCAATGACTGTACCCAACAACAGAAATGTGTCCCCACTGTGAAGGCAACATTGCATCTTTACTAAGGACTGAATGGACTTTATTCCTACCAAAGATTATGTGTATAAATGTATTCGAGGAAGGAAGATATGAAAGATGGAAGGCAAGGACATTATTTCCCTTTCTGTGGTTTCCCTCACCAGGAACTGCAGGAAAGACGTTGGCGCTCAAACCTAAATCAATTTGAATAGACATCAGAGACGCCAAGGCTTTTAAGGTGAAGGCGATTAAAGTCCGAAAGCCAGAATGATTTAGGATTTCTGGGAGCTTTCCAACAGTTTATTACTGTTGCTTAATGGTGTAGAAGACAAGGCGGTCAGCTGAAAGAGAGTGGTAGGTGCAAACCTCCATGGCGATTCCTTTACCGAGTCTTCCAACATGACAGGGCCTCTCTCGGAATGGTGACAAATGGTTGTTCTGAACGATATGACTCTATGAGGATGGTGCTTTTGGAATAGATCTGCTTGTTTTTTTACGACCTCCACCCCCAATGCCCCCATCAAATGATGGAAAAAAAACTACAGCATAGACAATAGGCAAGGCAACGAATTTTATTTATACAATTCAGAAAAGAGTAAGTCAAGTGTCATTGGATCCACACAATAGCACACAGTCGATCAACAGAAATCAGCTGGCGCCTTACACCGTCCTCACATGCGACTTTTTTTTGCATCATACCCGGTTTGACTTGCAGCAGTAGTTCTCTGCGAGACAAGCGTCGCTTTGTCGAACTTCGTGCGGAAGACAACGGGCTTCCCTATAAATTCCATTTTTGAGTTCACAAGGTGTTATGGGGACTGTAAGTCAAAAAGGAACTGTTCAATGAGGCCGTTGCCAGTAGAATTGACGACACGTCTGACAATTAACCATTTAATCAAGCGAGCAGAACTGTGTCCATTGCTGCTGGTGTGGTCCAATTGAAGCAGGTCGAAACCAAATCTCTGCAAAATCTTCCGAGTGTAAACTTATCAAGGGATGTAAAGAGGAGAACAGTGCCCAGTGCTCTCAGAAATGTCTCATTATGAAAGATAAAGAGTAAAAGTATCAATATATTCCAATTGTGGACACTGAGAGAAGGGTGTGTTCTGCCCTACAAATGTCGTCGAACTGAGAGATGTGGAGACGACAACTATATACAGTGTGGTCTTACAAACGGAGTTGAAACTATCGCTATATACATCGGACAAAGTGAAATTTAACTAAAGGTTTATAGGGACAAGAACGATGTACAGAGCTCCCTGGGGGATGAAGGAAGGTATACAGAGACAGAAACGAGCTCAGTTCTCCCACTGCGACGTAGTCGAGCCACATGCAGAGCAGAGCTATGCATAGTTCTCTCAGTGTTGTCTAACCGAGGGATAAGGAAAGTCGGATTCACAGATTTCTCATGTCGTCATACCAAAGTGGATCGAGGCCATCCCTATACACACTGTTTCAAGTATGTCCTGTCAGGAGACATGTGGACAAGAACTGAGCATAATGCTTCCCATGTGACTTTGCCAATGGATATGTATACCAACTCTGTGCACAGTGTTTCCTTCCATACAGAAAGTTAAGAAAAACACAAGAATATACGCAAGCAGATTCCCAGACAATTTTGTATCGTGTTTCATTTTAAGTTCTGTTTTAGAGTATAAGCTGTGTTCCTACGGAGTGCATTCCACAGCTCGGGGCTCAGGCAGTTGAATACAATTCAAACAATGATCTCTAATATTATCATAATTAGAATAGTATGGGGATCCTGAACTGTTGTCGCGACTAAAGGACATTGCAGAGATCAGGAGTAGCAGACCAAAAAGGGATTTGAAAGTATATCCCTGTTCAATGTGGAAACCAGGCTGCTTAGAACATTTCTTGCTGCATAGGTTTGAGGGCAGAATACTAGCAAATTGAATTGAACGGTTTTTCGAAAATTCTCCAAAATGAGATGTTAACTTTTCATTCAGAACTGGCAGGAATGGGATTGTGGCTGCTTGACAGAAAGCCAAATAGACGTCAAAATTCAATTCCAAAACAGCACATGATTGTGGAACTGAGGTGATGAAATCCGTTTTGACATAATTGTACTTACAAACAAAAAAAAACTCTAGATTCTCCATCCACAGTAATGGGCTCGACAAGCACCAAGATGATGAGCAGGAAAACCGGTGATTTCATCTTTCTCTGTAGAGTCTGTCAGCCGCACGATGCGATCACTGGAAGAAGTAGATTATTCATAGTAAGTGAGAAATTATTTTGTAGTTAATAAGCACAGATGAACGCTGAGGATTGGTTCTCCGTTGTGCTCATCATAATGACATTTCATTAAGTAAGACCAAATGTAACTAGAATCCTAACCCTACCTCGAACAAACGGTTTACATGTGCACGGGTCCTTTAAGATAACAGTTCAGGTACATAAGATTTATTTTAGAAGACACATTGAATATATAAATTTAGAAGGCATTTTGGGTAACTTGACAGTATTAACTGAAACATGTGGTAAATGAAGTAGACTGAATCATGGACAGTTACGAAGATGATCATAAATTGCAGGCTGAGAAATAACAAAGAGTGGTTATTATGGATAAGAGAAACGCCTTGCATTTTGTAACGTCAAATCAAGATTTTATATCCATGGTGAAAGTTAAGGCCTTAAGGAGGGTGCTGGAACGGAGTGATCTTGGAGTTCAGGACAACAGTTCCCTGAAAGTGGAGTCACAGGTCGACAGATCAGTGAATAAGTCTTTTCACACACCAGCCTTCATCAGACAGGACGTTGAGTATCGAAATTGAGAAGTTGCTTTTCAGTCGTACAGGAAGTTGGCGAGGTCGCATCTTGGAGTACTGTGCTCAGTTGTGCTCAGCGTGCTACAGAACATTTGTTATTCAACTGCGAAGAGATGAGACTGTGTTCACATGCATGTTGCGAAGTATTGACTTTCAAAGTTATTGGGAGAATTTTGACAAGATAGAATATTTTCTTTATAGCAAAGGAGACAGAGGGCGGATCTCATCGGATTGGATTAGATCATGAGAGGCAAGAACAGTTTTTTTTCCCAGTGTTGGGGAATCAAGGACAAGAGGGCATCATTTAAACATTAGATGGGAATGAATAAAGGGAACCCGAAGAGCGATTATTTTTATGTAGAGGCTGGTCGGCATATGGAATTACCACCTAGCAGAATTGGTTCAGGCGAGTACACTAGCAACATTCAAAATTCATTTGGACAAATACATTGGATCGGAAAGGTTTGGAAGGATATGGGCCAAGTTCAGGGTAATGGGGTTAGTATGGGTGACCTTTTAGTCGGCATTGATCATTTTGGGTGAAAGGGCCTGTCTCCGTGCTGCAGGACTCTATGAATCTATAACTATGAAAGAGCAGTCAATCTTAATTTCGATGAAAACACTGCCCTTATTTTAAAGTTGGTTTCGTGCTTCGTAGGTAGGGTCAAGGAATTTCGAAGATGAATCTGGATCTCCTGAAACAAAGAGAGAACACTTTCATTGCACCACATGATCACTCCGTAACTCGACCTTGATTGTGGAGAATCAATGTGTGAGAATCAGCTGCAGTCTAAACTCAGATCACGAACAGAAAAGCAGGCCAAACGCCTGGTGGATGGCACAATTGACAGAAATACTTACATTTCAGTGATGTGACGAGAAGCAGTCTCTGACCATTTTGAACAGTTCACCTGTCTGTTAAATATTCGCCACTAACACGGAATTCACTGGCCACAAGGCTCCATTCAGTCTGAGAGTTTAGCAAAGTTTGCATTGTCACACAGTAAAGACTAGAAATGATCCAGCATCTCTTTGTAAGCTTGTGTGTTTAATGTTCGGAGTGTATTCTGCTGCAATTAAATGCGGTCCAAATGTTGTGAAACTGAAAAGCTAACTTGTGGATTGTGAGGCAGGAAGTTAGAATTTCGTGTTTGCACAATACTGGCATGAAAGCATTGCATGTCCTCTTTTGTAGATTATGTGCATTTTCTGTTCTTTGATATTTAGAATGGATGTCGGTGAGCAGTAGCCTGAAAGTTTGCACGTACACAGAAAGCACCAGAATTGAAATGTGTATCAAAAGGCCGTACAGGCAGCAAGGCAATCAGCAGGTTTTTTTTACCAAGACGACAGGCTTTTGAATTTAGGCAATCAATTTGAACCAGGCACTTAGTATCCTGAATCCGATAAATTTAAACCTGATGGTTCTGACAACACAGGACCAATCCGATATTAAAAATTATAGATATCTCACCAATTGTATAAAAAGAAGGGGGCAGTTGGACAAAGGCCTCAGAGCTGGCTGCCATCGTCCAGAAATAACGGTCGTCAGCTCCCGACAGAAAATGTCTATCCCTCACGGTTCTCTATGACTGAGGTTAAATAACATCGAAATACTAACGAGAACAGCGACACAACTAGAGAATAATGCTGATTTAGAATCAACAGAGAAGGTTAAAAAGAACACCGCAGAAGACATGTAACTTGGTTATAATTTGATAGACTAAATTCCAGTATTTCTTAAAGAGGTGGGACCTGTATCTATTGGAACAGCACGCCAAACAAATCTTGTCAGGTTTCTTTTGGAATCTTTTATTAGGTATTATTTTGTAATTAGAAGGGGTTTATTCAGTTTGTTAATGGTTCAGTTCGTTTATTTACTGTTAGAGTTAGATATATGAATTGGTACTGGGTGATTTATAAATTAGTGTCAAGGATTTATTTTGCTTGACGGTAAAAATTTGATGAAAAACAGTTGACACTACTTCTCACGCTGTGTACATTGCAGTACTGTAGACATTGTATCACGTAGATAATGCAGAGTCCGCACAATTCTGAGAGTCCAGGTATCAGTTTTCCTACATAGTAGACATTATATTGCTGTCGATGGCATGCAAGTGCAGACTGCTGAGTGTTCAAATATCAGTTCATATGGTCGTGCAATGTTATAGAGTATTCCTACTTCCACATATTTCCTGTCATTGTCCATAGGTTCCTCTAAAATGGAGTTGGATTTGGGCAGCTGAGCACCAGGTCGTTTGCACAATCCATTTTTATTTTATTTTCTCCCGTAATCTTCTTAAATGGGTCCAGCAGCGTGGACTGGTGACTGTGGCTTCTGCATTGTCGAAACATTCTGAACGCAGATTCCTTGAGGCTGTGATCGAGGCGTGTTTGGGCCTCGTACGACACCTGGCGGCGTCAGTCAGGGCTACATGACCGACGGATATCCGAAACCGTCTTGGAGAAGCACCTATGACAAGAGCAGGAGGAAGGTATTCGGACTTTTGAACCTGCTGCATAATTCATCATGACCATGGCTGATTGCCCAAATCAACAGCCTCATCCTGATTTCTCCCCAAAATCAACAGATTTGTGAAGCATAATTTTCCCTTCATAAATCCATGCTTAATCTGTCTGATCCAGCCGCTGGTTTCTAAATGCTCATCGTGACGGCAGTTTGCCAGATTCTGCACCCGACAGCACCAGTGGTGTCTGTGTTGGTGAGGTCCAGCATGGACTCATTGTAGCAACCCCTAGGTGCATTGCCCATGAAAGAGCAGTAAAGTTGCAGAGTTTTTGTAATCGAAAGATATGCAGGTTAGGTGAATTTACATTCTAAATTGCCCATGTTATTCAGGGATGTGTAGAGAAGTGCATTAGTCAGGGGAAATGCAGTGTAATACGAGAATGATTCTGGATGGTATACTCTTCAGAATGTCTTTGTGGACGTTTTGGGCCTACTGGCCTGTTTCTGCATGGTAGAGATTCTATGAATTCTGTGATGTTTTTAATTCATTTTCTAACATTATATTCTATGTTTTGACATATGTTTCTTTTGCTTTAAAATGGCACTAGAGAGTGGCCACAGCATAAAATACTTTTCACGACATTTAGGAACGAGATACAAGTGACAATAAATATATCAATGAATAATTAAATCAATTTCAGACAGCATTCCCACCTCAAAAATCCTTCTCTTATTTTCAAAACAATTCCCACTTCCTCACGATCATTTCATTTGAGATGACATTCCAATAGCCACATTGTGCTGTTGGTTTAAACAGTATCACCACTTCGACATATTCCAATTATTTTGGACAACATTCCTACTTACACATTTCTTTGTTATTTTTCAGATATTCCAGCTTCCAAATGTTCCCTGTTTTTATTAGACACGATTCTCACTTCCAATTGTTCACTGGTGCGATCAGCAAAATTTGCACTTCCACCTGTCCCTCTCTTTTCAGACAATATTCCAGCTTCCACATTTCCCTGTTATTTTGACTGGAGTTGCCACTTCCACATAATGTCTCCTTGTTCATGCAGTGTCCCCACTTCCATACGTTCTCTGTCATTCAAGGCAACATTCCCAGTACCTCATATTGCTGTTATTTTCTACTGTTTTGTAGAGGTTTTCAAGAGGCCGCTCGTGTCATGTGTTTAGACATTGATCTTTGTTCGGAGCTCCTTATCACTTCAGTTGGGGGAGGTCATTGCGGAGAGAGTCCAATGCATTCTGCACACTCCCTATCTCCTAATACAGTACAGGATGTCCACACATTCCTCGTCAAAATGATTGCATGCAACATTGATATCAGCGATTGCCACATCTCCTTTATTCGATGTGCCCTTCTAAAGACAGTTGCCAGCTGCATCGTAACGGAATGGGGGATGAGTATCATCTTATGCAGCTGTTAATTAATATTTTCCCTAAGACATTCATTATCACTTGCACATTTAAAATAAAACTAAGAGCTGCGTGTGCTGAAGATCTGAAACCAAACTCTCTTGATGAAAACTCGTCAGAATTGAGATATTAACTGCTTTCTTCCCGCAGATTCAATGAGACTTGTACAGTTCCATGAACAATTTCAATCCCCCCAAGTCAAACTGCCTGTTTATACATGCACAAAACTTGTCCTGCGGTTTTGAAATCGATATGCAGCTCTCCCCAACATTTGTTTCTCCTTGCTGTTTCTGAACTTCACTCAAACTGGTTTATGTGGAGTCTGGGCTGAGGCGATCTTAGTGGCAGATTCGAGCCGGATGTTCAGTGCGGCCAATTTCGATTTTGAGATCATCTCGCTGCCTCTTGTTCGTTCTTCTCAATGAGAATGGTGAGATTGTCATCAGGTTACCCCTCACCGTGAAGGAGTGGAAAGGACAATGCTATGCTTTCCTCCAGACATCCGAGACTGCTTAAAGCTAGATCAGCTGCCGGCGTCTGGTGTCATGGCCTTCACTCCTGGTTTTGGGGAAATAGAGGTCCTGCATGTGTGCTTCCCCACGCAGTAGGAGTTACATGCATATGTGCGCAATGCGCGGGGAGGGGTGTGTAGGTTAGTTTTTGAAGATACAATGCATATCCTTCAAAATGACATTCTTTCAGATTGTCAGCCATTATTTCCTTCCCGATTGCAACTGTATTTTGCCAATTTGACTGATCAAGAAAAGGCCTGATTGGAAATATCTCAGGAACCACCATCACTTTCGTTAATTATTTCCTGTCCCATTGACAAGGCCAGGATCACGGTTGTTCGTGGCAGTGTGAGAGAGGTGGGAAAGGAGTAACTCTGGAAATCGTCAAAACTGGCTTCAGAAACACATAAACCTCAATGACAGCAGGTCAGATAGATTAAAGAAAACATTGTGCTGATTGACATCCCCTGCTCTCCCCAGTACACCCTTTGATAAATTAGTGCTCATTGATCATGAAAACAAATTGGAGACTCCACTGAGGGTGAATACGGCACACATCATACTCTTCAATGTCCATCAGCATGAATTTCTCCACTGGCCAACCTTTGACGAAGCAGGTCGAGACAGGAAAGACCCAAAAGCGAGACTGCATAATGGATGATGGAACCGACAACGGTTTTGCATCTTGGTCGAAATGCTTCTGTACCAATACACTTGTCACAGATGCATCGCCCATAACAGAATCGCCAGGAGTATCCAGACCACAGTCCTGGTGGAGTTGGAATCCCATCTATCACAAACATACACTCGATATTTTCATCTCATGGAGTAGCATCCAGCGAATCTAAACTGGTCTTCCAAGACGAAATGTGAGTTGTCAGCAACAGACGAAATGCAATCAAGCACAAACATTTAACTCAGACATTTTCAGGATTTTCGCCTGTCAGAGGGTGTGACTCTGGAATACTTCACTGTAATGCCTGCCAACGCTTGACGATTATGTGTATACAAGACTGAGATATGCATTTTTAATCAGTACGGCTTTTAAGAAATATGGGAATAACGTAAGACAGTGACACTAAAGATTGTTAGATAAGTTAGGATTTTATTTTTATTAACTGAGCAGAGTCATTGGGTCAAATGGCCTTCTTCTCATTCTCAGTCTTATGGTGGAAAAGATATGCCTGTAGAGAGATGTGTGATTTGCTGTCTGACTAGACAGACTGAAAGGACAAGCCTGGGTCGTGTAGAGGAGCTCATCAATTCGAGATCAACCAGGAAATCAAGGTTTAAAGGGCCAGTACGAGGTGAAAAACGAAACAATAATGTGACAGTAAAGCATTCCGATTCTGATCCAGAAAGGTCGAATTACAGAGCAAAGAGTTTCTATTTGACAGCTCTGAATTTGTCGACAGGCACTATTTGTGCTCGTGGTAACAGGGCTATGCTCTGATTCACCTTAAGGTTCTGGGTCCCGATAGTGCCATCTCTTCTGCCACTAGTTCCCAACTTGTCAATCCAAATGCACCTCGCCTATAGTGGCTGCCATGTTACAGTGACATGAGTACCATTTTTATTGAAAAATATATCTCTGAGTTGCCGAATTGTAGAACGCGCAACTTCGATGTGATAAACCAACGGAAAGTCTCAGAAGATCGAAGATAAACACTTAAAATACAGTAAGAAGCTCGGTGAAAGGGTGGAAACTTCCCAGAGTTCACTGTGATCTGCGTCAGAGACAGAGACATTGTTTTTCAGCCAGGTGTGATTGTGGGAGCAAAGGTCGACACGGTTCCATCTGCTGGAGAGGCGTCACAATCACTGCTTGGAATGACACAGCAGCAAATTATTTCAGACGCTGGATTCATTAGTTTACGCAGAGACGTTCGTCTTAAAAGAGTTCAGACACGGAGGCATCATGGAAAACTCGAGGGTCATTAGAATATGCAAAAATGAGCAGAGATGGTTGCAATTTCTTCATTCATATTTATGGAATTTAATAGAAAATAAATTGAATGTGGACGTCGTATGAGATTCAATCAATTGCACATCACATGCCTCCATCCGCATGGCAATCCATCACTGCATCCCTCAGAAGAAGCTCTCCTCCTCCCTCGACAAAGGTCTCAGTGAGTATATAATTCCTGAAGAAGGGCTTATGCCGAAACGTCGATTCTCCTTCTCCTTTGATGCTACCTGACCTGCTGCGCTTTTCCAGCAACACATTTATAAGCTTTGATCCCCAGCATCTGCAGTCCTCACTTTCTCCTGCGTCCCTCAGTACCTGCTAACAGCAACCGATCATGTATTCTTCACTTTATCAAAGCAGTCCTCACCGTTCTCGAGTAAACTGATCAATTATCTATATTGACTGACTTATTTTTCCCTTTTAACGATGACTGCCAAATCAAACTTAGAATGCAGCACATTCAGAACTTTACATTATTCTGTGTACAAACCTCATTATACCTTATTCATCTCAATTTGATCACCACACATAATTCCTAAACAACAGAATAATGTTAACGACCGCTCAATGGTTTTGAATCCACATTATTTTGCTGATGTTAAAATACGCTTGTACAGGACATGTCCACCCAGTAAATACATCATCATCGTTTCTTGGCAGCTTTGAAAATCACAAAATCTGACAAACAATCCATGAGTTGTCATTGATTTATCCAGAAGTATGAATAAAACCATGCTCGTTTAATGATACTTCTGGAGAAATATGTTTCGGTCACGTTTATGCCATTCTGCCAAAGGCATTCATTTTAACTTACTTTCTAAAAAAATTTGATTTCTTAACTCCAAAAATCACAGCGACTGGTCCAAGGCTATTATGAAACGATAGAGAGTGCAAAATAGATTTGCAAGATATTCTGCCCAAACTCTTCTGGGATATGGGGAGGCGGGCAGATGTTGGTGTGACTGTGGTTGAGTTATACAGAGAGGCTGGATAGGCTGGGATAATTTTAACTGGATCCAAGGATGTTGGTGAAAAACAAAGTTCTTTTGCCAAGGAAAGGGAAGCTCAAAGCAAGAAGGCATAATCTTAATGCGAGACGGGGAAGATTTCCAAGCGACTTATAGGGAAATCTTTTCGTACAGACTATGGTTTGTATATGGAATACGCTGACAGGTAAAGTGTCAGATGCAGCTACAGCGACAACATTAAGAAGTCATTTAAATAGATGCATTAATAAGAATGTGTTAGAGGGATATGACACAAATGTATACAAGTGGGATAAGCTTAGTTTTAGGCTAGTTCCACCCAAATAACTTCCCTGGATGTATTTCCGGGAATATCCTTCCTTCACACAGCAGTAATGCTATCCCTTATCAAAAATGCCACTTCTGCCTCTCTTCCCTCCCTTTCTATCCATCTTGTATCCTGGAACATTAAGCAGCAAGCCATGCCCATCCCTGAGCCATGTTTCTGTAGTTGCTGTGATTTCCCAGTCCCGTGTTCCCAACCACGTCGTGAGTTCATCTGCCTTCCTTGTTCGGACCCTTGCATTGAAATTAATGTCCTTTATTCGTCCTTTATTGTCCCTGCCTGCCCTGACTGTTTGACTCGCTTCTGTTCCCAATTGTACCAGTCTCAGATTGATCTCTTTTGTCACTATCTCCCTGGTTCCCACGCCCTTCCCTTCCTAACTTAAATCTTCCCGTGCAGCGCCAGCAAATTTCCCTTCAAGTGCATTAGTCCCCTTCCAACTTAGGTGCAATCTGTCCTTCTTGTACAGGCCACTTCGATCCCAAAGCAAATTCCAATGATCCAAAAATTTGAATCCTTCTCCCATACAACAAGTCCTCAGCCATGCATTCATCTGCTCCATCCTCCTATTCCTGCGCTGAACATCTCGTAGCACCCGGAGTAATCCAGATATTACATGTCTCGAGGACCTCCTTTATAAATTTCTGCCTAACTCCCTGTAATCTGCCTCCAGAATCTCAACCTTGAAACTTCATATGTCGTTGCTTCCAATGTGGACAATGAACTCTTGCTGGCCCCTCTCCCCCGTGAGAACATTTTGCACGCTCTCTGAGACGTCCTTCATCATGGCACCAGGGAAGCAACGCAGCATTCTACTTTTTCACTTCTGGCCACAGAAACATCAGTCTGTAACTTGGACGAGAGAATCTCCTAACACGGTTGATCTCATGGAGCCAATCGTACCCCTCGCTGCATTCGAGCCTGTCTCAATATCAGAAACTTGGCTGTTCCTGCGACGTTACCCTGAGAATCCATCACATTTTCCAAAACAGCATACCTGCTGGAAATGGGTATATCCACACAAGACTCCTGCAATAGCTGCCTATCTCACTTAACATTCCTGGAGTTACCCCATCGTTGTGACTGCATCTGAGACTTCTCTCCTTCCTATAACTGCCATCCATCACATACCGTTGCAGTTGCAAATTCCTCATTGCTTCGAAGTGTCTCTCCTTCCAATCCATTCGATCTTATAAGATTGGCAGCCAACAGCATTTTCCGGTGCTTTACGCTGGCAGTTTCGGCAAAAAATGCAAGATTTATGGACATAAGTAACGTTCAAAATGCCTTTTGTCTGCAATACTGAAAGAAATGTAAACTTGTCCAACTCTGTCAGAAATACGAATTACGGCCAATAAAAGTATTCACAGTCCTGAACAATGAAGATTGCATGTTGGAGAAGCGCATGTGTATATTACTTAATGACACTGTACAGGCTAATTTGGGAATGGCAGGGATGGATACGAGCTCGATAAAACACAATGTTTAATATTGTTTAATGATTCCTTCCCTTCGATGTCAGGCCGTTTTAACAATCGGAATGTTGTAGTTCAGAGATTAACTAAATGGTCGATGGTTGGCATTTGTGCAAAGTGCCCTGTGTTTGATATTCCAGCGGTTCCTGCGTGTTTGTGTCGATCACGGAGAGTGCCAGTGAATATGGACTTCCTTAGGCATTAAATAGCATCTGGTTCTGTGTTTGACCAAGAGTTTCTCCCCGTTTCTTACTGTCAGATTCATGAATGTATATAACTGTGGGATTCTGTTGCTGGACATGTACTAATCGCGAGATTTATTCTGTCTTTGAATCATACTCTCTGTTAGTGTGTATTATGAGGTTCAAATTCTCCTGTCATGTATGCAAGTTTGAGATTCACTCAGCACTCAGGTCACTCTAATTTTTTGCATGATTGATGAGTTATGTCCAGACGTTTAATTTTACTGGAAGGGACTTGAATTCCATCTTCAATACTTTAGTACAAATGGGAGAAGGGAAGAAACAAAATTAGTGTCTGTAAATGACAGGATAATGCAAAATTACCATGCAAAAGTTAACAAAACTAAAGAAAATAAAGGCAGAGGTTACAATCTGGGTTACTGTGTCTTGTCCTCGTCACTATTTACAAGAGACTCAATATCTGTCAGATTATGCATGAATTCTGCCAGATTTCGCAACATAACTCGAAAATGGCTGGTGTCACTCGGTTCAAAATCATCTTGTTCCAGCAAATGATCCTGGATTAAAGCTACCAGTTCATTGGATTTGCAGAAATGCCGATTCAGTCCCATTTCCGTGTGAAAACACTTATGACGCTTGTCACTGGAATTTGCAGAGCTGGGAGTTTCTTCTCAGGGGATTGTTTCCGACTGCAATCCCTGATTCAAACGGAAACTCACCATGTCTGTTTCCGATGTAAAATCTTGATGGGCATGACAAATTCCAATAACCGGAATGATTTTCAGTTTGAAAATCTAATTCTAGTGTCAAGTTTTCATTATTTCAATGAATTCATTCGCCTTGCCTGCCCAGTGAATTGAATCCTAAACGCCCATAGTACAGACCGGGTTACTCACACTGTGAGAACGAGGAGCAGACATTGAACCTTTGAAATTTTGGTGTTTCGATCAGATATTGAATCCTCCATTTGCTAATGAAGGGTTGGCACAGTCCATTCAGATATTTAACTGCACTTATGGGCCTGATCAGCTGTGTTTGCCTTCAGTTCATTCGGATTGAGAGTACGAGGATGACAGGGAACTGTTTCTTGTGTGCACTGATCTCGCTTCGATTCGTGAATGCTATTTGTCAAATTTATTAATACAAGATTGAGAAGTTTGTTGAATTGTCGAAATTCTTTGGAACTTCAATTCACCCCGATTTGCATGACACCACATTCGTTTACCTGCGTGCGTTTGGGAGCATGCGCAGGTCTGAATATCTCTGGAGTGTTCAACGTGATTAAATGCCTTCCTTTGTGGCCTCCGGAAACCATGCACAGTCAGCAGTAGATTTAATCGAAAACCGTTCCGGATTCAGTCAGAGGAGCAGAGAAGGAGGACAGTAGTTCACTGCATAATACAAAGTAACGCTTCCAACGACACACGCTCACACACAAAAACACACACATACACACAAACATAACACACACAAACATACACACTCTCTCTCGCACACACGCACATACACACACGCGTGCACACTCTCAAACAGGCAAAAACGAACACATAGACATACATACACAGACACACAGACCTTCATACAGGCACAAAGAAACACACACAGGCACGCACACACACACTCAAACACACACCAGATTTGAGAAGAATTGTGACTGGAATGACAGTCCTCAGAGTCGAACGTGCCCATGAGGAGGAATGTTTCTGCTTGTTCTGTAACGAGGAAGTAAACTAATTTTGGGTATCATTCGTGACACCGAGTATTGAGCTGGAACGATATGCAGGTACCTCTGCGTGAAGACATTTTTCAGAAGTTAAGATGACTTTTATAGCACATTACCTCTTTTCTAATCTCTCTCATTGATTCGGATGAAAATATACAAGGCATATGTTGTAAGTTCGCGCATGCTAATAAAAGATGGATGAAACGTGGACCGTGAGGAAGTTTATCACAACCTGCAGCAGGACCTTCATCAGCGCTGGAAGTTGGCCGAGAAATGGCATATAGAGGTTAATACAGGTATAGGTGAGGTGTTGTATTTTGAATTAAGCAACGTTCAGAGTTTCATGGTGAATGGTCGGACCTTAAGGAGTGTGTTGCAACAGAGGGAATTTGGAGTACAGGCACAGGTTGATTCGAAGTGAAGTTAGAGGTGGACAGGGCAGTGAAGAAGGCTTTCAATACACTGGCCTTCATCAGTCAAGGTATTGAGTATTGAAGTTGGAAAGCTATGTTGCAGTTTTACAGGATGTTGGCTAGGCTGCAGTTGGTGTATTGTGTTCCGTTTTGGCCGCTTTCCTATCGGATGGATGGTATTAAGCTGTAAAGAATGCAGAATACAATTAGAAAAATGTTGCCCGAACTCAATCGCCTGAGCTTTCGGGACAGTTTGGTCAACTAGGGTTTTTTTCATGACAATGTAGGACACTGAGGAGTTCTCTTGAAGACCACAAGAAGTTTGGGTAGTGGGAATGCACTCAGTATTTTTCTCAGGCTTTGCGAATCGAGGAATGCAGGGAACTAGTTTAAGGTTCGAGTGGAAAACGTAAAAAGGGAAACTGAGGAAATTTTGATTTTAGACAGAGGATTGTACGCATATGAAGTGAGCTGCCAGTGGAAGTGGTCGAGGTGGGTACGTTAGCAACAAGTATACGTCATTTGGACAATACCGGGACAGGAAATTGATGTGTATGGACCAGCTGCAAGGAACTGTGCTCCACGTGGTTGGATGTTTTCATTGGCAAGGGCCAGTTTAGATCAAAAGCCCTGTCTCTGCTCTGTAAAACTCTCTGTCTCTATGACTCTATTGCAGAGACTCCATTGAACAGAGGTACACAATACGACACAATCATTGTTACACACATGAATGCACAAACACACACAAGATGGACACACACGTATAGAAGCACAGACCAACACAGATAAAGACACATGCGTGGAATCATATCCGTGCATAAGTAGTTAGTGAAAGAGGCTGATCCACGCACACATAAACACACCCCGATCCACACACACACACACAAACGCACACACACACACGTCAAACAACACTTTCCCAGAAACAGCTACATATGCAAACATACACAGCACAGACACATATATGTTAACAGAGGCATACATATTAACATATAGACTAACACATATGGAGAATCACCAACTCTCACAAGAATATGGTGTATCTGTTTTCAATATAAGGTCTTTAATTTCTGTGTGGGGTCTGTGTATTCAGTGTGTGGTCCGGGAGTTCTGTGTCAGGGCCGCATATTAAATGTGAGCTCCTATGTTCAGTGTGGGCAACTGAGAGAGACTCCTTCCAAAATGGCACATATTTCCCTTCATTACACCCTGTTCTTGCCGAACCTATTCAGCCAAAGTAGATAGAATGCCCATTCCCAGGTGTATCGCGAGATCTGTACCATGAAACGTGTGTGAATTTAGACGCAGGTGATCAAGCAATGCAGTTTTGTTTGCATCCTGAAACCTAGGGGAGTGGCATTAGCCGGGGGAGATTGACATATGTCAGTGGTAACGGCACCTAAACCTTCTCAGGAATGCCTGAATTGGGATTAGTCTCTCTCAGAGGTTTGGAGACGGTCATATTTTCTAACATCTCTCTGAAACCGAGATTGAACTTTAGGGAAGCATGTCAGACACTGGATGCAGCCTGTGTCTCCCAGATTTGTCCTGGATGAGAAAGAAGTATGGGGCAGTTCCAATCAGGTTGACATCTGTTATGGAGAAGGCCAGACTCCGTCAGAATATTTTAAGGTGACGCACCAGAGCCGAACATTCTTTCTTAGGCGGATGGACAGTGGAAATTCCAGGAGTGGTGTAGCTGGTCAAACAGTACGTTTTGGTGGAAAGCAAAAATTGTTTGAACACTACGTATGAAACAGGAACAGAATGAAAACAGACTTTTGAATAACTTCACGTAGTTGAAAACCCAAATGCCTCTATTGCAAGTAAGTGAGGGAGCGGTTCCAATTTCTGCAACATCTGAAAACGCACCACTTAGCAAAATGCAAATTCAAACTCAGGTTCAAACGTACAGGAGACCGTTCAGAGAGAAAGCTGGTGATAAACATCTGTTGAAGCATGGAAGTTCTTTTTGTTGTAGCTGCTTCTCTGTTACCAGGGGATTTCTAACAATCTGCTAAAAAATGAACAAACTAGAAAATACCATGAACAGGGAGAACTTGCCAATTCCCTCTGACTATTGAAAGTAGCCCTCCACAGACATAACAGAAACTCTGTCTTCACGATCTCTCTTCAATATAAACAAGGACAACGTAACTTTGTTAAAAGGCCAGAATTGACACACACGTTAGCATCATTGGTAAAAACTACAAAGGGAAAACGGATTGCTGACGCAGCCCATCAGCCCAACAGCCCCACCCTTATCCTGTTTGACAGACACTTCACAAACACAATGATCTTTCAGGTTATCTATTCATGCCTTCACCGCTTATCCCCCTCATAGCCTTCCGAGTCGGCCCCATTCTCAGTCCTTCAGTACTTGTTGCCACTTAGGCATCAATTGTGTTATACTCACTGATTTGCTCCCTGCCAACATTTAATGTCCTGAAGCTTACCAAGAAGAGAAAATGAAACCATTCCCACTAGACGTTCAATGGTATCTGCATTATATTAAACACTGGCAACCATCCATCCCCCACCATTCCACCAACAGCTTACAATTACCAACATCCTGGGTCTGAAAATTGAGCCGGAAACTAACCTGGGCCAGCCATATCAATACAGTGGCTCAAGAGCGACTCAGAGGTGAGAAATCCTGCAGTGGCTAATTCAGCTCCTGACTCTCCCCTCCACTCACCTCCAACCCTCGCAACTCGCAAAATCTATCCGCCATTGAGAAGTCACAACTGAGATATGTGAAAACCACTTGCCTGGATTTTTGCAGCTGCAATTACACTCAAGAGACTCGATTCAGGGCAAAAAAGTTCAATTCATTGAGAGAGCACCCACACACATAATACTCGCTCGACCACCAAATCTCAGTGGCAGTGTGTACCTTCCACAAGATGCACATCAGATATTCACCAGAAATCCTGATTGAGCACCTTTGTATCCCGTGATCACTTCCATCCATCTGGACAGGAATGCAGACGCATGGGATCACAGCCTGTCCAAGCCACTCACCATTGTGACTTGGAAGTGTATCGCATTCCTTCACTGTCACAGGTTAAAATTCTGGAATTACCTCCCATATGGAGTTATGGGTCTACACAGAGCACACAGACTGCTTTGTTTCAAGAGCTCAGCCCAGCACCACCTTCTCAAGGCGAACTATGGAGAGCAAACATGTTAGCCGAACAAGTGGCTTGCATTTGAAGTGAATGAATAGGAATGAAAGGTAAGTGAAATATTTCGAGAGTTCCTTCAAAGTCACTGGGTCAAAATCCTCTAAGTGCCTCCTTGACGGCTTATTGTTAGTCTGCGTGCAGCACACTGACCAATGCAGTTCAAGAAGGAGATCAGCCACACTCTCTTCTCAAGGGGCGCAAATAGGGATGGACAACAAATGGTGGACCGGCCAATGTACACCACGTCTTGTGAATAAAATATAATGAAGGGTGAGTGAAGACACTGATGATGTGCTTTCAGAGGGTACTGATCTATGAGATGTCCTTCTTCTCTCCGCCAACATCTGAGATCCTGACGCCATCTTATTGCATCCCTATCGCCGAAGGACTTTCTATCACTCTGTCTTGATCCAATCACCGACCTCACTGTGAAAATGTTATTTCACACAAGCGTTTTGACATGAATGTAAGAAACCAGGATCTTTACGACGATAGAGTAATGTACAATCCTCGAGCTGACATTTGCTGAACTACATCCGAGGATATCCGTAACAAAATAGATTACACTGCGGTTGTCTCTATCTATGTGTGTTGTTGATGTTCTTTTCGCACTTTATTAATTTCTCTCTCCTTCATGAATGTCTCTGTCGCTGTTTCTATCTTGAACGCTGTTATTTTTACTCCCTCACCTATGTCACACAATGTATGATTCACTCCCTCTGTAATGTCTTCATTCAAACACTCTTTCACTCTCATTGCCCAATCTCTCTTTCTCCAATTCTTTCTCCATGTATCTTTCTTTCTTTCGTCTTTGTTCCTGTTTTTCCTCTTGAACACATTCATTTTCTTTCACTGTCCCTCATTAATCATTCTCTCATGCACACTTCTCTCGTCATTCTCTGCTCTGCATTCCACTCTAACACATTTATCTCCTTTCTCTCTGCCACTCGTTATTCTCTATACCTGTATTTCAACAGACAATAGGTGCAGGAGTAGGCCATTCTGCCCTTCAAGCCTGCACCACCATTCAATATGATCATGGCTGATCATCCATAATCAGTATCCTATTCCTGCCTTATCTCCATAACCCTTGATTCCACTATCCTTGAGAGCTCGATCCAACTCTTTCTGAAATTAATCCAGAGACTGGGCCTCCACTGCTGTCTGAGGCAGAGCATTCCACACAGCCACCACTCTCTGGGTGAAGACGTTTCTCCTCATCTCTGTCCTAAATGGTCTACCCCGTATTTTTAAGCTGTGTCCTCTTGTTCAGCACTCACCCATCAGCAGAAACATGTTTCCTGCCTCCAGAGTGTCCAATCCTTTAATAATCTTATATGTCTCATTCAGATTCCCTCTCAGACTTCTAAACTCAAGGTTATACAATCCCACTCCCTCCAGTTTTTCAGCGTTAGTCCCACCATTCCAGAAATTGACCTTGTGAAGCTAAGCTGCACTCCCTCAATAGCCAGAATGTCTTTCCTCAAATTTGGAGACCAGAACTGCACATAATACTCCAGGTGTGGTCTCACCAGGGCCCTGTACAGCTGAAGAAGAACCTCTTTGCTTCTATACTCAATCCCTCTTCTTATGAAGGCCAGCATGCTATTAGCCTTCTTCACTACCTGCTGTACTTGCATGCTTACCTTCATTGACTGGTGTACAAGCACACCCAGATCTCTTTGTACTGCCCCTTTACATAAATTGATTCCATTTGCCTTCCTGTGTTTGCCACTAAAGTGGATAACCATACATTTATCCTCATTAAAATGCATCAGCCATGCATCTGACCACACACCTACCCTGTCCAGATCACCTTGTAATCTCCTAACATTCTCCTCATATTTCACCCTGCCACCCAGCTTAGTATCATCAGCAAATTTGCTAATACCATCTTCTATATTATTAATATATATTGTAAAAATCTGCGGTCCCAGCACTGATCCCTGCGGTACCCCACTGGTCACTGCCTGCCATTCCAAAATGGAGCAGTTTATCACTGCTCTTTGTTTCCTGTCAGCCAACCAACTTTCAATCGAAGTTAATACTTTGCCCCAAACACCATGCGCCCTAATTTTGCACACTAACCTCCGATGTGGGACTTTATCAAAATCTTTCTCAAAGTCCAGGAACACTACATCTACCGGATCTCCCTCGTCCATCTTCAGATTTACTTCCTCATTAAATTCCAGAAGATTAGTCAAGCATGATTTCCCCTTCATAAATCCATACTGACTCCATATCATGTTACTACTATCCAGATGTCTAGTAATTTCATCCTTTATAATAGACTCCAGCAACATTTCCACCACTGAGGTCAGACTTACTGGTCTATAATTTCCTGCTTTCTTTCTCCCACTTTTCTTAAAAAATGGTACAAAATTAGCCACCCTCCAATCCGGAGGACTGGTCCCGCTTCTAACCCGTTTACTTTCCTTCTCCATATCTCACATTATTCTCACTAACACATTATCCTTCTGTCTCTCTATCCCTCATTAGGGTTTGCAGCTCAATTTTTCTGTAATACCTGTTTTTACAGTATTTTGTCTCCTCCACCTCTCCTGTTAATCTTGCAATCTCCATTATGCTTATCTCTTGCTCCCTCATCACTCCCACGACCTTTATTGCATGCTCTCTCTCTGTCCATTCAGCCTCCTTCTGCATGTCTTAACATTTATCTTGTCTGCACTTCGTGCCACAGTGTCAATCTCCAAACTCAGCAGGATCTAACTCAGTGGCAGGCCTGTCCGGAAATGGTAAAGGCTGTGCTCAATCTGTGAAGGGTCATTCACATCAATTCCAGATGGATGAAACCACCTGTGGCAACTTACTTAATATTAAACCTCCCACTATCAGTGTTGACGTCCCCAAAATCACGTGTTGCGAGGAGCAACGGCAGAGATTATATTATCGCCCAACAATTTCTGCAAAGTCACAGTGAGATAAATGAAACAAAGGAGCCCTGTTCCGCGGGCTTGGAGATTATCTGTAGTTAATAATCTCTCAAGTTCTGAGCTCTTGAATTGTTAAAGTGACAGTCCACAGTGAGCAGTCAATGTTGCATCACCATCGAAAGTATACCACGGTGGGGTGAGATCAACTACCCTGATAAGAAATGTTCAGCTCCCACCCACCCACCGACCTCCGCACATGCCCCCACAACATAACACCCACCCCCACCACACCCTCCGGCAAGCTAGCCATTCCGGATTGACGTCCCACCTGTGGCTTTTGAATTCCAGTAGCAGTGTCAGGAATTAACTCATGGCTGAGTGTATTAAATACATCTCTCTGCATCAGTGGTGCTAAGATGAAGATGGTCATGAGCGTTACCAGACGTAACGATCACCAACAACCTGTCCAGAGCTTCCCCGGAGATGTTACAGTGAAGAATGCACAAGAATGTCTCTACGTTCTCAGAGGGCTATGGAAATTCCTGATGTACTTCAAGAAGCTTACTTTTTATTTCTCGTGCACGATACAATGTATCCTGTCTGTATGTATCACAACTTGGTACGGTAACTGCTGTGCCCAATACCGCAAGAAATACCATAGAGTCATGAACATGTCCAGTGTATTTTCAGATTCGTCGACAATTAATGAACTACATTTATGCTTCCCGCTGCCTCGGGTAAGCAGCCGACAGAATCAATGATCCCACACCTCACCAGGATTATACATTCTTTCATCCTTTTCTGACGGGCAGAAGATTTAAATATTTTTATTCAAATATCAAAATATTCAAGAACAATTTTTCCCACTCTGATCTCAACCTTTGAAACAAAACTGCGAAATTCTAATCTTAGTTTTCTCTCTGCTGCGTGTCCGAAGCTGTAACAATGTAATCTGCACTCTGTTCTTTTACGATAATGTACTTTTATGGTATGATTTGCCGAGATAGCAAGTCTTTTTCATTTTATGTCAATACATGTTACAATACCGCTAAACCTACCGTTAATACGTGCTCAGAGTGTTTCATGATACTCTGAATTTCTAAAGGATTTACTGATACCTCCTTTATAATAGATTCTAACATGTTAGACGTTAAGCTAACTTTAGTTGGGTTATACTTGTCTCTAAATCTTTTTGTATAAGGTGGCTTGCAGTTAGCCAATTTTAAGGACGAACGAGGTATAAAGCCCATGAGACCATAAGACATAGGAGCACAAATTCAGGCCAATGAGTCTTCTCTGGCATTCAATCCTGGCTGGTACGTTTCTCAAAAAAAATCCCTCGCCATCTCACGGTAACCTTAGGTTTCCTTCATATTGAGGAACCTAACCTTCTCAGTCCAAAATGAATGTGATTACTTCGTCTACATAACGGTCTGTTGCTCTGAATTCCATCGATTAGCCACTCTCTTGCTGAAGATTGCTTTTACTTATCTCTGTTCTTAAGGTTCGGAAAGAGGTTTGAGGGGCTGAATTGCCTGAATCTGTAGCATTCTAGCAAGAGTATATAGGTTAAACGCAGGAAAGCATGTTCGCGATGACCAGAGGAGTTAAAAACCAAGTGGGTCTCAGTTGAAGGCATTCAGGATAGGCCATTTAGAACGGAGGTAGGGAAACTTTCCTGACTCAGAGTGCGCGGAGACGGTAGAACCATCTGCCACTTAAAGCAGTCAAGGCGAAAAAAAATGAATCTTGTTTTCGAAGTAATCAGATATGGCTCCTGGAACGAAAAGGATCAAAGGGTATGGTGAGAAAACAGTAACAGGGGATAGTGTTGGGTGATCACCAAAGGTCACATTGAAAGTTATAGCAGGCTCGAATGCTTGAATGATCTATCCCTGTTTATAGTTTCTGTTTTTCACTATGAAACAAATGGTGCTGTGATTCATTCCATAATAGCTGCATAACATCGTTTGAAGTCGACAGAATGACATCCGGCAGTTAATCTCTTCCATGAAGGAGGTAAATATTTTACATCATGAAAGCATGAAACAATCTGTTGGCAACTCAGGTGAAACTTTCAGAAATTTATAAATAAAACCTTTCATGGTATGTGGGCATCGCTGACTGAGTGCATCATTTTATGTTTGCTACCGGAATAAAGAAAAATATTCTGTTCCCTCTCGTTTGTATATCAGTAATGAGGGGGTCCACACTTGCACAATTGTAAACAAGACAGGTAGGAGCGAGAATAAAAATAAAGGGATACAGTTCTGAGGCTTTATAAGGCTCTGGTCTGGTCAGACCACATTTTGATCATTGTGAGCAAGTTTGGGCCTATTTCTCAGGAATGATGTGCTGGTCCGAGGGCGGGTCTGTAGAACGCGGGACAATACTCCCAGGAATGAAAGGGTTAACGTATGAGGGAAGTTTTAGGAATGTGGGCCGCTGGAATCTCGAAGGATGAAGGATGAGCAAATTGAAACATACAGAATACTGAAAGGCCTCGATGGAGTGGATGAGGGAAGATGTTCCATTCAGCATGAGAGACCAGGATCAGAGGGCACAGGCTTAGGTGAAGATTGCGATGGTTGACGGATTTCCAGCCCAACTGCTTGTTCTGTGGTGCTCGGGCGTTCAGGACCAATGATATGTGGGGTGTTTCATTTTGAGTTTCTTGAAAAGCTCCTCCTCTGCATTTGGTTGCACGTAAGCCCCACACTTCTGCTCTTTTGGCACCCAATACCAATAGAAAAGGATAGGTCGGAGGAGCTACTCGTGGGTCTGCTACTGGGCCTGTGCAAACTGGTCATAAACAGGTCGAGGCAGCGGGACGTGGAGGGGATGGTTATGACCGATTGCCTACCCGTCTTGTGTGGTCATGTTTGAGTCCGGATGTCCCTGAAGAAGGTGCACAGGGTGCCTACCAACATCCTCGAGATTTTCAGTGACAGGCGGGCACAGCTGGGAGTAGAGTGTTTTATTTATCCCCTCCTACTCTATTTTGATTTTATCCCTGCTCTCCCCTTCATCTTTTTGATCGTGCAACATTGCTCTTTGGCACGAAGGGCACTTTTTGTCTCTAGCCCCTGTGGTGCTTCCTTCCTTCCTGCTGGTGAAAAATGAATAAGGGTTTATACACCTGTTGTTTTTCGTAGGGTCTCGCAACTGCACATACACAACTTGGGTACTGGGGAAGAACAGAAAGAACAAATAAATTCAAACCGATCATTCCTCACTTCATGCATCAGTCGATCCAGTCCCGGAATCAGTTTCGTATCCCTTTGTTGCACTTTCTCACTTAAGGAGGTCAAAACTGGAATAATATATTCACCAACATTGCTGTATATTATATTATGTCATGTTATATTATGAAATATTGTGTTGTACCATATCAAGGAATGTTTGCCACATTTCGATTTCCTTCATTGAACAGCACAATGGATCAGTGGTTCGCATTCCGGTCTCACAGCGACAGGGCTGAGGCTCTCTTCCACAATTGCATACTGGCTGTGTAGAGTTTGTACTTGCACCTCATCTCTGTTGGGTTTCCTCTGACTTGTCTAGTTGTCTCGCACTTTCCAAAGATGTCGCAGTTTCGTTAAATTAGACTTGGTGAAGCAAGGTCAAAAGGGGAGGATGAGAATTTCATCAGGTCTTGAACTCTTCAGGGGGTCGGCATGAACTCGATGGTTCTATATCGTAACATCTTTATATTCACTGTCTTTTACTGGTCATATATTGACGACATCAATCAGGTCACCGCTTCACCTTCTCAATTCCAGAAAATACAGGTCTCCTCAAAAGGTAACCCACGAAGTCCATGCATCATTCGTGTAAAACTATATTTTACTTGATCCAAGGAAAATTAAACCTTTGTAAGATCTGTTTCTCAGATCTGCTCACAGTAGTAAAATGGGGTGTAAACAGGGTGTTGTGATAGGGTAGCACATCTTATATGCCGTCATACTCCATTCCCTCAAATTGAACACAATATTCTTTCAACAGCCTTGAACAATTTCTGCAAAATGTCGACTTCCAATCATGTTTACTTCCATTCACTCCTTTCCACAATCTGTGGTATCGATCTCCTACCCGTGCTGAGCAAGCGAGTGACTGCTCCATTTGTAAAATATCAGATGGATTATTTGATATTGGGAACAAACAAAACGTGCCAAGCTTTCGCCAGAGGCCAGGCTTAAATTCTTGAGGGATATAGATTGGAATGGCATTGAGGCAGATGGAGTAGTTTGAACTGAGTAACATTCTCGAAGGAGTTGTTGGCGCATGGAAATCAACAGACGATCATTGTGGAAATCTTCAATGATCCCCCCAATACCCGTGAAGACATATATCTGCTACCATGTGACTCCAACCGACTCCAACTGTGTAACTACCCACCGACACTGTCTCCTCAGTGATGCCTGACCCACGGCACTGTGGGTACTACTGACCTGCTGTGGACTTATTTGCGAACCCACAACCATTTTGCAATGGACTACTCTGTCTTTGCTTGTGACTCCAGAAACAAGCACTGACTATACCACAGATCTGCTCTGCATCTCCATGTGAGTGCACGTTTGCAACCCTCAGCATAACATTGACCTACTGTATCTCAGTATGTGACACAAAGCTGTGCTTCCAAAACATCTGTTCTGTCTCTGTATGTGACCTGAGATGCACAGCACTTTGGTTACCGCCGATGAGCTCTGTCTCCATGTCTGCCTCAAGGTAGACTGCATTATGATTACCAATGACTTGGTCTGTCTCTACTTTTGAATCCAGATTCACAGCACCTTGGTTACCACTCACCTCCTTATTCTCGACACGCGACTGCAATCCACTGCTCTCTTGATACTACTGGTATGCACTGTGTCTTACGCCAGATCCACAAAATCATAGATTCACATAATCCCTACAGTGAGGAAATAGGTTGCAACAACAAGTCTAGACTGAGCATCTGAAGAGTAACCCAACAAGAAGAATTCCCCTCCCCTATTAATCCACATTTCCATGAACTAATGAACCTAATCAACATATGCCTGAACACTACGGACATCTTAGCATGGCCAATTCACCTAATCTGTGCATCTTCAGATTGTGTGAGGAAACGGGAGCAGCTGGAGGAAACCCAGGCAGAGGAGAGGAGAATGTTCAAACTCCACTGTGTGTTTTTCTCTGCAGCATCAGAAAATTAACACAATATTTTCCCATGATCTGCTCTCTCTCTGCATTCGCATTCAGAACAAAAACACTGTGGTTCTCACTGATCTGCTCAGGCTACGTATGTGAATCCAGATTCACAGCACGCTGTTTCACACTCATCTACTCTACCTCTACCTGTGACTCCAGAACACCAGCAATGTAAATATTCACATCTACACTGTCTCTTCATTCGACTCCAGACCCACAGAACAATATCTACCACTGAACTGCTCTATATAACTCCAGGCCAACTGCATTGTGGTTACCACAATCGGCTTTAGCTCTGCTTATAACTCCAAACCCACAGCACTGTGGGCAACACTGATCGCCTCTGTCTCGACATGAGAATTCAGAAGCACAACAGTGTATATATTATTAACTTGCTGTCTCTACATGTGACTCCAGACCCACGGGCCTGTGGTATCCCCTGACCTGCTCCCCCATACATCCGCGTCCTGACACACAGGACTTTTGCCCGAAACATCGATTTCGAAGCTCCTTGGATGCTGCCTGAAATGTTGTGCTCTTCCAGCACCACTAATCCAGAATCTGGTTTCCAGCATCTGCAGTCATTGTTTTTACCTACACAGCACTGTGGTTACCGCTTACCTGCTCTGCATCTGCATTCGAATCAGACCCACAGCAATGTGTTTACTCCAACCTGCGCTTATCTACAAGTGACGACAGACTCACAGTACTACTCCGTAACAACAGGCTCAAAGCACTGGGTGTTCTATTAATCTATTCTGTCTCAATATATGCCACATGGCCGACGTAGTTTTGCGTTGAAATAACCTACACTCTATCTGCATGTGACTCGAAGCACAAAACATGGTGATAACCAATGACTTGCTTTGTCTCAACATGCAAATCCAGACTTAAAGCACCGTGGTTGCCATTGATCTGTCCTTTCTCTACATTTGAGAGCGAGCCCGAAGTACAGCAATTCCCACAGAACTGATATCTATCTACACATGACACCTGTCCACACCACTGCAGTTGACACTGGTCCACGCTGTTTCTGCACTTGATTCCAGACTTACAACACTGCCCGCAACACAAAGGATGTGTAAGAAATTTGCCAAGGTTTGAGCGGTTGAGCTTCAGGGAGAGCCTCAGCAAGCTGTTGTGTCTATTCCCTGGAGCCGATGGGTGGCCTTATAAAAGTTTACAAAATCATGATGGACATGGATAAGCTGCAAAGTTTATACCTTTACCCGACATTAGGGGAGTCCAAAACTGGAGAGCATTTGCTTAAGGGTGAGAGGGAAAATTGTTAAAAGGGGCATGAGGGGCGACTTTTTTCACACAGGAGATGGTGCATGCAGGAAATGTCCTGCCAGTGGACACGATAAACACTGCGACAGTTACAACATTTTAAAAGTATCTGGATGGGCATATGAGCAGGAAACATTGAGAGAGATAAGTGCCAAATGGTAAATAATGGAGTAGTTGGACTAAAGGTCCTGTTTCCCTGCTGTACATGTCTGTGATTTTATGACAATGGACCCACAGCATTGTGAGTACCAGTGATATACTATGGCTCTACATCTGCATGTCAAACTAAGTCATTTCAATATATCAGAATTCGTAGAGGTCCCAATAAGAACCTTCGTGGAAAACCATTAGTCACGGACCTACAGAAATCCAATACCCTGCCACAGTCATCCTCTTCCTTATTTCGATAACCCAAAGTGTATCCACGCGGCCCCGTCACCATGGATCCCATGCATCTTAAGATTCTGCATGAGTCCACCAGGTGGTATCTTTTCAAAACACTTACTAAAATCCATGTAAGCAAAATACTCTGCTCTACCCTTATCCCCTTTGTGACCTGCTCAAAAAGTCAATTAGGTCAGAAAAACATGACCTGTACTGCACGAAAGCACGTTGGCTGCCCCTAAACATGCCATTCTTTTCCAAGTGTATGTACATCATATTACAAAGAATTCTCTCCAAAATCTTCTCAAACACCGATGTAAAACTGACTGGCCTATAGTTTCCTGTATTACCCCGTTTCCCTTCTTGAATAAAGGAAAAACAACAGCTATTCGCCAGTCGTCCGGGATCTCTTACGTGGTTAGCGATGACACAAAGCTCGTGTTCCAAGCCGCAACAATGATTTCTCTTCCCTCTCTCAAATAACTGTGGTAGATACTTTCAAGCCCTGGCAACTTAGCCATCTGAATGCATCTCAAGAGATTCAAAACCATATCTTTCTTGCTCTCACTGTGCCCTGGCATATCTGTATACTCCGCACATATTTCATTTTCCTTTTTCCTCCATGTCTTTTTACTGGGTGAATGCCGATGCAAAGTAATCATCAGTATCTCATCCACAGCCTCTGCATCCAAGCACAAGTTCCCTCCATTATCCTTGTTTGTCCATTTTCTTCCTCGTTATGCTCCTGGTTTCAATGTTAGCATCGAATATATTGGAACTTCCCTTTACTCTGCTTGCCTAGTGCATGTCATGGCTCTTTCTTGCTCCCCTAAACCCTTGCTTTAGTATCTTCTTGCCTTCCTGATATTCTTCATCGGCCTTTTCCAATTTATGTTTCTGAAACTTAAGTGTGCTTCTGTTTTCACTTTCACTCAATTCAGAACCTCCCTCGTTATCCATGTGTCCCTTACATTGCTTTCCTTGCTTTCCATTCATCCATTACACTATTGTTGTCAATGTCCTGGCAAGTAACTTCAGACAGAATCACTGTGTTTCCCCTGACCTACACTGTCTCCAGACGCACAGCTCTGTGGTTTACCTGACATAATCTGTCTGTTCTGATGACTGAAAACCTCCAGCGCTGCGGTTACCACTCATCTGTTCTACAACTGCATGTGACTCTTGGCCAACAGCACTGTCATAGTACCTGATCTGCCTTTACTCGACATGTGTTTATCAGTGTTCTATCTGTCTCTGCCCGTAACTTCAGACACAAAACATTGTGTTCAGCATTGGCTTTGTCTCTCTCTACGTGTGAAAGCAGAACCTCCGTAATGTCCTTGGCACTGTCATGCTGTGACTCTTCATATGACACCTGGTCAAATGTACTTTGGTTCTCATTTACTTGTGCTATCTGTGCATTAAACTCCAGCCCCACAGTAACTTGGTTTCTATCTCTGCTCTGCCTCCAAAGGTGACTCTAGATATACAGCAATCTGCTTATTATTGACCTGCTGTGAGTATACATGTCAGTGCAATCCCACAGAACTATTGTTACAACTGACGTGCTCTGGGTCTGCATGCGACCTCAGACCCACAGCACTATGGTTGCTCTCGATCTGCTATGCCTATACTTGTGATGACAGCACTGCTTTTACCAACACTCTGATCTGGGTGTATTTATGAAACCAGAACCACAGTAACATTAACGTACTCTTTCGAAACTTCGTGACTTAATGATAACTGCAAAGCGATAAATACAGACCTGGTCATCCCTTCAAACGAATCCATAGGCACAGCGCTGTGGGTATTACTGACCTGCCCTGTCCCTATATTTAACTCCAGACTCACAACGTAATTATGATCTTGACCTCGTCTGCTGCTGCACGTGAAGGCAGACCCACTTCAACAGCGTTGTCACTGACCTGCGAATGGATTGTTGGCTTTTCTTTCAAATGGAATATAGCAAGTGCCTTCACCAAGCCCTGAGGGGAAACATTCTATTTTGGACCAACTACTGCACCTATGAAACTGATGTGCTCTGGTCTTAGAAAAGGCACTCATGGGAAAGAGATTTTCATAGTCTATTCGTCTCATAATTTCCCATTCCTCCTCAACATTCGGGTTTCCAAGGAGAACAAATCCAGCCTTCCCAGTCACTCGTCATAACTGAGAACTTCCATCCAATGTAACATCATGCTGAATCTTGTCAATTATGTCTGAGGTGGAAGCAGGACTTTCCAACAGTGTGGTGAGCAGAGCGACACTCAGGATTCCCACTATGGTTGATGCAATGATTTATAATTTTGTAAGCAGACTTCCTTGCTTCCAATTTGTAATGACTGAAAGTGAAAACAACACGTATGCCATCCGTATAACCCTGTCTACAGGCGTTCACATCCTTGAACACTAAGAACTTGCACACCAAATTTCCATTGTTCCTCAATATGTCCTGGGGGCCTAACATACATTGTGCACATCCGCACCCTATTAGACTTCAAAAATGCATCAGCTCACACTTTTTGGGATTAAATTCTATCTGCCGTACAACTGCGAATTGAACAAATGAGCATTATCAAACTCAAAACTGAGATTATATTCCTCACGATCAACAACACTACAGAATTCGAGTCATTTGCAAACTTAGTAATTGTCGCGTTTACTTTCTTATCCAAGTTGTGAATGCATAGTCCATATTCAAGAAATAGACATCCATTACTTTAGAGGAAGGATGTGCCCATTTGAAACGTTGTGAGTGCTTGGAATTCCCTTTCTCAAAAGGTAAGGGATGCAAAGAGTTTAAATTTTGTTTTCCTGCTGATGCCGGCATATTGTCGATCATTGACATGTGAAAAGTGCTCAACGAATACGGAAGAATGCACAGTTGACGTCTAAAAAAAATCAGCCACGAGCTTTTTGCATAGAAAACCAAAGAACTGGGAATGCTGCAAATCAGAAAGAAGAAGAGCAATTGCCGGAAATGTTCAACAGGTCTGGCAGCATTTGTGGATCCAAATCGGATTTTAACTTTCGGGGCGAGTGACTGTTCCTCAGAACTGTGGTGCCTTTCCCAGTTCTGAGGAAGGCTCATTTGAAACGAAAAGGTGACAGAGATTTCCCCTCACAAATGCTGCCAAATCTGCTGAACATTGCTAGCTCTTTCAGTTGGTCATGATCTCATTGATTTGAATTCTATTAAACTGGAATTGCTAAGAGGCCTGCTCCTGTTCCTATTTGGAGTGTTCGGCTGACCACACATAGTACCCCTGGTAGTCTCCCAGACCGTACATTGGAAGTTTTCATTTGTTTTCTGCCAACTCAGTGGTTCGTTGACCTCATGATGTCAGCCAAGCTTGGTAGATATTTCCCTTTGTGTTTGATTATTGTGGTTTAGAAATAATGCAACTGATGTTCTCCTGCTTGTAGGCCAACATGACGTGTGCATTTTGTCTCCTTCCCAGTGCAACTCCCATTTTTCTTCCCCGTCTTTGTAGTCAGAGAGTGATGCATTGGAGATATACAAGCTTCCCTCCGTGTGCAAAAGCACGCTCCCTTTCCCGAAGTGAAGAGTGGACAATGAGCCAATGACATTGCTTGCGAGCTTCTATTTGTGTCTGTTGGAGCAGAGAATCAGAGAACTTTGGAGACGATCTTCAAGTCCTTTCAATTTCTGTTTGTGTCCTCTAATTGGACTGAAGGGAGCAGCTGTTTTCTGCTCTCTCCGCCCGTGCTCCCCAAAAGCTTGTTCACATGAAACATGCCTCTCTCCAAAGCTAAAATTCTCCAGGGAAAAGTAAAACACAGGAACAGACCCTTCTGCCAGCATGTCTGTGACGATCAGTGTACTCCTCTCATATAATACCAACTGCCTTCACATGGTCAAGATCGCTATACAGTTGACACGTTCATCCTTCTATCTAATTGCCAGTTAACCTTTGCTATTATATCCTATTTTTGCACTTCCCTGGCAGAGCATTCCTGACATCTACCACCCTCTCTGTAAAAACAAAAGGTCTCATGCATATTCTTTTAAACATTTTACCCTGTGCCCGGTATGAAGCGACATTAAAAACCTGGGTGTTTTATATACGTCTTTCAGATCGCCTCTCAGCATCAATCTTCGAGCACAAATCATCCAAATGTGTCGAAAGGCTTTTTGTGACTCATCATCTCCGATCCAAGAAACATTCTGGGAGAACTCTTTACGAGGTGCTGCAAACCGTCCAGGTCCACCCTACAGTGTAGCAACCTGAGGTGAACAAGTACTTCTCTTCAGTATTTACGAACGTTTGTTGAAGAGGAGAGTGTGAAACGGACTGTTAAGCTAGAAGAGATAGCTGTTAGGAAGGAAGATGTGTTGGACATTTTGAACAACTTGAGGATAGACAAGTCCCCCGGGCCTGACGGGATATATCCTAGGATTATGTGGGAAGCAAGAGAGGAAATTGCAGTACCGTTGGCAATGATCTTCTCGTCTTCACTGGCAACGGGGGTGGTACCAGGGGACTGGAGAGTAGCGAATGTTGTGCCCCTGTTCAAAAAAGGGAATAGGGATAACCCCGGGAATTACAGGCCAGTTAGTCTTACTTCTGTGGTAGGCAAAGTAATGGAAAGGGTACTGAGGGATAGGATTTACGAGTATCTGGAAAGACACTGCTTGATTAGGGACAGCCAGCACGGATTTGTGAAGGGTAGGTCTTGCCTTACAAGTCTTATTGAATTCTTCGAGAAGGTGACCAAGCATGTGGATGAGGGTAGAGCAGTGGATGTAGTGTACATGGATTTTAGTAAGGCATTTGATAAGGTTCCCCATGGTAGGCTTATGCGGAAAGTAAGGAGGCATGGGATAGAGGGAAATTTGGCCATTTGGATAGAAAACTGGCTAACCGGTCGAAGGCAGAGAGTGGTGGTAGATGGTAAATATTCAGCCTGGAGCCCAGTTACAAGTGGAGTTCCGCAGGGATCAGTTCTGGGTCCTCTGCTGTTTGTAATTTTTATTAATGACTTAGATGAGGGAGTCGATGGGTGGGTCAGTAAATTTGCAGATGATACGAAGATAGGTGGAGTTGAGGACAGTGAGGAGGGCTGTTGTCGGCTGCAGAGGGACTTATATATGATGCAGAGCTGGGCTGAGGAGTGGCAGATGGAGTTCAACCCTGCCAAGTGTGAGGTTGTCCATTTTGGAAGAACAAATAAGAATGCGGAATACAGGGTTAATGGGAGGGTTCTTAGTCAGGTGGAGGAACAGAGGGATCTTGGGGTCTATGTACATAGATCCTTGAAGGTTGCCACTCAGGTGGATAGAGTTTGTAAGAAGGCCTATGGAGTATTATCGTTCATTAGCAGAGGCATTGAATTCAAGAGTCATGAAGTGAATGTTGCAGCTGTACAGGACTTTGGTTAGGCCACAGTTGGAGTACTGTGTGCAGTTCTGGTCGCCTCACTTTAGGAAAGATGTGGAAGCTTTGGAGAGGGTGCAGAGAAGATTTACCAGGATGTTGCCTGGAATGGAGAGTAGGTCGTACGAGGATAGGTTGAGAGTTCTCGGCCTTTTCTCGTTGGAACGGCGAAGGATGAGGGGTGACTTGATCGCGGTTTATAAGATGATCAGAGGAATAGATGGAGTAGACAGTCAGAAACTTTTTCCCCGGATACAACAGAGTGTTACAAGGGGACATAAAATTAAGGTGAAGGGTGGAAGGTATAGGGGAGATGTCAGGGGTGGGTTCTTTACCCAGAGAGTGGTGGGGGCATTGAATGCGCTGCCCATGGGAGTGGTAGAGTCAGAATCATTGGCGACCTTTAAGCGGCATTTGGATAGGTACATGGATGGGTGCTTAATCTAGGTTAGAAGTTCGGCACAACATCGTGGGCCGAAGGGCCTGTTCTGTGCTGTATTGTTCTATGTTCTATGTTCTAACCTGAACTGCAAACGATCTTACAGTTGTGGCCAAACCAAAGGCCCACACGGCAGCTAAGATGCTGCAGTGTGACGACAATCAATGCATCTTATCCATTCTCTGACCACTCCCTTCCTCCCTCTCACTGGGATATTGATATGAAAGTTGCTGAGATCCACCCATACTGACTCTGTGAACAAACCCTCATCGACAATCTTCCTTTTTGCAGCTGTGATATTATCGATCATTAGCAATGCCAATCCTCCATTTATTTTCCGCCCCACACACCCAATTCTTTTCGAAACATCTTAACGCTGGAACATCCAACAACCATTCCTGCCTCTTTGGTATTCAATTATCCGTAATGGCCACAAAATGACAGTTCCAAGTATTGTTCCAGATTTGGAGTACTGAACACTCATTCTTGATGCTTCTTGTATTAAAGTAGACACATTTCAACCCATCACACTGACTTTACCTTTGCACAATCTAGCGCTTACCCCTTCTCACAGACCCTCTGCAAGCTGTATCTAGTGCATCACTGCCTACTGCAAACTTTGCTCCATGGTGCTGTTTTCAACACTCTTGGTTATCTAGATTTAACTCTCCCAAAGATCTCCAGCAAACCTCCTGTGGTGCCCCTCCAGTTCAGGTGCAATCCATACTTCCTCTAAAGATCATATCTTTTCCAGAATGTATCCAATACGATGCGGACACTATGCACTTCTGGTAATCATGTCTACTCTGGCATTGAATCATGGCTGATCGGTTTATCATTCCCATTCTCCCGCTTTCCTCCATAACCTTTCATCCCCTCGATAATCAGGAAATCATCTGTCTCAGAATTAAATATACTCAACCACCTGACTTGCAAAAACGTCTGTGGCAATAAATTCCATCGATTCACCAATCTCTGGCTAAATACATTTCTCCTTATCTCGGTTTTTAAAGTTCTTCCTTTCACACCCAAGCTTTGCTGTCCGGTCCTATTCTCTCCTATCAATGGAAACATCTTCGAAACATCCACTCTTATCTGCCCATTCACTATTCTGCTTCTGCACAGCAGCGAATGTAAATGCAAATCTCCAAATGACCATCTCTCTTTCACCCTTGTGGGTTTGGGGAAAATTATCAGGATTTTGACCCAGTGAAAAAGGTGGTGAAATTTGGATAAAGTCTCTGAAATGCCGAGGCAGTGAGATGGGGTAATCCTGGGATATTTCAGAGCCTGGGTACAGATGTTAATTATTTAAAACAGTCAAGAACTCGGCCTTTCGAATTCCGTACTCATAGCAACGAGGTCTCTCTCGCTGTATTTTTGTTGGTCTATTTGATTAGATTCGATTATTTACAATGTGGAAACAGGCCCTTCGGCCCAAAACGTCCACACCGCCCCGCCGAAGCGCAACACACCCATCCCCCTACATTTACCCCTTACCCAACACTAGGAGCAATTTAGCATGGCCAATTCAGCTAACCTGCACATCTTTGGACTGTGGGAGGAAACCGGAGCACTCGGTGGAAACCCACGCAGACACGGGGAATACGTGCAAACTCCACACAGTCAGTCGCCTGAGGCGGGAACTCAACCCGGGTCTGCTGGCACTGTGCGGTAGCAGTGCTAACCACCGTGCCGCCCACTAGGCTTGCAGCCACTCAGCTCCAGGGAATAAGGACGGACCTTGTCCCGAAATACTCCTCACAATATCTGTTTGCGAGGCAAGCAGATATTTCATAGCCATAACCGACGGACAATGTGCAGTGGAAGCAGAATACGGAATTAAGAACTTCAAATCGATGTGAAGCGAGTCGTCAATCAAACTAGACAGTTGTAGTTAGATAATGCGTGCGTGCGTGTGTGTGTGTGTGTGTGTGAAAGAGAGAGAGAGAGAAAGAGAGAGAGATTGAGAACAATTGAGATTGTCTTTGAGCGGCAGAGATACGAATGTAGAGAGAGTGACCGAGGTGGAGTAGCAAGGACAACGAAATAGACATCACGACAGACAGAGAAGGAAAGGCTGAAACCTAGACAGAGTGAGTAATGAGTGGGGGAGAGTGTGAGACGCATACAAAGTCACAGATACAAGAGAGACAGAGAGAGTGAGAGGCGGAAAGTGAAAGAGATTGATTCAGTTTATTACACCGAGTAAAACTGAGAAGAGAGAAATTGAGTGGGACAATGTGAGCAAGGGTTACAAGCGAGAGTGACAGACATGAGAGAAAAGTATAAATAGAAGCAGTCAGAATGAGAGTTACAGAAAAAAAAAACTGACAAAAGAGATAGAGTGAAGATCAAGGACAGATTGAGCAACATATTGATGAAAGGAAAATGAATGAGAGAAATGAGGGAGTGAAAGGCAGACAGGCAGTGATATAGAAACAGAGTAAGATAGAGCAGCATAGATTCCCCACTCACTGGCTGAAGACGTTTCTCCTTATCACTATTCTTAAAGATCTCCCATTTACCCTCCAGCTGTGCTTTAATAACCTATTCTCTCGTGCCAATGAACACATCTTTTCAATATCCACTCTGACCAGACCATTCACTATTCGGCTTCGACACCAGAGGGATTCTAAATATCAAGCTTCGAATAGCCATCTCCCTGTAGCCCAATGAGATTGGGAAAACGAACAGCAGTTTAACCCAGTGAAGGAAGTGATGAAATTTGCACAGAATCTCTGAAATAGTGATGCAATGTGCCGGTGAAAGCCCGGGATATATCAGAGAGTGGGTGCACAATTTACTCATTTCAAGTGGCCACGGATTCAGCCGGTAGTGATCCATTATACCAGGAACGAGGGTGTTCCAATCGTCTTGTTGTGGGTCTGTTCGGTCCAGAACTACTCAGCTCCAAGGGGTTACGACGGACCTTGCACAGAATCGTTCCTCACAATATTCTCGCGTCGAACAGCATCACCCAAGACAAATCGGCAGACATCACCCGGTCACTTTAGAGGAAAGAATGTGAAGCAGCGGATTTCATTCATCGTGTGAGTGAGTAATGTAATTCATAGGCAAAACCGCTGGAAAATATATAAGAACGCTTCGGAAGGCTGAGGGACAAACAAAATGTGACATTGCTGGAGACCTCTGCAGGTCTGGCACCATCTGTGAAAACAAATCATAGTTAATGTTTTACTTCGCCATCCACAGGTATACCCTCCCTCTACCTTCAAGGCCCGGTAGAAGCAATATATACCAACTACGAAACGCACTGCATACCTTCTCCAAAGATCCTCAGACAGCATCCTCCAAAGCTATGAAGACTTGAATGTTGAAGGACAAGTGGATCACCGCCTCCTGCACGTTCCCTTCCAAGCCACTCACTATTCTGACTTGAAAATATTTCGCTGTTGCTTCATGTTTGCATGGTTAGAATTTTGGATATACTTTTGTTATGGTACTATGGAACTGACGTACAGAACATGGAACATATAAGTTCAAGAAGGCACTCCCTTTTCCTGGGGCAATTACTAATCATGGTAAATACGATATCCAAGAGTGATTAAAATAAAATGACTGTTTAAACATCCGAGGCAGTTGAATGTTTCAGGAAAAGAGAGAGGGAGAGACAGCATGAGGGAAAAATGGAGAAGCAGACAGAGAATTAACTCATGAAACGTTAGGATACAGAAAGGGATTTATAATCAAAATCATCCAGGAAAATGGTGTGGAAGTAGGACGAAGGAGATATGGAGAGAGACTGAGAGAGAGGCCGATGACATAAGTAGAGACATATATGGGGAGAAACTGGCATAGTTATGACGAGAAAGAGAGATCAATCATATGAAAAAAGGGGTGAACGGTGGAGGTTAGGAGAAATGTGAAAACAGGGATTTAAAAGGTGAAACTTTCCTACTGTGACTTGGAAGAGAAATGAATTGCCAGTGAGGTGTGAAACTGCTGGCGCTGTAGAAGAACTAGATGCACAGTAAGGTCACAAAATAAACACACGTTCATGATGGCATAGTCTGTTCTACTGTTGACTTTCTTTGTGTAAATATTTAGTGTCGACTGAAAGAACTACAGAAAATCAGCAAAGTGTCAGAACTATCGTCCTTTTTTTTACAAAAAGCTGTGCCTCGGCTCAAGAAGACTCTGTCTTTCATTATCTTTCGTGAGGCAATAAACCGGGCCGGAGTCCGATCACTCTGGTTTGGCACAGAAATGAAAAGTTTTTCGCGTGGTCTTTTGCTAACATGTTAACTGATGACACTTCAGGTTAAAGTGGTCATGTTTTAGAAGTGACCTGTATAGTGAAAGGGGAGTGTTCAGCTGTCCAGCTGGCGGAGATGAGATGAGCAATTTTAGTTCAGTGTTGGTTGGAAGATCAACTGGCAACTTTGTGGAAACTCTCTCTATTTTCTGGCTTCAACTTCAACCTGTAAGCTCGTGTTCCATTTATCCTAGTTTTTAAAGAGAGTTTGCTGATTGGGTCTGTTGTGTATATTTGGAACAGCAAAGTTAATTCTAGTTGGATAGGTTGAGATCTGTAGGGATTCTTTAATCTGTTCTGTGTGCTTTATTGTGTAATTGTGTGAATACATTCTTATCTGTTTTAGAATCTAGCATCAATCTGTCTGTGTTACTCCGGGTCATTTTCACTGTAATTTGCAAACTTATGGTCTGAGGCTGCCTGCTTAAGAATGTTTTGAGTCGTCTGACCTATTCTGTACCAGATGTGGACTCTTTACGGGATGTTCAGTAACGAGTGGTAGCTGCTGGTGGCTTCATTTTGGTTGTTGCCTTGGTTGGGTAGACAACGCTTATGATAATAGTGGCTTTTCCAGTAGCCAGAAGTTTTCAAGATGTCGATGCAGTGGCTTTGGGAGCTTTGCAAAAAGTGAATAAGACCGAGTTGGAGGAACTAACAGCGAAGCTCGAATTGGAACTGCCTGCTTCTGTGCAGAAAGGAGAGATAATTCCAGCAGTAGAACAGCATTCCAGCTTGCTGGAGAAACCAATAGTATCTACAGAGATAGAATTAATTCAATTGCAAATGAGGGAACGTGAGATAGAGGCAAGAGATAAGGAAAAATGAACAAAAATTAAACAGTTTTACTTTCGATTACAAGCAGAAGATAACGAAAAAGAGAGCAGTAAAAGAGAGAGAAACACAGAAAGCTTTTGAAATTCAAAAATTGACAGTTGAAAATGAAAGTTAGAGTTCATAGTTGGAGATAAAGGTTGAATGTAGGTTTAGTGAGGAAGAGACTGAGGATGAACAAGCCCCTAATATTAAGAACCCGAATGAGAAACTATTTATGCATGTACCTGCATTGCTTAAACTCAATGAGAACAATGTGGAAGCCTTTTTCATCTCATTTGAAAAGGTGGCTATAAAAATGCATTGGCCAGTGGCACAGTGGATCTTGTTGGTCCAGACAAAAATTGCACGTAGGGCAAGTGAGCTGTGCGCAGCCCTATGGACATATCTGTGGATTATTAGGGGGTGTAAAGCCATTTTAACTGCATAAGCGTTTCTAACAGAAGCCTGCGGACAACGCCTCAGGAATCGTCGGAGGGACAACGGGTAAACCTGCACGGAGTATGAAAGGTTCAAACAGCGTAAGTTTGACAGGGGAATAGGACCGTTAAGATTTGAGCAAACCTATATGCACTTAGAGAGGTAATTATTTTGGAGGAAGTCAAGAATCCACTGCCTGATATGTAGCGAACTCCTGTGGAAGACCAGAGAGTTTAAACAGTAAGTTTAGGATCTGAAGTGCCTGATGACTATGAACTGGTCTATAAAGCACGGTTTGTCTTTTATAATCAGTTTCAGTCCATGAGGGATAGAAACTGGGGAAAATACAAATCCTCACGTGAAAAGGGAAAGGCACATCTCTTTGAAGATCAGAAGGAAAACTTACCACAGGATGAAAAAAAAGAAATCCTTGAGGGGTCGAATAACTTTCGAGGCTTCGGTGTTTTCATTGTAATAAAGTGGGCCATACGAAATCACAGTGTTCGTGGGATCGGAGAAAGCCAGATGGCGGAAAATCAGACAACGTTCGTTGTTCTAACAAATAAGCAAATGTGAACTTACACAACTCTCTCAGAGTGTACAAGATGATCAGAAGTCGATTAAGGAGGAAGTACTAGATCTGCTTAAAAGTATACATGCAAGGTTAGAGAGTATTCAAGTAGGCCAAAGGTAACACGAAGCGGGTTTATAATATTAAGGGACACAGGATCCTCTCAGTCTGTAATGCTGATGGATGAGGAGATATGCACTCCAGAGGGATTATTGCCAGAAAAGGTGCTGGTAACAGGAATTCTGTAATTGGAAACTGAAACAAATTGTGCTCAGTTACGTGAAGTGCGTCTGGAGAGACCAGAGAATTGTGGAAATATTGTGGTAGGAATATTGGACAGACTTAGCTCCAGGAATACGATTTATCCTTACAAGTGATGTAACTGATTCACCAATTTGGACTCAGTTAACGGTGGTGAAAGAGTCTTTCAGCATAGTTTTGGCATTATAACATTTCAGCATTTATATTACCAGCAAGTTATCTGAGACAATTGTACACACAGATCACAACAAATTCACATTTTTGGAAAAATGTAAGGTCAAACTTCCAGATGTTTTTAATGGAATGTGTTGTTACAAGCGATTCAAGTTCAGAATTGTGCATGTGACAACTCGGGAAAACGTGATTTCTGGTGCATTATGAAGACTTGAATGAGACAAGGAAGTGCACCACGGCCTGAATTTCCATATGGTTGTGCAAGTTTGCATGTTTATACTTAGTAAAGTGTATGTTTATGTGTTCAGACTAACCGTGTTGTGATAGGTTAAAAATGAAGCCATCTTTTGAAGTTGATGGTTCATTTTGTAAGTGGGTAGGTGTCAGAAAGCTACCCTTCTTTATTCGTCAAAAATGTTCGATGGCTCACGAAGACTCTGGCCATGATTTTTTTTTTACCGAGGGCAATAAACCAGGCCGGGTTTCGAACAGTCTGATTTGGTACAGAGATGAAAATGATTTTGTGAGGTTTTCAGTTTATATTTAATCAGAACAGACTTCAGGCCAAAGTGGTCATGTTTTGGAAGTGACCTGATTAATGGAAGGGTAGTGGTCAGTTCTCTATGTAGCTGAGCTGAGCTAAGCAGTATTAGTTCATTCTTGAACTGGTTGAAATTTGAACAAGGAGCTGTGTGGAAACTCTCTATCTTTTCTGTCATTCAACTTCAATCTGTAAGCATATGTTCTACTTATACCGATTATTAAAGTGAGTTTGCTTATGTGACTGTTGTGTATATTCGGAACAGTATAATTTTGTTGAGTTGGATAGGGTGTGTTCGGTAGGAATTCTATAATCTGTTCTTTCTGGTTCGTTGTGTAATTTTGTGAATAAATGTTTGTCTGCTTTAAAATGTAGTACTCAGCCTAGTTATCTTAGTCCGGGTAAATTTCACTGCACACTTACCGAAACCAATTGCAAACTTATGATCTGTGGCTGCATGCTTAAGAATGTTGCGAATCGTCTGGCCTAGTTCATAAGAAAAGGAAGCGGATGAAACTTGAAATCCAAAGTGAGCACTGCCGCGGTTGGTTTGTTCTGACAATATTTGCAGAGTTTTGACAGGCTGGCTCTGCAAGTGGTATCTGATGGAAAAACCTATTGCCGCAAGTCATCCCAACATCGAAAAGTGCAACTCAAAGTGCGGGCTTCAAGCTGATTTTAAAACGCGTAAATACAGGGAGATCCGCCAGAACACATAGAGTTTTGGCTCAGCCACATTCTCCGAATGAATGTGGAAGGAAATTGTCTTTCTGATCTGGATGGGCAACATACTGGGGTCAGCATTTTCAGAGTATAGGCATTGGTCAGTTGGTGACTGTTGGCTCTTGTTGGCGATTTACATCTTTGACAGGAGGGCAGAAAAGCATAAAGAGAAATACGCGGTGCTGTGTAAAACTTTGGGGACATAAATTCAGCGTTGAGAGTGAAAAACATGTCCCCATCTCTCCTGCAGCCGAAATCAAACCTCTCCCTCCTGGCTTGCATAGAAGGAGGAAGGGGAATCCAGAATCCAATGCCATTAAGATCTGCGTTTGGAAGAGAGGCTGGTTCGACCCCAGCCCCCGAGGGAATTTAGCACTTCCCTGTGAACCACAACACGAGCTGAGAGACAAAAGGATTTCACAGTCGCGTTGGATTATGGGAGGGGAGACGGCCATTGTTCCATCCATTGCACAGGGTCATTCATCAGCTGGACATGTTGGGACAAGCCTCTCTAATGAGTGGAATTTGAAACAGAACCTTCTGGCTCAGAGATAAATAAAATGGGAAATATCCGGAGCAACTCAGCAGCTTCGGCAGCACCTGCATACACTAAATTCCCAGTGTCTGCGTGGATTTGCTCTGGGTTTTGTGGTTTCCTCCCACAGACCAAAAATGTGCAGTTTGGGAGGAATTGGCCTTGCTAAATGTTCCACAGAGCTCAGGGATTTGTAGGGTAGATGCATTAGCCAGGAGAAATGTAAGTGTGTAGGACAGCGGACTGCATCTAGGTGTGATAATCTTCTGAAGGTCGGAATGCGCCCATTGGATCAAAAACCTGTTTCCTCAGTTTTGGGATTCTATGAAAACAGAGTGTATGTTTCGCAGCCACATTCAAAAACAAAATCTGGTACCAGCACCACGGAAGCTCAGAAACAACAGTGTCCCATGTGCATGATGAGCTGCAGAAATTCTCCAAACCTCCCTGATGATCTCCTTACAAGCCAAGGTGAGGTGAATAGTCAGAGGTCTGTCAGGGGATGTTCTCAGATAATTATGCATGAAGCGTCTGCCCTGCCATCATTTAAGAGATTGTTAATATATTAAGCTCCATTGAAGCAACATGGATGTCCAGATTTTAGCTTCACAATCTGTCCAGTTTCTGCTCTATTTGGCACAATGACTATATCCAACAACAGAACTGTGTTCTCAGTGAAGGCAACATTTTATCTTCACCAGACTGAATGATCTGTATTCCTACAAATGATGATGTGGATAGATGCATTTGAGGCAGGAAAATCGTAAGAAGGAAGGCAGGAGCGTTATTCCCCTTTTTGCAGTTTCCCTCGCCAGGAATATTTTGGCAATCAAACCTCGGATAATTGGAATAATCATTGGAGAAACCAAGATATTCAGGGTGGAGGCGATTCATGTTCAAAGGACAGAATGGATTAGGAGGTCTGCCTTCTCACTAATGGTTTATGACTGTTGCTTAACATTGTAGAGGACAAGACCATCAGCTGAAGGAGGATGGTAGGTGGGAACCAGCAGGAAGATTCCTTTACCATATCTTCAAATACAACAGGGCCTCCCGGCGGGTGGTGATAGATGCGTGTGGCTGAACGATGTGATTCTGTGAGCCTAGTGTTGTTGGAACTACAATTTTTGAATGATTCTGTCTGTTTTTATTTCTATGACCTTCCCTCCTTCCGATCAAATGGATGGAAAAAAGAAGACTAGGGCTTGGACAACAGAAAATGCAACGCATTTTATTGATACAATTCAGAAAGCAGCAGTTCTCGTGTCAATAGATCTACAGAAATCAGTTTTTCCGTCTCACGTTTTTCTCTTCAGATTCATTTTGCTTCACATCGATTTTCTCTTGCAGCAGTATCCTCCGACGACACACATGCCCATTACCGGGATTTCATGCTGAAGACAAGGGGATCGTTTGCAGATTCCTTTCTCCAATGCACAAGCTTTGAAGAAACCTATGAAAGAGAAAGTGATAGTACAGTGATGTCCACTTCAAAACTATTAACTCAGTGTGTCACTAAATCAAGTATAATGACATCCTGCACTTTATTTAGTGAAGCTAGAGTGATTCAATCGAGGAGGTAGACACCTGAGATTTGCACAGTATTGTCAGTCTGGCCTTACCAAGGGGTGTTAAGATTTTACCGCAACCAATGCTCTCAGTGCTGTGTTATGAAGGGATAAAGAGATGAGAACTGCCCACTTGCTCCCAATGTAGTCACTGGCAGAGGACTGTACACTGCCCTGCAATTGTTACCGAACTGAGAGATGTGGAGTCCAGAACCATGTAGAGTGTGGTCATACAAAGGCAGATTGAACCATCTCCATGTACAGTGAACAAGGTGGAGAGTAGCTAAGGGCTATGGAGACAAGGTCCTATCTCAGTGTGGACTAAGTAAGGTAACTCCGAGAGATAAGAAGAATATGAAGCTTCACAGGGGTCTCGTGTTGTCTTACCCAGGGACATCCAAGCCATCCATTAATTGTTCCAAGTAGCATCCTACCAAGGGACAGAGGGACCAGAACTGCGCAAAGTGTTCCCAGTGTCACTTAATCAATGGATACGTAAAATAACTCTCTGAACAGTGTTTTCTTTCAAACAGGAAGAAAACAATACAGAAGGAGATACACACAAGCAGGTTACCAAGCACTTTTCGATGAGATTCCCTACAGTGTGGAAACAGGCTATTCGGCCCAACAAGTCCACATCGACCCGCCGAAGAGTAACCCACCCAGCCACAGTTCCCCCTGACTAATGCACCGAGCACTAGCATTGCCGATCCAACTGACCTGCACATCTTTGGACATTGGAGAAAAATCGAACCACCCAGACGAAACCCACGCTGACACGGGGAGAATATGCAAACTCCACACAGAGAGTCGCCAGAGGTTGGGATCGAACGGGGACCCTGATGCTTTGAGGCCTCAGTGCGAATCACTGAACCATTTGTCAATTATTTTGGTTTAAGTAATGTTTTCGAGAATGTATTGTGTTTGTACGAAGTGCATTCCACAACCCGCGGCAAAGGCAGCTGAACAAAAAGCAAACACCGAATCACTGCCGAATCTCTTAGAATTCATCAGAATTAGAGTGGTATGGGCATCCAGAAGCGTTATCGGGACTGGAGACTATTGCAGAGTTCGGGAGCGGCGTGTCAAAGAGAGATTTGTCAAAGTCTCCTTTTAGAACATGGAAACGAATAGCTTATTCGTAAATAGTTTTTGAGGGTCGATAATCAGCAAATTAAATTTAAAATTTCCTCGAAAATTTTCCAAATTGGGATGGTAACTTTTCATTCAGAGCAGGTGGGGATGGGAATTCGGCTTGATTGAAAGAAGGAAAACAATCAGTCAAAATTCAATTTCAAAACAGCACACGTTTGGGGGGCTGGTGGTGTTCTCCTCGGTTTTCAAATAAATGGACTAACCAGTAAAGAAAAGCCTTGGTCTTTGTTGTCCATCCACAATGATTGGCTCGACAAGCACCAGAACGATTTGCAGCAAAACCAGTGATTTCATCTTTCTCTATAGAGTCTTTCAGAGTCACGATGAGCTGACTGCAACAGGGAGGCACTTTATACAAAATGAGACGCTGTTGTGTCGTTACGAACAGAAGATTAACGTTGAAGATTGGATTCACGTTGTGTTCATTATAACGTCATTTCACAAACTAAGGTGAAATGTAACTGAAATTAAAGGTTAACCGTTTCTGTCAATCAGTCATTTATCAGTGAACAGAGAGGTCCAACTGTAAAGCTGTTGACATCATGAAGCTTCACAGGAAATGCTCAAACTAGACAAGCGAAGTAAACCATTGGTCTTGTGCTGGCTCTTTTCAGTTCTCCCACAAAGTGCTCGCAGTGAAACACCGGACTGAATGGCTTACCCTTTTCTTTGCTTTGATGTTTTATTCGTTTCATACCTGTGAACCTTACTGCTAACTCCGATAAAGCAACACTGCGTGCTAATGCTGTAGTGAAAAATGTCATATTACATTGAAAACAATCAAACAGACGTGAATCCCGGAGAAATAAATGATTGACATAAACGCTTAGTCGTTCATTCAAGTTACATTTGGTCTTAATGAAATGTCTTTAAAATGAGCACAACTTCAATACAATTATCAACGTTAATATAACATATAATTTGTCTTTTGTGCACATCAGTGATGAGCTTGTGATTATTAAAGAACAGTCTGGAAGTTCAGATTTAGTTTCCGCTCCAGTTGCTGTTGCTCTTGGTGAGGGAACTGTCCCTTTAACAGTTCCAACGTGGGGCCAACTGCAATGAATCCGGGATCATTATCAACTATTGTTTGCTCAGCACATTTTCAACGAACAACTGTTCTCCGGCAGATCACTGTTTGAAGGAGAAGGAGAGGAATGAATGAAAAATGTGCTGCATTTTCTCAATGGATGCCTGGCCCTATGCTGGTGCAGCCTATGATCGGTATTGCAGTCGTGGCTTTGGTTGATCTTGCTGGGCATGAATATATCATACCGTGCACTCTCGGTAGGAACATCCCGGGAAGGGGAAGAGACCATGCAGGTCCTCAGGCATGCGCAAATGTAATATCATCGCGATAGACATACTTTTATGTCGTTCGACTTCCTCACTCTTCTCTGGACCACAAAACCATAAGATGTCATTGCAAAAATTAGGTCATTTGACCCATGGAGTCTGTGCCACCTGTCAATCAGGGCTGAAAAGTTTCGACCTCCATGCTCCCACTTTCTTTGATCTGCTCAATGCTCAACTACCTATGTATCTCAGTTTTAAATATAATATTGCGACACGGTGGTGAACCCTTCTGTAATTAAACCAAACACTCAGAAAAAATCACTTTGTCACGTTGTCGTTAAAATATGATTAACAGAGGACTTACAAATTCAACCAGATAACGAAAAGAAATCAGACAACTGATGCATAATTCACTGTGACTTCTGGAAGACCGTTTCAAAGTTACATGATCCTTTGTGTGCCGACACTCTTCTGAACATCTCTCCTGAGAACTCTGACCCTAACAGTGAGACTCTGTCCACTAGTTCGAAAATATCCAATCAGCAGAATAAATGAATATTAATCCACCTTTACCCCTCCCCATTCCACCACTGCCCCATTGATAGCTTAATTTTTTCCATCAGATCTCTGATATTGTAAAGTCTCGAGGCAAAAAGCTTGATTTGTTTAATCATCATAACTTAAAATTGAAGGACAGGTATTATTTTTGTAATACAATGTTATACTCCATTCATCACCAACGTATCCTTCCTATGGGGTACTGCTCTGATCTCTCCACACCACACTGGGTTTCCGCTGCTGGGGAAATTGAGTCCTGTCAAATATCCTGTCTTAAGTATGTTTAGGTGCACCCAGACATTCGGACATTTATTTTTTTTTAAAAAAATAACATTTGTGCAATGCTTGGTCAAGTATCAACGCAGTTCAGAACATGGAAGTAGTAGCAATGTTTGGAAAAGCAAATCAGGACAGGACTTATTCGGTTAATGGGTAAGGTTCTTGGGAGTACTCCTGAACAAAGAGAGCAAGGTACCTTGGGGAGCAAGATATATAGTTCCTTCAAAGTGGCGTCGTTGATAGGCTGGATAGAACATAACTCGGAGAACACAGAACATCGAACCCTACAACGCAGTGCAGGGGCTTCACCCGTCGATGTTGTGCCGAACATTTATCCTGCTGTCAGATAAAACTAACTTACGTACTCTTAATTTTACAGTCATCTATGTGCCTATCCAAAAGTCGCTTTAGTGTCCATAATGTGTCGGACTGTAGCATCACTGCTGGCAGTGAATCCCACGCACCCACCACTCTGTGAGTAAAGATCTTACCTCTGACATCTCCACTCAACCTTCCTAGAATCAACTTAAAATTATTATCCGTCATGACAGGCTTTTCTGAACTGGGAAATGTCTTTGACTACCAACTCTATCTCTGCCTCTCTTCAGCTTGTCCAACTTTATTAAGAGACCCCTCATTCTTCTTCAGTTCAATGAGAAGAACTCTCACTCCCACAAACGTTCCTCAGAAGACATGCCTTCCACTCCAGGAAACATCCAAGTATATCTTATTTGCACCCTCTCTAAAGCTTATACATCCCTCCGAGAATGAGGTGACCAGAACTGATCACAGTATTCTCAGTAAAGTGAAGAAGGCCTTTTGTCTGCTTGCCTTGATTGGGCAGTACATTGATTGCGAGCTCACGTCACGGCTGCACACTACATTGGTTCGGTTATTTTCGGAATATTTTGTGCAATTCTGGTCACTGAAGGAAGGATGTTGTGAAACTTGAATGGGTTCAGATAAGATATACGATGATCTTGTCCGGTTTCACGGGTTTGAGCTTCAGGGAGAGACTGAATAAGCTGGGACAGTTCCTTTATCACCTGGAGCGTCAGACGGTCATTTATGAATTAGCGTTGGTTTATAAAATTATGAGAGACATGGTTTGGGTAAATAGACAAGGTCTTTGTTCCTGGTTTGGGGGGAACTCCAGAACGAGAGGGCATAGGATTGGAGTGATAGGGGAACCTTTAAAAGGTACCTAAGGGAAACGTTTTGGCGAAGGGAGTGGTGTGTGTCAGGATGTAGCTAACTAAGTAACTGGTAGAGGCTGGTAAACTGCAATAGTTAAAATACATCAGAAGGAGTCTATGAATAGGAGGTGTTTAGCGGAATATGTGCAAAGTGCTGGTAAATAGTACCAGATTAATTCAGAATGACTCGTTGGAATGGCTGATTAGGACTGAAGGTTCAGTTTCCGTGATCTATGTCTCTGTGATTCGCTGACGCTCTAACTGCTTGATCTCTCATTCTAAGATTGACCCGTCATCTCTGTGGTTACAATCACATACCGACCAAGAGTTGAAAATAGGAAGACAGCAGCTAGAATAAAAAAATCTTTTAAATGCAGTCATAGAAGCTTAGACACTCACAGCACAGAGACAGGGCCGTTGGCGCAGACTGGCCCATACCAACCAAAACGTCTATCCATGCTGAAAATTGTTCCCTGCACTTGGCCCATATCCTTCCAAACATTTTCTGTTCATGCACATTCCCAAATTCCTTTTAAATGCCGTTAATGCACCTGGCCTAACCACTTCCATAGACATCTTATTCCACATGTGTCCCAACATTTGTGTAAAAACGTTACTCCTCATGTTCCCTTTTATTCTTTCCAGTCGAAATGTAAACTGATGCTATCTTTACCTTGATTCTCCAACCCTAGGAAACAAGAGTGTATTCAGACTATGTACGCCTCTTATTCTCTCATACAATCCGATAAGATCCAATCTTCGTGTCCTGCACTCTAAAGAAAATGTCCTCGCTTGTCCAAATCCAATACAAAAACATACTTTCTACAGCAAGGTAATTAGAGCTGAGCTTAATACTTCAAGTGCAGTCTCGCCAACGGCCTGAACAACTGCAACATAACTTCCTGACTTTGATTCTCTAAGCACTGACTCCTGAAGACCAGCATGTCAAAAGCTGTCTTCACTGCGCTGTGTATGTCTGATTCCAATTTCACAGAACCATGCACATGAACTCCAAAGCCCTCCTGTTCCACTGTATTCTGTAAGGGCCTACAACTCACGGTGAAACTATTCCTGACCTTGACTTTCCAAAATGCAAGACCTCACACAAATGTGTATTTAACTTTATTTGCTGTTTATTAGCCCACTTCCTCAGCTGGTTAAGGGTCTACTGCAATCTCTGAAAATCTTCCTTGCTGTCCACGTTATCACACAATTTTGAGTCATCTGCAAACCTCGTAATCATCGCTTGTACATTCTCATTCGCATTATTGGGATCGATAGCAAACGCCATTGGACCAAACATTGAGCGCTGGGGCACTCCATTAGTCAAAGGACTCCAGTCCGACAAGTATCATTCCACTATTACCTTTGCTTCATATGATCAAGCCAATTGTGTATCCAAATTGCCAGATTTTTCGGGATTTCATGCAATCTCACCTTTAAGAGCACCCTACCATGTGGAATCTTAATGCTACATGAGATTACAGATATGGAATTTGGGGAGTATTTGCCAACCTGGAAGACATTTATTACAGGATATTACTGAGAGGTGGTATGTGTGTGGAACGGATGGCATTTTCTTTTTTAGGATATCAGCTCAGTATAGCTGATGAAAAAAATGACGCACAATGATTATAAAAGTTCCAAAACTGAAATTGATATGTCACAATTTGACTGAAGGTGACAGCACCAAAATACACGGATCTTGCTTATATTCGAATTGGCCATGATCTGATTAACGTGCAGGATGGATAAATCGTGCAGAATCCCTTTCTGCTCATGCTCAGCAGCTGTCATAGATTGTTTAATGATAAAACTCACCACATGGCACAAAATGCCTGATATGCACTGAACAGCCGAGCCTGCAGCAGAAACCCAAAATTGAATGTGTTTTCCACATTTCTTGCTAAGCTCCTCACTGTGGTGACTGGAGAACGAATTCAATGGATCCGATTTCCGAGTGTGTCCATTTATTAATATTGTCAAAAACTAAGGAAAAATTTTCATACGCAATCACGTTATACAAACAAATATACACATTTGCTACACACACAGACAGTGACTCTCATACACACATTCACACACTCTCATTCACACACACTTATACAGACTCAAATACATATTGATGCACACACGCACATAATTAATAACACACATGCATACGTGCTGATTCACAAACGCACCCCCAGACACAAACGCACATATGCATTATGGTGTAGACATATACAAATACGTACACACAGTCATGCATGCACACACACAGACACACACACACACACACACACACACGCAAGCACACACACGTATTCACAAATTTATCTTCATAACTACATGGACACATTCACACACACCACTTACCCATGCACTGATTCTCCACTAACATCAGTGAATAAAATACCTATTCTGGTGGAATTCGCTGTTCGTTGAATTTGTTTGCTATTGACATCAGCGAATCAATTGAAGATTAAACTTGTGCAAGGCAAGGACAAATGACAATCTGCTCGAGTGATGTATAACTCCAGAATGCCGACTCATATTCAATTGAAAAGTAACTGCACTGCAGCCATCTCATTTGCTCTGGGAAGGAACGATGCAGAACGCACTGATCTTGGTATGTGCAGCACCGCTCTTTCTGCAGACCCCTAACGCCAAAGCGTAGACAACGATGGTTCTGTACAGAGGCCTGTCTATTCTTCGCATCGCTGACCTGTGAGCCCTCAAATGCTTTGTGCTGGCCGAATTGCGAACAGATAGTTAAGTGGTCTTCGGACACCGCGCTTTTTGTATCAGCCTCCACATCATTAACTGCCCCTGACCCGACCAGACATAACCCTTTCGAAATGACTCGCCTCGAACTGACTTTCATCACAATAATTAGTCTCTGTGCAGACTGACTGCCATGCTTCCATGCCGTCCAGGCTCTCCCTTCAAGCGAGTAACCTAGGGATTTCCAATAGCCTGACTGTCATGGTACCAACTGAGATTGGAGCTAACCGTGGGCATGCTCATGAATCCCCAGTTGGAGTAGACAGTCAAAGGATCATCCGAGAACTTGAATGCTTCTTTAGGACCCTTGAAAATCTCCATTTAAATCTGAGGCTCGCTCTCAGGAAGCGATCAATTGATTTTCCTCAGGAAATGGATAACAGAACTTTGCACAGTGCTCTGGTGTGGATTCAGCTGAAGTATTAGGAGGTGGAATTCGGTAAAATGCGAAGCCTGAAAAGGACAAAAGGTCAGACAACATCACATGATTTGGAAAGTCAACGTTTCTGGTCGAAAGCGTTTCCTAATGAACGTCGATGTTCCTGCTTCTCAGATGCTGTCTGACTTGTTCTTTTCCAGATCCAAATGTCCTGGCTCTAACGTCCAACAGCTGAAGTTCTCACTGATTTCACGGACGTTGGAACTGTATATAGTGCAACCAGTGTCGTCAAACCGGTGGCAGAGTTAATGTGGTCTGAAGGATATGGAGCTGGAGACTGTGCACTGCCTTCCCAGTATGGCGTATAACTAAATGATATGAAGATCGGGTCAGTGCACGGGGCTCCCAGTGTGGTCTGAGAGATATGGACCTGGGAATGGTGCAAGTTGCTCCCAAGCGTAGTCTGAGTGATATGTAGATAGGGACCGTGACAGGGTTTCCAACATGGGTAAACCGAAGAAGAGAAGGAGGGGAACTGTACACCATATTCCTCGGGTATTCCACTTGAAGCAGTTAGATCATAGGACTATGCATCTAAGTGTATATGAGCCATCGGATATGGGAGTGATGAAATGCATAATACAGATGAGTGAATGAGGATGCTTAATAAAAAAAACACGAAGTGGAAATGGATAGATGGCCATTGTCTCATGTATCGCCGCTGAGTACCACAAACCAATGACCTATCACACTGCATTTCAGCGTCGGCAATTGGATGCCACAGGGCCAGAGGGTTGTATTGTTTGGTTGGTTGTGATCCGGGAGAGATGCGGAGAAGCAGCTCTGTCTCTGATGTCCGGCTGCTGCATCTGCCTGTGCAATTTTTGGGATGGTTGGAAAGACACCAAGGTAGTAGACACGACCTCGAAATAAGTCGTGTGAGAGTGTACAGTTGCCAGACACATCGAGTCGAATAATGGAGAGTTTTCAGAAATAAAATCATTATATTGACACTCACCTGAGGTCTGTCTCTTCTTGACGCATAGCAGGACATTGGGTGGGGCATTGCGATCTGACCGAATGTGTGCCGACAGTGTCAGATGGTCAGTGCTATGGGAGCGGGCACTGTTGGAGCGTCAGTGCTGAGAGAGTGGGCACTGTGCAAGGGTAGCTCTGAGGGAGTGGGCAATGTTGTGGGATCAGTGCTGAGAGTGTGTGCACGTCCTAGTGTCTGGAGGTCAGGTCTGGAGGCCAGGTCTGGCGAGTGGGCACTGTCAGCAGGTCAGGGCTGAGGGATTGGCACTGATGGTGGGTCAGTGTTGAGAAGGTGGGCACTCTCAGTGGGTCAGTGCTGAGGGAGTAGGCACTGGTCGAAGGCCGGCACGAAGGAACTTCTGCACACAGCCTTCTACACTATCAGTAACTCCACCATACTTTGTGTCCTTGGCACACTTACTAACTCATCCAAGTGATTTTTAAAATTCACAACAGTCCCAGAAGCCATCCATGTGGAACATCACTGCTCATCAACCACCATATTCTGTCTTCGATAAGTCAGCCAATTCTGTTCCCAGGCAGCATAATTCCATTGTACCCCATTCCTCAATAAATTCTGAATAAGCCCATGGGCAACTTTATATTACACCTTTCCGAATTCTATGTACACCACATCCACCGCTGTCCCTTCATTAATTTGATTTGTGACATGTGCAAATGATCCAAGAAGGTTTGTGGGACATGATCTGCCTCTGAAAAAAAACCATGCTGACTATGTCAAATCAAACAATGATTTTCCAAGGAATGATAAATCCTCTCATTCACAGTCCTCTGAAACACTTTGCCCACTACTGATGGAAGACTGACTTGTCTGTAATTTACAGGATAATCCCTATTCTCTTTTTTGAACAAGGTAATAAGATTTCCTACCCTCCAAATGTCTGGTACTAATCAAATGGACAATGAGGACGTAAATATCATTGTCAAAGTTGCAGCACCCTCTTCCCTCATTTTCTGTAGTAATGGTGGGTGTATTCCATCTCTATCCAAATATCCCTGCATATATCCCATCCCAGGCTATTTCGTTATTGCCATGTTTTGCCCCAAAATTTCAGCACACCCTCCTTCTAAACATTCAACTGTTGAGCTCACCTGCCTGTTTTATGTAATGAAGCAAAATATTCAATGAAGAGTTCTACTACCTTAACCACATGCACGTAGACTCTCCTGTTTTGTCACCATGGCACAGTGGTTTGCACTGCTGCCTCATAGTGCCAAGGGCCAGGGTTAAATTACCCCTCAAGCATCTGTCTGTGTAGACTTTGTATATTCTCCATGCGTCTGCGTGGGAGCTCCGGTTTCCTCCCACAGTCCAAAGATGTGCAGGTGAGGTAACTTGGTTGTGCTACATTGCACGTAGTGTTGGGTACAGTCGTCGAGGTTAATGTTAGGGGAAAGGGTTGCTGTATAGATCGTCGGTGTGGACTTGTTGGGATGAAGGGGCTGTTTCACACTGGAGGAAATCTAATCTAACCTTCACCACCGTTTTGTTCCCCGTATTAATGTAGAACGCTTTGGGTTTTTACTTAATCTTTCCCGTTAAGGCTTTACATGCCCCCTTCACGCTGTCCTAAATCCATTGCTCAATTCCTTCCTTTGCAATCTTGCAGAGCCCTGTTTATGCATGCTTCCTCAAACTTATGTCTGCTTCCTTCTATCTGTTATCGAGATGTTCCACATCTCTTCACACCTAATGTTTCTTCACACTCACATTCCTTCCTTACATGCCTCTATCTCATGAGAAAAATGGCTTATATTTTCTGATAGAGTGTCTTCTAGCCCGGGGGAGAAAGATTGTCCTTTGTGAACTCATCAGAGACATGCAGAGTCTGTCAACTCCCCTGACGATAGAGCTTCACAGCACAATCCCTGGTGGCCTTTGAATCGCAGTTTTCTGCAACAATCGGAGGTCGGTCCGCTGCAGTTTGTCATTTATTTAAACGAATTGGATAAGAATTGAGTCGGCATGTTTTGTAAGTGCGGGTAACACTAAAAATGTAACTACAGTCAGCAGTGAAGAAACTTAGCTAATATTACAACGTGATTTTGATCAATTGAGCCCAAGGGCTTCAAAGAGACAGATGCTGTTTAATTAGGATTAGCGCAAGATATTCTATTTTGGTAAAACAAACAAGGGCAGGAATTCCAGATGGGGCCCCGGGTCGTGTTGTTGAACAGAGAGACCCAAAGGTTCCAGTTCATCATTCTTTGTATGACAGGTAGGCAGGATATTTAAGAGGGTGTTTCGCACGGTTGCCATCATTGATTAGACCACTGAGTACCGGAGTTCTAATATAATCTTTAACATTCAGGACTCTTCTGGAGTACTATGTAAATTTCTAATCAGACTGTTACAAGAAGGACAATATTAAATTACACCAGGTTCAGAACACATTTACAAGGTTAATGCCAGGACAGGATGTTTTGATTAATAAAACAGACTGGGCCATTTTCAGTGCAAGATAGGAGGATGATGCATTGTAGACGCGGAAGAAATCATATGGGACAAAGGTAGGTAGAATAGCAAATGTCTTTTCCCTAAGTTGAGGGAGTTAAAAACAAAGAGACATATGTTTAAGGCGAAGGGAGAAAGATTTAAAAGGACCTGAGAGGCAATTTTTTTCCAGAAGATGGTGGTTCCGATGCTGAATGTTCGGCCAGAGGAAATGGTAGATGCAGGTAGATTTCCATTTAAACGCCATTTGCACAGATCCATTAACAGGAAACTTTGAGAAGGATATGGGCTAAATGCAGGTGACTGGGACTAATATTGTTTGCAAAACATAGTGGGCATGGACAATGTTGAATGAAGAACTTGTTTCCGTGCTGCATGACTCTCAGACACTCTTCAGGATTGGTGTTCCATCTGAATCTCCCTTGTGCAGTTTCCTGGGTGGCCATCTGCACAGTGGTAACGCTGATCTTCAGGAATAACCTCATTTGAGCCTCTGCTACTACTTAACTTTAAACCTGCAATTCTAGTTATCTGTTGGGCAATTCCAGTTCTCAGTGGCGGGTATAATGGCCCTCGAGATAATCACTTGCTGCACTCTCCTAACCCAAACTATCCTAGTTTCTCTTCCTCTATGAACAGCAGGTATCGGTCATTATTTGGACTATTCACATGACCCAAATATCATCTTTTAAAAATCTGTATACCTATCCGTATCCATGTGCATTCTGGTTGAAGTTGTTAGATATTCTCCCTTGTGTTAACCATGAGCCGTGTTAGTGAGAAATTCCGCATTTCCAAGCGCCTCTCTTTCGTCAGGTCTCGTCACAAAACATCAGGCGAGATTGCATTTTCAACCTTCCCACTTTTTTAAAAATCATTCACAACAAGGGAATAATTGGAATTGCCTACTAGACCATCATTCAATGCCTGTTCATAATTAGAAAGAGGAGAGTTAAGGAACAAACACATTGATGTGGACCTGGAGACACACGTAGTCCAGACCAGGTAATATTTCCTTCCCGAAATGTCATCAGTGAACCAGAGGGATTTTCAGACAATGACCATGAGTGCCATGGACATTACTGTACACATTGGTCACAGAGTCACACAGCACAAAACAGACATTTTGGTCCAACCAGTCCATGACGAATATGATTACAAACTAAACTGCACTCTCCTGGCCCAGATTCCTTCAAGCATATCCTATTCCTGCATCCAAACGAATGCTTTTTGCAGTTTGTAATTCGACCCGCATCCACCACTACAAGCGGTAGTTTATTCCACATCATGAATCACTCTTTGTGAAAAAAACGTTCCCTCGCGTGTATTTACTTTAAATCCCTCTGTTCTCCCCTGCACCAATAGTCATGAAATTCCTCTAAATCTGGGAATAGACAACTACCTCTTCATTTATTTAACTTTGGTTTATTTATTAAATTCAAATTGCATCTTCCATGGCGTTATTTAAACCTCAAAAGGTGGGAGAAATTCTGAATGAACTGTGCGGGGTCAGTATCACAAGGACATTGCCTCCCTCTGACTGTGCCTCCTGTGTAGAAGTTCTGGAGAAGGTGACCATCTCAGTTCTCTTTCTCTTTCTCTCTCTCGGGATCTTCCCCATTTTCTTACTCCTTCCTAAGATTCACATACTGACTGCCCCGGTCGACCCATAGTCTCAGCCTGCGCCTGTACTTTTGAACTCATCTCTACCTCGCTCACCACCATCCTGTCCCCCTTAGTCCAGCAACTCCTCATCTACATTATGGACAACGCCATGCCTATCCCCTCCTCCATGAATCTCGCTTCGCTGGCCCCCAGTGCCTCATCATCACCATGTACTTCGAGTCCCTGTACCCGTTGATCCACCGCAACGAATTTCTGCAAGCACTCTGGTTCTTCTTCTCACGTCATCTCAACTGGTAGACTTCCATCGACACCCTCATCTGCCTTGCTGAACTGGTCCTTACCCTCAAAAACTTTTCCTTCCACTCCTCCCACTTCATCCAAACAAAAGTGGTAGGCATGGGCAACCGCATGGGACAAAGCTATGCTTGTCTGTTTGTCGGATACGTGGAAACGTCCATCTTCCGCAGTTGTAATCCGCACCTGTGCTTTTGCTCCAGCAATGATTGTATCGGCAGCGCCTCTTGTTCCCCCGAGGAGGTTGAACAGCTCATCAACTTTACCAACACCTTCCACGCCGACCTGGATCATCATAGAGACATTGAGATATACAGCATAGAAGCAGACCCTTCGGTCCAACCCGTCCATGCCGACCAGATAGCCCAACCCCATCTCGTCTCACCTGCCAGCACCCGTCCTATTCATATACCCATCCAAATGCCTCTTAAATGTTGCAATTGTATTAGCCTCCACCACATTCTCTGGCAGCTCATTCAATAAGCGTACCACACTGTGCATGAAAAAGTTGCCCGTTAGGTCTCGTTTATATCTTTCCCTTCTCAACCTAAACCTATGCCCTCAAGTTCTGGACTCCCTGATCCCAGGGAAAATACTTTGTCTATTTATCCTGTCCATGCCCGTCATAATTTTGTGAACCTCTATGAGGTCACCCCTGAGCCTCAGACGCTCCAGCGAAAACAGCCCCAGCCTGTAACAGCTTCTCTCCTCTTTCTGGACCACGTCATCACCGTCTCTAGCGAGTGTCTAACAACAGAGATGTTCGAAAAAAACACTGATCCCAAGCTCCCCAGAGTACACCTCTTCCCATCCTACCTCCTGAAAAAACGCCATCCCTTATTTTCAATTACTCTGCCTACTCTACATCTGTTCCCAGGATGACCAATTCCAACACTGAAAGACACAGAAGCACTCATTCTTCCACAATTACAACTTGTCTTCGCACAAATATTGACGTTTCCCACCAGCCCATCTCTTCCACTTCACGCACCAATGCCCTTGAACACCATCCATCACAACGCAACAAAGGCAGGACTCCCCGGTCCTTACCAAAGTCCGCATACAACTCAGCATCCAATGTCATTTCTTCCATCTCCAAAGGGACCCCACAACCAGAGATATATTTCATTCCCCACCCCGATCAGCGTTCCGAAATGACAATTCCCTCTGCGAATCCTCGTCAGGTCCACACAACCCACCAGCGCACACGCTGACAACTTTCCCTGCCACCATAGGAAGAGCAAAACCTGCGCCCATACCATTCTCCTCACATCCGTCCAAGGCCTGAGGAAATCCTTCCACATCCTTCAGAAATCCACTTGTAAATCTAGCATTGTCGTCCACTGCATCCGTTGCACCTGGTGTGATCTCCTGTACATTGGGGTCACATGAGGCCTTCTTGTGGATCAATTCAGATATCTTATTTGGGACAACCGCACCCACCAACCTCACCGCCCTGTAGCGGAACACTTCAACTCCCACTCCCCCTCTGTCAAGGACATGCAGGTCCTGGGTCTCCTCCCCGCCAAACCTTTACCCCTTGACGCCTGCAGGAGGAACCACTCATATTCTACCTCGTGGACCTGTAACCACATGAGATAAATGTCAATTTCAACAGCTTCCTCATCTCACCTCCCCCCACATTATTCCAGTCCCAGGCCTCCAACTCAGCACAACACTGCGAACCCGTCCATCTCTTCCCCCTCTGATCTAACCGCACCTTCTCACTCACCTTCATCCACCCATTGCATTCCCAGCTACCTCTCAACAACACAACTTTGTCCTACTTCCCTCTCAGACCACACCCACAAGTCTCATTCCTGATGAAGCTCTCATGCCCAAAACGTCGAATATCCTGCTCCTCCGATGCTGCCAGACCTACTATGCTTTTCCAATACCAAACTCTCGATTCTGATCTCCAGCATCTCATTTTCTCTGTGTTCTGTTTTCATTCCGTGCGAGATTTCCGCTACTTAACATCCACATGAACATTCGTCCACATCCCATCTGCGATCTCCTGCTTTCAAATGCAACACTGTTTCCATTATCGTGATTGAAAGTCGGGAAAGGTGAGTTCTGAGATTGACCAAGCTGTGTCAATTAGACATCAGGGATTGTTCAATGGAGATTCAATGTTTCAAACTATCCACAGTATTTTGACATTCGTATCCCTGAGTCATTGTGTGCATGTGGGTGAGAAAGTGCGCAATCAGATCCCTGTATCATTGGCGAAAGGTGTTACGCTGCAAAAAGCATAGCAGGTCAGGCAGAAATCCGAGGATCAGGAGAGTATATGTTTTGGGCATTAGCCCTTCTTTCAGGAAAGTGAAGTAGTGGAGGACTGAGAGATAAACAGGACAAATTTGCTGCATCGTATGATATCGACGTGGTCTTCTCTACATCAGGGAGACCAAGCTACAACTTGGTGAGTGTTTCAGAGAACGTTGTTCGTCTGCACGCATCAAGTAACTCACTATTGGAATGTTAGACATCAAGCCAACAACTCCAACATCCCTTCACATTACCCCAGGGCATGAAATTCCAGAGCCTCCTCCACTGTCAATTCAAAACCATCCTCTCACAGGAGGAATGAAACCACATCTTCCCCTTGGGTCCGGACAACTACACCGCAGCAACATTGAATTCACCAGTTTCCAAATTTCACCTCCCTCACATCATGCAAGACCGAATCGTCCAATGTGCACTGCCATCTTGATTTGACCTACCTGCCCATCTTCCTTCCCAACTTTTTTCTCTACCCTGCTGACCGACCTATCAAAATCATCCCCCAACTACATCCACCAACCGCCATCCCACCTAGCTTCGACCAAGCCCCACACTCACCCTCACCTTCACCACATTTACATCTCAGCCCTATTCTCCCTCGACACTCCTGATGAAGGGCTTATACTCAAAACATCGACTCTCCTGCTCCTCAGATACAGCAAGACATGTTGTGCTTTACCAGCGACACATTTTGACTCTGACTCTCCAGCATCTGCAGTCCTCACTTTATTTAGTTGCTGAAACCCTTACTTCAAAGTATCCAACACACACCGCACTGGGAATAAATTCTCCTCCTCCATCTATAAAGATCTGTGCGAATCTCCACCTGTCGCCTTCATAACTACCTTCCCCCAAAGTCAACCCCACACTTCAATTCAACGTTCAGCATCCTTCCCCCACTCACACCATCCTTATTGAAATACCTGAAACGCCGTCCCTCCTGCTCCTTGTATGCCACATGACAATATTTGCTATTAAACGGAAATATCTATCATGACGGGACCTAACATTAAGGTAATTCGTCCAAATACCTCGAAGTTCGATCCCTTCATGACAGACATTGCCACCACGAGAAAAAGAAAGGTGGCTGTCTATCCACATCTCTTTCAGCCTCTTAACTTATTGTACACCTATATCGAGCTACCTCTCATCCTCATCCCTCCAATGCGAAAATCCCGAGCCCCCTCAAGCGTTTGTTTATGATATGCCTTCTATTCCAGGCAGCATCCTGATAAATCTCCACCGCACCTTCTCTAAAGCATCCACATGTTTCCTGTAACGAGGTGATGGGAACTGAGCACAATACTCCAAGGTGGATCTAACCAGGTCTCGATAGAGCTGCAGCACAACTTTCTGGCTCTCAAACTCAATCCCCCGGTAATGACTGTCAACACAATACAGGCCTTCTTAACAACCTTATCTAATTGTGTGGCAACTTCCAGGGATCTATGGACATGAAATCCAAGATTCCTCTGTTCTTTCCCATAACCAAGAATCCTGCCATTAACCCTGTATTCTGTATTCGAATGCGGCCTTACAAAATGAATGACTTCACAGTTTTTATTTGAATACCACGTGCCACTAATCAGCCCATTTCTCCATCCGTTCAATATCTCCTTGCATCGTACAACAGCTCTCAAAGTGTGAGATTTAGGGAGAAGTTGAATACACTGGGGCAATCTTCCCTTAACAAACGGAGACTGAGGCGTGACCTTATAGAGGTTTATCAAAATCATGATATGGTAAATGGGCAAGGCCATTTCCCATTCCACAGCTTTTAAACGAATGGGGAAGTGGTCAGTGAGTTCTGATATAAAGAGGGTGAATGTTTGCAGCTAGGGCAACGGTGGGTGGGATAGTGATAGGTAGAACTAGGTAGGGAGTCCTTGTGATACGTCAGTTGAAAGAAAAAAGGACAGATAAGGTCAGTTCAAGGAGGCGTGGAGGAGGGTAAGGTTTATACATGGTCTGAGGTTGGGCGTTGGGAGCTAGAGAACATATTGACGTGGGTGGTGGAACTGAAAGTAGGAGGCATTACCTGTCCCTCATTCTCGGACTGGTCGCCTCTCATGTCCATCGTCCCATCGCACCATTACCCTGTTCTCCAACTGATTAGTGCGTGTGTCCATCTTGTTCTCAGGCCCAATCTCTCCATTCGCTTCTCTCTGTCTATGACCTTGCAACACGTTAATCTCCGTTCTCATTTGTCAGTTGGTGTGCTTTCCACTTTTACTGTCATGGTCCTTCTAACCACAATACCTCGTTGGACTTCACCTGTTATGATGAACATTCTCGACCCATCCCACTTTCACATCGGTCTTCGCATCGGTCTCTCATCGCGTCCTGCACATTCCCCTCCGTCTGATTGAACTGCACGTTGTCCATCAAAGCAATAAAACCTGCCTCCGCTTTCTGAGTAGTCTGCCACCAAGTCCACTTCAACGCTTGTTCTACACTACCGTTCATGGAGATTTCCTGCCTATCTTCCATCTTCTGATTTGCTAGTCGCCACTCTATCTTCTAATCTAAACGTCTTTTCCCATTCTACCGTTGTCAGATGTTGGATGTGCCAATCCTGAGGCATGATCTACCACACATAAATCCATGCTGACTGTTACAACTCAAACCCTGTCTATCTTATCTCTCAGAATATTTTCGGATAACTCACTCAGCATAGATGTTATCTTTACTGGTCTCTAGTTCTTTGGTTTTTAATTACAGCCCATCCTAAATAAGGGCCTAGCCTTTGCTAACCTCCAGTCTTCCATTCTTCCTTCTTCTCCAAAATAAAAGAAAGGTAACTTCCAGAGAAGAAGAGACAGAACATCGTGACATCACTGAACACCAGGGCATCAATGTGGACTTCACCAGTTTTCAAATTACCCCTCCACCACCTTACCGCAGTTCCAACTTTCCAGCTCAGCACAGTCCTCATGTCATGTCATACCTGCCAATCTCTCTGCCCACATACCCGCTCCAACATCCCCTCTGACTGATCACCTCCATCCACATCCCCATTCATCATTTGTACTCTTTGCTAACTTCTCCCCAGCCGCCCATTCCCGCCCACCTATCTCCTGACCCTGAACGCTCGCTGCTTCCATTCCTGATGAAGGGCTTTTGCCCGAAATGTCGATATTCTGCTCCTCGGATGCTGCCTGAACTGCTGTGCGTTTCCAGCACCACTCTAATCTAAACATGACTGAAAATTTGGCAGTGAGTGTTCCAGCGGGTACTGGAGCGCAACCTGAAATAACTTTTGACAGCAGTTACTGGTGAGTAGCAGGTAAATTCTGCGAAATTGTTATCGGATTATACAGCACCAGCCTTTATCAATTTAGTGTTAACATGATTTGATATTGTTTGGATGCATTATGTACAATGGGAGCATGTGGCCGCTGAAATCCAAACTGCCATCTACATTGTCTGATATGGAAACACTGAGAAATGTTTGAGAATTGGAGATAATCGTGATCAGCGTGGATAGAAACGTTGTCACACCGCAGACTCAGAATCAATAAGGCAGTTCAGGATGGCTAAGCGTGAAGTCCAGGAATCCTCTGTGGATGTTCTCCAACAAAACAAACATACCATTTTGGAGATCAGCAGCATCTAAAATCCTGCAAATATGGTTGGCTTTGCTGCAGATGAAGTGAAAAATGCGCACAGAAAAAATGTAGTGTTTGGGCATTCAATCGTTAAGGGAATAGGTCGGTGATTTTAGGTAGGTTGTGTCCCTTAAACGCCGATGCCAGATATCCCTGAGCGTTTGCAGGACATTCCAGATAGGCCAGTGGTTGTGGTACACGTTGGTGCGAACAACATAGGTTAGAAAAAAGAGGACGTCCGAAAAGTAAAATATCGAGAACTAGCACGGAAGTTGAAATGTCGGAGCTTAAATGTAGTTATCTCAGGATTGCAGCCATTGTCACGTGATGGTGAGAGCAGGAGCAACACATGGCTGAAAAGATGCTGCTGGAGATTGGGGCCAGTTCTGGGGTAAGTGGGACATGTATACACTAGACTGTTTATACCTCGTTAGGACTGTGACTGATGTCCTGATTGGGGGAAGGGACTGGTTGGTATGACTTGTCAGACGGATTGGGGAGCGTTTCGTCTCATTTGACAGAGCAGTAGTATAAGCGGAGTAGTGCAGTACATGCAGAAGTTGAGGGAGAGTTAGAAATCAAGGCAGACACCAGTAAGGACAAATACGCTGCTCAAAAGAGCAGGGGAAGTGATCGGAATTGCACGTGTATCAATGTGAGAAATGTAATAGGCAAGATAAGTGAACCTACAGATTTGGTGAGCACTTGTACAATTACGTTATGGTGATTACACAATTATTGCGATTTATTTATTGAAAGAGAGACAGCACCAATAGCTGGATGCCCCAGAATTGAGATATCTGAGGTGTGGGAGCAAAGGTTAAAGAAGGTGTGGGTGAGTTACAGCCCTGCTGAAGGAGGATCCATTAATAATACCTGACGGATGACACATCACAGTATTCGTGCAGCGAGGCAATCTGTGTAGAACTGAACGACAGGCCTCCCAAACTCCAGCGTGAGATAGAGTGGCGGCATGGTGGCTCAGTGTTTAGCACTGCTGCCTCACAGCAACAATGTCCCAGGTTTGATTCCAGCCTCGGGCAACTGTCTGTGCGGAGTTTGCGCATTCTCCCCATGTCTGCGTGGGTTTCATTCGGGTACTCCGGTTTCCTGCCACAGTCCAAGGATGTGCGGTTCAGGTAAATTTACCATGCTAAATTGCCCATAGTGTGAGGTGCATTCATCAGAGGGAAATGGGTTACTCTTCCGAGGGTCGGTGTGGACTGGTTGGGCCGAAGGGCCTGTTTTCACACTGTAGGGAATGTAATCGAATCTAATATATGGTGTTTGGGAATATGATTTTAAAAAGGGAGATTGTGATGGGTGATGTTCACTTCCCAAATTGGCTGGGAATCACTTCATGCTCGGGGCTTGCATTAGGTAGAATTTGTCAGGACCGTTCAGGAGGGTTTCTTTGCCCAGTTTGTAAATATTCCAACCAGGGAAGACGTCAAACTGCATCTGGTCTTGGGAAATGAGCCTTGGGCCAGGTCAGTGAAGTTTCAGTGCTGAAGCGCATTTCGGAACTAGTGACTAAAATCTCATCATATTGGCACAGAAATTAAGCGATTTAGCTTATCGATTCAGCTCTGACTTTCAAAAAACTGACACATTTCTACCTCAATCTCCCGTTTTCTCCTTGTAACCCTGGATTCCCTTGATAAACAAGAACCCATCTATCTCTGCTAAAATGTGCTCAGTACCTCGTCTGCATAGCGTACTTTGGCAGTGAGTTCCACATATTCACCACTCTTTGGCTGAGGAAATTTATTCATATCGTCTTCTAAAACATCTTCCATTTTCTTTGATGCTGTTAACATGGGTCCTCGTCTCTCCTACCGCTGGTAACATTTTTCCAGCAATCACTTTTTCCAGGCCATTCAGTATTAGTTTTTGAGATAACGTGAGTCCTAAGATGCACACAGATGGGGATCACAGCAGTCCTCAGGTGACGGTGTGAAACTGGGGAAATGTGAACTAAAAAATATACGACAGCATTGGAAAAAATGTATTTTTGAAGCCGCGTGCTGAGGGGAGATCAGCCCGTGACACTTGCGAGTATTTCAACTGAAAATTGCTAAATATTCAGGAGCGGCACATTCCTGAGAGAATCAGTGGTGATAAGAAATGATTAGGAAACAGAACTAAAGAGATTGCTGAGGGTTTCCATAAAGTTCTTTATCATACATTTACAAAATGAAAGAGGGTAACCATGAAAAAACGTTAACTCTGTCAAGGACAAAGGAGCGAATCCAGTTTTATAGCTCAGGGAGACACCATGGCTGAGTAGTTCGCATTGCAGGCTCACAATGCCAGGGAGCTGGGTTTGATAATGTCTCTGGTGACTGTCTGTGTGAAGTTTGCACATTTTCCACGGGTCTGCTCCAGGTTCCTCCCACAATCTGAAGATGTGAACTTTAGGTGAATTGGCCATACTAATTTGCCCACAGTGATCATGGATGTATCGGGAGAATGCGTTGTGTGCGATGTACTCTGGCGTGTCGATGTGGTCCTGATGGGCTGATGGACCTTTTTCCACAATGTAGAGATTATATGATTCGAAAAGGTAATTGAGTCCCGAAATGTATACCTTGTGTCTGTATTCACTAAAAAGAAGAAACTGATAGAAAATGATCTCAGGTAACGGACTGTCCAATTGCCTACCCAATTTCCTATAAAAAGGAAGATATTTCGAGTATCTTCAAAAATGTTATGCATAGATTAATCCCCCGCTCTTGATGGGATCTTTCCAAGAATATTTTGGGAGGCAAAATGCCAAATTGCTGGAGTACTGATAGATATCTATATCCTTTTTGGCCAAAGACTAGGTCCCAGAGGACTGTAAAATAGCCAATGTTGTCCCATTATTTAAGAAGGGTCACTGGGATAATCCTGGAAATTACAGGCCTGTGCGTGTCACATCAGTGGTCGGGGAATTGTTGCAAAAGATTCCCAGGGACAAGATCTATGCACCTTTGCAATAAAAGGTCTTATTATCCATAAATAGCATAGTTTACTGCAGAGGTGGTCCTTCCTCACCAACTTGATCGAGTTTGTTTTTGCCGGGGGAGTGAAGATGATTGATGGGGGCAAAGTGATTGATGTTATCTACATGGAATTTAATAAAGCATTCGACAATGTCTCCATGGCAGGCTGGTATAAAAGATAAATTTACACAGTATTAGGGGAGATCTGGCAAGATGGAAACAGATCTGGCTAAGTCATATGAAGCAGATGATAAGGGTTAATGCACGCTTCTCAGAATGGAGGGCTGTCACTGGCAGTGTTCTACAGGGATCAGTGCTGGAATTTCTGCTGTTTGTGATGTGCATGAGTCACTCAGAGGAAAATGTGGCAGGTTCAGGTAATTAGTTTGCAGGCGATATACAGATTGATGAAGTTCTGGACGAATTTCACGAGAATGCTGGATGAGCGATCTGTGAGACGTTATAGGATTGTGAATGGGATGGATATGCAACTGATGAAGCTTTATCTATGGGTGAAGGGGGCCATGTGTTCAAGGTGTGTGGGTGGGCGTTTTAAATGAGATGTGCGAGTAATGTTTTTCAAACTTGTGTTGGTGGTTCCCTCGAACGTACACTTAGAGCAGATAGTTGAAGCAGACACAATGGTTGTATTGAGCAATCAATGGACGAATACATGAGTCGGAAGGGAATTGAGTGGTATGGGTCCTGTAAGTGAACACAGCTTAAAAACGGAATGACAAAATGTGGTGGCTCATGATTGAAGGACCGCAAGGCCTTTTCCTGTGCTGTGCTCTTCTTTGTTCTTTTGTAATAATGGCGAGACAGACAGAAGTGCAAAAGAAGAGGAGAGTAAGGGAAAGAGAGCGATTGAGAGATGGAAGGAGACAGAGTGAGAGAACAACTTTGGAGAAAGAGGGAGGAAAAGTTCGAAGAGGGACAAGTGGCTGAAGGAAAGATATGGGGGTAGTGAAGACATTGTTAGCTCAGAAGAACTCCCGGTAGTGATAAAGTTCATGAGGCAGAGAGTGTGACGTATGAAGAAGGGGGAAGTAAGAACGGAAGACAGTTAGCAAACGGGAGGACTTTGCAGGAGGAGGTGACAGAGTTTGGGAAAGAGAATTTTCAAGCGTGGATGGAGCAATGAGTGGGAGGGCAAGGCGCAGAGTGAGTCGTAACTTCAGAAGGGCAATTTAGAGCAGGGCTATTGACCCCAACTCTTGAACTCATTCCCGATCACCTCACATTCCCTGAGGACTACGCATTGGATCTGAGTCTGTCTTTAATTCGCTCAGCCCCTGAAACAAATATGCGAAATCACCAGTGAGCTCTGCCGCTTGGCAATATTAAATGAACACCCTTTTAAATCACACATTGAAGTTATCGACAGGGGAAGTGAACGGCTCGCCCAAAGTTGACACAGACGTTGAAACGTGACCCATAACCTGTGGGAGAAGATAGAACAAGACAGAACTACGCAGAGAATTTGACCCCAGTGGCGGGCTGTTTCATTGCTGCAAACTTGATTTGATATTGTAAAGTTCAGGATTTATTGAGTAGCCTGTGACTTCTGATTGAATGATATATTAGGGGATATTCCAGTACCATCTTCACCTGGCGCGTGAACGCACATTGATTCAGAGCATACATCGCAGTTTCGGTTCAGCATCTGAGAATCTGCAGCATGAAATGCAAATTCTGCACAATGTAAATTAGATGCATTGACTGACACGCAAAATATGCATCCAGTATTATAAATAATATTGACAATGACAGGTTAATAGTGGAAGAGATCAGAAACCGAAAGGTTACGGTGATGTTTTCTTTCTTGGAATTACATTTCAGTTTCTCTCTATCTCTCCCCCTTGTGGAGATTCCGGAGGCTCCTGAAGCAGTGGCTGCTCATTAAAAGGTGTCTGATATGATTTTTGTTGTACCGAATCAGTTAAGATTTTCAATACCTATGTTTATCTAAATTCTATGTTCTTTTGGATGTGCTTTTACAGTTGTGATTAAATAGATTCTGTTTTGCTGAAAGCCGAGTTGTTTGAACAGCTGCACCATACCTGGAATATCCACTTCGCATCTGCCTATAAAATATGAAAAATTACGGTCGATGTTACATACTTAACATATTTCTGAGGTGGTCTTGCCTTGTCCATTACAACTCCTTCTTCTCTCTCAAATCGACCCTGCAGTCTCATTGCACACACCTGTGCAATTGTAGAATGTTTAACTCCAGTCTGTTTACTCTGTCACTCCTGACATTCCCTTGTTCCAGACAAGGTTGTAACTTGCCTTCAGGCAATCGAGCCTTCTTTATTCACTGATTACAATGTCCTGCACTGCACACTGGGCAACTGAAACGCAGACCATGTTACTGTGTTTTGGACAACTAGCTGCTGTCTACAGACATGACCAAGATGCCTTTTATTTCAACATACTACCGAATTTTCGGGCGATCGTTCCTGTCTCCGGCTTGTTGCAGTGAAAATCAGTGCAATATGGAAAATCAGTACATCTTTTACCGAATGGGAATACTGACACTTTATATCGATCTCAACAATCATTGAGATCGAGCACCTTCCCCTATGATTTCCATCAACCCCACACACCAGGTATCATCATCTCATGTCCGGATCCCACAAAATAGCTATAGTCAGCCACTTGTAGTCCTCATTGTGCCGATGCAGTCGCTATAAGAATTCCCTTATCCTGATGTCTTTTCACAGAGGGGTTGAATGAGATTTTCATACCTGGCTACTGAAGACCACTCGATCACTCAGCTTCCGAAGCTTTGACCTTATTTTTAAATCTTGGCAAAAATAGAACAACCTGAGTTGTGTCACAGAGGAAACGTTCTAGTTTCTTCCTGCTTTTTCAGTCTAGATTTATTCGGACGCTGTTGGAGTTTCAAACATTTGGAAACTTCAGTGAACATCTCTCAGCAGCTTTTTGACTACATTTTGATCAGATTTTTCTTCCCATTCTGGATTGGAGTATTGCATGTCACAATCTGTGCTTTATTTTTCCTTTATTTTCCAAGTGAGCTGTTCACAGAATGTTTCTATCTTGGAACAGTTTTAAACAAAAAAAAAATTCATGGACGACTGGAAAAACCATGAACAAAAGTGAACACGATATGGAATAACATAACCTATCTGACAAACCGTTTCACCATATCACAAATTAATGATGGTGTTCGAAAAAACTTGCATAATCCTAGTAAGCACTCCATTGGCAATGAAGGGCAAAATCAAACACAGGTCTTTACAAGAGAAATGGAAGGGAACAAGATGATCAACATGGAGCTGCTTCGTTGGGTCTCCAGAAAAAACCTGATTATCGGTGTCAAACAGACTGGTTCCTAAAAGAAAAACAAGCAGGAACGATCAGATTCAGTAGATAAGGTTGGAGGAAGTATCGGTGAACATGTGTCTCACCTGCCTCGCACCTTGAATGGAATTGAGGGAAATGATTTATGGACAGCTGTTGCATCTTTTGCAGAGATACAGAAAAGTGCAGGTGGAGGAGAGATGGAAGGAGTGTGGCATGTACGAAGGATTTGCAATGAAAATGGTCCTTGTGAAAGGCAGAGATGCGTGGTGAGGCCAATATATTCTGGGTTTTTTGGGACAATTTGAGGAGTTGGAGGAGAGTGTTTGAGAACAATGGAAGGTTCCCATAATCCCAGAAGTCCTCCTGTTTTTCATACACCCTCTGCACCCCACCATATGGATAGCCCCCATTGCACTGACTGCATTCCCCACTCCACTGCTCTCATCAACTCCCACCCCCGCTATCCAGATAGGCCTCTTGACGCCGATGCCTCTCTTCGGAATTTTGTGAGACATGTTGATTTTCTCCATTAATTCTAAATTGATAATGCAACAAAATATACTGTTGTACAAATTAGGGTTGGTGAGAGTGTGCACTTTCCTCCAAATGACATCTGCTGTCTGAAGAGTCCTGTCACATTTCTCATTGACGACATCTCTCCCATAACGTGTCTATGCAATAGAATATTCTGATACAGTGTCCGTGAGAATTGTCAAGGCATGTGACCATGCCGTAATGCATTTCAGATTAAATGAATTTGATTGATGTTTTCAAATAGAATTCTTCGAATTCAGTGGCTGAAATTGAACCATCTGTTTTTCATATGAATGCTTAAATTCTTAAACATATTATCTTAATTTTTTTAACTGCAGGATGTGCTGTACCGACTGGAATAGGTTGTGTTCACTCAACAAATGATTAGGTAAAAATAAAACAACATACATACCGAATGTGCTCTGGAATGTTCAAGATATGTGAATGTAGAAATGAATTATGTTACATCTTATCAGAAACAAGGAAAATGTTTGATGGAGAAAGACCTGAAACTAAAACATTGAGGGCAGAACCATTTCTCGACGAAATTTATTTTCTCGACTTCTGTCGAAATTTATTTGGATTAATACCCACGGAGATTTTACCATATTTTTAAGTTCTGCTCTGAATTTGTTCTGAGTCGCTGCATAAATACAAGGGTTCAGTAAGCAAGTAAAAAACTTCAAGATGTCTCCCACTTCAATGGCGATAAATTGAGGATTTGTGAACTTGCCTTTGTAATAAAACGTATCTGTTATTTTTGTAACGCCTAAACTCACGGCATTTGTCAACCAGAGCAAGAGAAAACTTACTGATACTGAGAGGAATAAAATGATGGATTTTCTGCGGTTCTCCATTTCTGAGTCACACTGATTTCCACTCTTGGAGCTGCGGAGTTCAGTGCGGGTTCTATTCGCCAGTACAATGCGTTGGACAGTTAATGTATTGCATAAGGCAATCAAAGTGAAGGGAATCCAAATGACACAGGCGCTGTAAAACCAGACATAACCTAGACCTGCAGAAGATGAAAAAAAAGCTGCACTTGACCGGCAGCCCCACTGCACGTTGTTAATAATTTTCTCAGGTTCATAAGCAAACAAAACGGGAAGTTCCTTCATTATGATCACAATCGTGATCGTAATTACCAGAATGATTGCAGTTCTTTCGTTGCAATATTTTGTTTGAAATTTCTGGCAACAAATCACAACAAATCGATCAAGTATGAAAAAAACAAGGCACCAAACAGATAAATCGGGAGTGACAGCGGTCATGTATATAATGACTCTGCAAACGGGAGGATAGGACAGAAATGAAAAAGGGAAGTAGTAACTGCAGATGTGATAGAATACGACATTGTTGATCAGGACCAGTAGATCCGTTGTTGCCATGGCCACCATGTATACAGTGATACATTTGGAAAGACCACATTTCCTTTGTGAAAGAATCCAAATTGTGGCCAAGTTCGCTATGAGACAGAAAGAAAAGCAGTGAATAATATGTCAGTGCCTGATTTAAATGAAATATGACAATGTCAGTCAATTTCATGTGCTTAACAACATCCAATATATATTTTGTCATCTAGTGCTGAGATTAGCTTGAAAGGGATAACAAGGCAGTCCAAATATACACGGAATCCCGAAGGAGCATTATTATCGCACAAAAGAGATGAAGCAAAAACATTGAATAAAACGCAAGGGAGACAAACAGTTCTACAAGTTAGGTATTAAGAAACGGTATCACGAAAGAAGTTGATTCGGAAAATTTGTTTTAAAAAAGCAGAATGCACTCACCAGGAACAGCTACAAATGCAAGTAATGGGTAATAAAACTCTTTCACCAGCAGAATTGCAGGCTTCTCCATTTCATGTGACAGTGTATGGTGTCTGCAGAAGCTGAAACACTTTAGGGGCACAGAGCGGAGGGGGTCGAAGGGAATCTGTATTTGTACATACTTCAATCCTTTGGGGAAATCACTAAGTTACATAATCACAGTCGTCAAATAAGTAGAATTAGGGAGGTTTATTTTGGCGGAAACAGTATGTGGAATAAAACAAGAAATGCAAATTAGATTAGATTACTTACAGTGTGGAAGCAGGCCCTTCGGCCCAACAAGTCCACACCGCCCCGCCGAAGCGTAACCCACCCATACCCCTACATCTACATCTACCCCTACCTAACATTACGGCAATTTAGCTTAGCCAATTCACCTGACCGGCACATTTTTTGGAGTGTGGGAGGAAACCGGAGCACCCGGAGGAAACCCACGCAGACACGGGGAGAACGTGCAAACTCCACGCAGTCAGTCGCCTGAGGCGGGAATTGAACCCGGGTCTCCAGCGCTGTGAGACAGCAGTGCTAACCACTGTGCCACCGTGCCGCCCACAATCCCCGCTTCAGGCGACTGACTGTGTGGAGTTTGCACGTTCTCCCCGTGTCTGCGTGGGTTTCCTCCGGGTGCTCCGGTTTCCTCCCACAGTCCAAAGATGTGCAGGTCAGGTGAATTGGCCAGGCTAAATTGCCCGTAGTGTTAGGTAAGGGGTAGATGTAGATGTAGGGGTATGGGTGGGTTACGCTTCGGCGGGGCGGTGTGGACTTGTTGGGCCGAAGGGCCTGTTTCCACACTGTAAGTAATCTAAAAAAAAATCAAATTGGAGAAAATTCTAGCGTGCATCTACTGAAGTTACAATACGCATTCTTCACGTTTGAATTTGTCTCTGTAGCTCAGTTGGAATAACATAAACGACCTTAAAACTCGATTGACTCTATGATAAATTAATAAGCTGCTCGAAGAAAAAGTGTATTATCCCCATCAGCACCCCCTTGTCAAAAAAAGATACGATCATACACACGGTTTTGAGAGAATTGGCAGAAAACGAAATGATCAGCATGGAGGTGCTTCCCTTAAACCACAGTTAAATCCTAACCAGCAGCGCCAAACAGACTGCTCCCTAATAACCTCAGCGGAGAGGACAGGTTACTCCCCACTCGTTGTATAAATGTTTTTTTTTAAGAAAACATACTTAACATATTTTCAAATGGATAGTTCCAGACATATCAGAACCTCTGCCTTTACGATATCTCTGATGAAAACGCCAACATAGCATTGGAACTGAAGCAGCATCGTTCATTATCTCTAACTATCATTTAATCTAATAGACCCCTTCTCTCCACTTCCCACATTCCATCTTGTGCAAAAATAAATATCATTTTCCAAACTGCGATCAGAGCTGATGTAAGGCCACTGGAATAGAAACTTGTACCGTAATTTTACTGCAAACTGGCTGCCAACCTGCTGAGAATTTCAACCGATTCCTGCTTTTGTTTCAGAATTCAAGCATCCACAGCCCTTTCGGAATTTTACCTGATGTGCCTTGCAATTTGCGACAGAACCTCTAGGCATCATTGCAATTCAGGGGTGATTCATTTTTTTTTCACTGTTGTCCCTGTTTAGGCTTTTAAAAATGAAATCGAGAAATAAACAGACTTTGGTCATTACTTTTAGATTGAGCAATAATGTACAACCGTAATCCATTTCATTAGCCTCCTTCTTATTCAATTGTCCAGAGTTGATACTTTGCTTTATTTCAATTAATTGAATATTAGACAATTAACTGCCTTCTGGATAATTAAAAATGAACAATATGTACTCGCCAGCCAGCGATACCTCGTACCATGAATTAATAAAAAATAAAAACACTTTACATTCTGCTCAACTAACAGCTGGTACATGGAACAATTTATACAATTTTTATTTTCACCATCATTTTTATGCCTTAATTTTAAACCTATTCTCCCACTACGTTATGTCAGTCACCATCTGGTCTTCTGGTCGACTGATCTACACCCATATGCTCTGATTGGTTTTCAGGCCTGCAGGCACCAAGGCATGTTCTCAACAATACAGTCACAAAGTCGCATCTTACCTAAACGTCCGTGAACAAGACACTTTTCATTTCATTTCCTGAGAATGCGTGTTCATAATAATTTTCGTTGATGTCAGATCGAGTTGCGAACTCCAATAAGTCTGTCACATGTTCACACTTAATGTTCTCGACTTCAACAGTGCATTGTCTCCCCGATATTTTCGGTTTGAGAACAATTCCACTCGTGCACGTTCTTCCAAGCATTGATCCAAACTTATGTGCATGCGCCTTTATAAGGCTAAACAATGCAAGATTATTGACGTATTCCAATATTTTGAAGTAATGTTGTAACTGCTTGACTTCGTCTTTCTCCTTCACAGTTTGGAATATCTATTAGCTTTCAGAAATAATCTTGCAAATCTTTGCCTTGAAATATCTGTATTTAGGTTATTTTTACTTTCGTGAACAAATTTCGACAGCGTTCTTCGATCAAAGCCGACACACACTCTGCTAGCCTTACTGATTTGCAGTTTTCTGACTTGACAGCCAGAGCCTGTGCCTTTATGACGTCTGTGGAATAAAAGACAAAATAACCCTTATAAAGTAGCAAAATCATCAGATTGCGGACAAACTGGCGTTGATTTCACTGGACAGTTACCACACCTGAGGCGAGCAGATAGAGTGAGAAGGTCGCACCTGCACACTATTAACAAATTGGAGTACGGAAGTGATCGTCCCGTCCCCAACGTTCTGACGACATAAATAGAGGTGAAATGTCAGTTTCTGAGAGGGTTAGAAACAATTTATCGGTGTAGAATAGCCTAACTCCCCTTAAACTCAATCCCGGTGCCAATGAAAGCCAACACACCTGACGCCTTCTTACACCCCTGGCAACTTTGGTATTAGAGTTGAGCGTACTGTGGATGAGGACAAAAGATTCCTGCGTTCCTCCACACTGCCAAAAATCCTATCTTCAACCCTGTGTTCTGCATTCAGTTTAGATCTAGCAAAAAGAATCAATGCACACGTTTCCAGGTTGAAAGCAATCTGCCACTTCTCAGGCCAGCTCTGCATCCTGTCAACGTAACCTGAAACAGGTCTCCACCCCACTATCTGCAAGTTTTGTGTCATTGGAAAACTTACTGACTCACCCTTCCACTTCCTCACACAAGAAATTAATAAACATCACATAGAGAAGAGGTCTCAGAACCGAACCTTGCGAATCACCACTGGTCACTGAGCTCCAGACTGAATACTTTCAATCAATCGCCACTCTCTTTCGAACATGGGCCAATCAATTCCGTATCCAGTAAGCCAAATTTCCCTGTTTCCCACACCTTCTAACTTTATTAATGAGCCTATAGTAGGGAACCTTCTCAAACGCCTTGCTTCTATTCATGTACATCACATCCACTGCTCCACCTATATCAACGTGTTTTGTCACATTCTCAAAGAATTCAGTAAATATTATGAAGCATGATCTGTCTCTCACAAAGTCTTGCTGACTATCTTTTATCAAGATGTGATCTTCCAAATAATCGTACATCCTGTTTCTCATATTATGAAGGTACAGAGATGTACTGTACCTTTAAGAGAGTGAAGGACTCAGCAAGGATACAGAGTGCTGCAAAATTTATAATGTAATGTTTGATCCAGCAGTTAACATACCGGGGTTGCGATAAGACCAATAAAAAATCGAATTCGTCCAGTCAGTTTAAATTGTACCCAAAATTCTAAAATCCAATAAAGTTTGCATTTGGTACTTTGACAATATTAAAACCAATGGAACGATTGGTATAAATATTCAACAACTTGAAGAGTTGGGAACAAAATGCCGAAAGACTAACAGACGAAGGCTGCGAGTCAGAAATCTCTGAGAGGTAGCTGCATAGAGAAGGAGTTTGTGCAGAGAAAATCATCGACTCAAACATCGATGGAGAATCTATAGAGGAAGATACCAAGAACATAATCAACAGTTGGCTGGTTTTGAGATTTGAATTTTTCTGTAAATCTTAATCAGGTGTTTTATTGGACCAGTCAATGAGAGGGAAACGTATCAGAGAGAGGAGTTGCACATAGTTTTTTTATTCTCTGTTAGACTTTTAAAAAGAACTGATGTTTTTATTTTAAATCTTGACTATTATGATAGCCCTTGGCCTCTCGAATTTTAACAGATTACAGCACGGGTTCGCCTCTTTTCAGTGTTGCTTGTTTAAATTAGCAATCAGTGATTGTCATGTCGTAACAGTTTGGAGGCTTTCATGCGCGATTTAAACTGTTTTAGATAGATTCAGCTGAGTTTTGCAGTAGATTAGACACGTGTATATACTTGGGGCGAAGAAAAATCCCAGCAGATTTAAACGCTTGTTTTGATCTTTCGCTAAAGTATAGATGAGATAATGTTTCCTTAATTTCACTAAATTGTCGTTGATTCAATTAAAAGTGAGAGAAATAGCTCCTAAAATTGCTGAAGACTTTCTGAGATTTTATGATGATTCTCAAATTTGCCACAGAAGTTTAGAAGGCAACAAAAAGATGATACGTTTCGAATTAAGAAAGAAATTGCACTTGGATTTAACCAACGAAGCACAACGAAAGTTGTAATTGGAAAGGAATTACTCAAACACTTAGATATGGCAGATAAACAGACAAGAGGTTGACAAACTAAAACTAATATTTAGGAAATTTAATTAGAGTTTAGAGAGAGGAGAAAGGGAGAGTGAGGAAAAAGAAAGCGAGTAACTTCTCAGGTAAGCAAAAACAGAGAGAACTTGACCTTGAGAGGTTGCGACATATTAGCAAAATGTAGCTGACAAGATGGAGATTGAAATAAAACTTCGTAATTAGAAGAAATATGTCAAAATTATGCTACATTTTGATGAGAAAGATGGTGAAGCCTTTATTATTTGATTTAAAACATATTGGCTCTGTGGATTGAATGGTCCGAAGATTTATGAGTAATGCTATTTCAGACTAAGCTGGTAAGCAGAGCTTTTGAGATGTTTGCTGTGCTGTTAGATGAGGGGTCGAGTAATTATGAAGAGGTGAAACAGGATATTTTAAGTGCTTATAAATTGGCACCAGAACTATACTATACAAGCAACAGTTTAAAACGTAAAAAAGGAAACCAGGTCATCCTTCTGTTGAGTTTGAAAGAACGAAGCATTCATTTTTTTTTATCGATGACTGCGGGCTTTAAAAATCGAAAAGACCATTGAGACTTTCCAAGAGATTATTCTGCTGCAGGAGTTTGAAAACTCACTTCTCGAGGTAGTAAGAATTCATGTGGAGGAGCAGAACGTTCAGGAAGTGAGAAGGACACCATAATTACGAGATGAATACATGCTGGAGAAATTCTTCCTTTGTGGGGGATCCGTCCCCATGAAAAAATGAATAGAGAGAACTGATAAGAATTTACCACATGTTAAAGAAGCCCAAGCGGGTGAAAAGCTTCAGGTCTTTTGAGTGGTCCGAAGATTTATGAGTAATGCTATTTCAGACTAAGCTGGTAAGCAGAGCTTTTGAGGTATTTGCTGCGCTGTTAGATGAGGGATCAAGTAATTGTGAAGAGATGAGACAGGATATTTTAAGTGCTTATAAATTGACACCAGAAGTATACAGGCAGCAGTTTAAAACGAAAAGAAGGAAACCAGGCCAGCCTTCTGTTGAGTTTGAAAGAACTAAATTTTCGTTTTTGTTACACAGATGACTGCGTGCTTTAAAAATCGATAAGACCATTGAGACTTTCCGAGAGAACATTCTGCTGCAGGAGTACAAAAACTCACTTCTCGAGGTAGTAAGTATTCACATGGAGGAGCATAAACTTCAGGAAGTGAGAAGGACAGCATAATTACGAGATGAATACATGCTGGGGAAATTCTTCCTTTGAGGGGGATCCGTCCCCATGAAAGAACGAGTAGAGCGAACTGATAAGAATTTGCCACATGTTAAAGAAGCCCAAGGTGGTGAAAAGCTTCAGGTGTTTTTACTATAATGGAGAGGGACACAGACAATTACAGTGGTGCTGGTTTCAGAAGGGCACTGGGAAAATATGTTTTCAGTGCCAGGAGGTCGGACACGGAAGGTCTCATTGCTGTTCGATAAAGAAAGACACTGTAGGAAAAGATATTGCAAATGAAACTCAGCCAGTAGTATTAGTGCAGTTAGTAAAGGAAACCCCAATGGAGGAGTTGCAGAAGAGCGCACAGCCTGGGCAGGGCTTGAAATGGATCTCGACAAAGAATGCGCTTCTTTGTAAAGTTTGCTCAGAAAGAACACGGACAGAAGGACAAAAAAATACAATTTTGAGGGATACAGGATCAAACCAGACGCTGTAACTATTATCTCATCGAATATGCTCTCTTTTTGATCGGTTACTCGAGAGTGTGATTATTTGTGGGATACATAAACAGCAATTTAACTTTCTCCTATGTTAGATGAGGTTACTGTACAAACTCAAGACTGGGGAAGTAACAGGAGGAATGGCTGACACAGTGTCCGTTCCAGGAATTCAATTTGTTCTTTGGCATGATTTGCATGATCCAATGTGGAATGACACCTCTTGTTGTGCAGAAACCCAAGGAAGACCAAGGAATTGAAGAGTCAAAACAGAAACATCTTGGTATTTTCCGAGACTGTGTCGTAACCTGATCCCACTATCATAAGTTAGAGCACGAAACAGTTATAAAGACAAAGATCAAACAATTGAAGTTCAATTCGCGGACAGCCTGTTTGACATAAAGATGCAGGAAATACCTGAACAGGCAGAGGGTCAGACGGAAGTGTTCTATCCTGAAAGGTTAAGAGGCTTGAACTTGCAACACAAGATGATGAAATGTATGTGTGTGTGTGTATATATATATATATATATAGATGCATAATCTGATAAAGAAGCAAAGAATATTGCGGAGGGTAATTATCTTAAGAAGGAAATGGAGACTACAGCAGGTTAGTATAGAGGAGTCATGAGCACGAGATTGTTTTGCTAGTAGCATACAGACAGGAAGTGTATGAGTCCCACATTAACAGCCGGTAGGACGTCACCTGGGATACTAAAGACTCAGGCTTAAGTACAAACAAATGTTGTTGGCCTGAAATGGAATTAGATCCACTTTCCGCCTTCGAAGAACTTATCACACGGGTTCCAATTGAATGTGTAGGTCCCCTCCCGAGACTAATAATGCGAAGTGATAATTGTAATGAATATGCCTACCAGTTCTCTTGAGGCAATTACATTGTAGACTATCAAGGCAAAAGGGGTAACAGAGGAGTTAGTAGCTTTCTTCATCGTGTATGGGCGACTCAGAGAGATTTTTGGGGACCAAAGATCAAATTCTATTCTACGTTGTCTAAGGATGTAATACTTTAAATACAGTGCATAGACCTTGACTAGCAAGGAGCATCAGACCTCATTGTGAGCAGACTGTTACGATTAACGGAAATTATTGGGCTAAATGTATCCCAATCGCATTGTTTGCAGTTGGAACTAAAGCCAACAAAACGACTCAGTGCACTCCCTTCCAGTTAATATTCGGTGATAAAGTGAGAGGCGCTTGAGGTTAATTCAATACAAATTGGCAGGAGAAAATTGGGAGATCCCTATGTTGGATTATGTACCGTTGAGGGGGCGACTAAATCGAACAGGTGAGTTAATAAATAACCCCGGTTCAGTATTGAATGAAGCAGGTGGCAGATCGAAGTTTTGAGAGCTTGACATTTTCCCGAGGGTATAACGTGGTAGTGCTCTTTCTGGTGATTGGAGAACCCTTCAAAGCGAAGTGGTCCCTATCAAACTGAGCAAAAGTTGAGTCAGGGGTACTAACTAGTAAAGATGTCAGATCGAAAAACAAAGGTATCAGTCTGTCATTTGAACATGTTGTAACCGTTTTATACGAGAAAGAAGTGAAGAAAGAGATGTTAGTTATTGCCCCATTATGAGAGGAATCAAATCCAGTTCATGTAGTTTTTGATGTGCCTCACAATAGATTAAAAAGTGAAGAAGATCTTGCAGAATGGGATAGGTCAGTAAGCTGCTTGTCTCAAGACCATAGAACGTAATTGAAAGATTTGTTACTGCAGTTTCGGACATAGTGTAAGTATCATTGGGGGAGGACTAATGATATTGTATATAAAGTGGGTGTAGATAATACTGCTGCAATAAATCAAGCCCAAACAGCTAAATCCTTTCAAAGCCAGACAGATACCAAAGGCCGGAAAGGTCATGACTGAAGAGGATATCATCAAACCAAGCCAGAGTGAGTGGAGTTCGTTGATTGTCTTAGTTCCAAAACTAAGAGAGGGGACAGAGCAATTCTGCATAAGTTATTGGAAGGTCAATGCTGTTTCAAGACCAGACTCAAATCCAATTTCTAGATTGGTGGACTGTATCGAGAATGTTAACAGGCCAGTTTCGTCAACAAGGTGAACATATTGCATAGTTATTGCCTGGTACATTTGTCAGGGACGGCAAAAGAAATGTCTGCATTTGTAACACGAAAAGAACTACATAGGTTCAACTTGATGATCTGTGGAATGAAGAATGCACCAGCCACATTCCAAAGACTCATTAATGGAATTGTGGCTGGTTTAGAAAACTGTGCAGTCTATGTGGATGATGATGTGATCTTTAGTAATTCCTGCCAGAGTCTCATGATACAGTTGGAGAGCACTTTGAATGACGACCAGAAGCAACACTCATGGTAAACTTAAACAAATATGAATTCGTTAAAGCAGAGGTGACGTTCTTGAGGCATAACACCAGTCATGGAAGGTTGACCCCACGGAACGTTAACACGAAGGCTATGGGGGAGTTTCCATGACAAGCATCGAAGAAAGCTTCAATTCTGAGGATTAGCGTATTCTATCAGAGGTTTGTTCCAAACATCTGAAGTGTAGTGGCACCGTTAACCGATTTGCTGAAGAATAACACTAAGTTTCAATACACATAACAAATGCCAGCAGGCAATCGATCATTTGAAAGCATTGTTAATCACCAAACCAGTTTTACCCGCACCAAGCTTTTCAATGTCTTTTATACTCGGAATTGACGCTCGTGACATCGGAGTTGAAGCTGTACTGCGACAGCAAGATGAGGATGTCATTGAACTGCCACTTGGTTACTTTTTGAGGAAGTGCAACATCCAGCAGTGGAAATGATCTATGATCGAGAGGAACTATTGAGTTTGGGACTAGCCTTACATATTTTAAAATGTATGCCACGAACAATTTGTCCAAGACAGTTGCGTATGCAGAAAGCAATCCTCTTGCATTCTTAAAAAGCTGTCAATACAAGAATATGCGACTATTCCTTTGCATGCTTAGGTTGCAGAGTTTCAACTTAAAAATCGTAAAGCTTGCGGGTCGTATGAATGTAATCACAGGTGCCTTCTTGTAGATTTGTTGATAATGTTTGGCTAAGATTTTTTTATTGAATGGTTCATATCTCGCAGTATATGGGAAGAGGTTAAGGCGAACTTAAGTTAAAGTTATCTGTATGTTAGGGTAATCTTTTTGCATCCTACAAATTAGACATCTTTTCATTATGATGGTTCATTGTTTCTTAAGGACGGAGGTGTTATGAAGGTGTAAACGGTACTGTACCTTTAAGAAAGTTAAAGGTGAGCAGGCTTACCTGGCACAGCACCAAGTGCTCTGAACAAGGTAACTGTGAAACTTTGGTCGAATAGCTGTCGTAGCTGGGTTGCCTGAAGACAACAGAAACAAATGCAAATTCGGTCAATCAGATTAAATTATGCTGCAAAACCAAACTTCAATCAATTTGAATTGCCGTTTTTGACACTGATAACAGCACTGAAACGATCCATGCTTTGATGTAAAACATCAAAACAAAATGAAGAGTTGGAGGAGAACTACAAAAAGCCCTACAGATAAAGGCTGCCAGTAAGAACTGTTTGGTAGGTATCTTTCTGAAACGAAAATGATTGACACCGACCTGGAGAACAAAGCGACAGAGGAAGAAACGAAGGGAAAATTCGATAGGTGGCTGCATTTGAAATTTGAATTTTTCTCTAATACTGAATCAGGTAGTTGTATCGGACCAATATTGTCAATGGGTAAGTAAAAACTATAGAGAAATGGGTTGTAAGTATTTTCCAGTTATTTATTCTGTGTTACACTTTAAATATTAAAGTTGTACTTTTTTTTCATTCCATGTTAACTTTTGGGATAGTTCTTTGACAGTCGACTTTTTAGATTACAGCACAGTGTGAAACATTTCTGTGCGTCGGATTTAAGTCAGGAGGGATTATTTCCGCGTGTCATAATAGCGCGTTCATGAGGTCAATGATGCAGCTTCTCCAGGAATTGACCGGCAGTTTCCACTTCTTCTCCTTGCTGTAAAAAGTAATCGTGGCACTGGTCAGCAGATCCTTGTGCTGCCCGCCGACGACGGCTCCCTCGTCTCGAATCCAGAGGACAGGATTACCTGTGACAGCTAAGCACGGAGAATGCCAGCTTTCTAGACGATTCTGGCACACTTGACGGCCTGGACACTTTCGAATGACTCTCGAGTGGTTCGTCGTCGTGGCTGAATGGACTGATCGTGGAGTGTTTCTGGACAATCTGGGAATAGAGCAGGTGACAAAATGTGTGCTGCTAACTCTTCGAACGCCAAGAAATATCCAGTTTCATCAATTCTTGCCGGCGTTATTCAAACGCAACGGGGAAACATCGACCAGGCTTGGCTTGCAACACAAGGTGAAGAAACATTCAAGAGGGCAAAACACACAAAAAGGATCTCCCTGTTATAGACACCATGTATCAGTGCGAGAGGCCACCAATCTCTCTCCGTGATGTCACCCAAACACACAAGGAAAAGAAAAGGTAACTGAGTGCTTCGTGGTGACACGTTCCACAACACAGAGTGACAAGCAATAAGTTCAATACCTTTCCAACTTACTCCTCAACTCTGCAATCCTACATGTATACGATTAGTTATTAATCACCTGGTTATCAAGAGTGCACCGAACAATTTAAATTTCCTACATTCGCTACCACGTGAGGAAGTGAGAGAGTAAAATACATTTCCTGAATCGCGTTTCAAATAGAAGCCCCGTTATTTTCAAAACATTTTCCCAATTTCCCTATTTGTAACAGCACAATCACAATTTGGGTATGAATGTAGAATACATAAGTCGTAAATTTGTAGATTACTTGAAATTTTGTACAGTGTTGAACGTGATATGGATCGCTTCAGCAGTCTGATATTGATCAGCAACTCAATTGCGCTCATCAATGGCAGATACAATTAATCCCTAAAGATGCAAGTTAATTCATTTTGGGGTGTTTAATAAGCGAAAGATGGGAACAACGAATAGTAAGTCGCCGGGGAGCACAAACGAACAAAGTGATCATAGTGTATGAGGCAAAAATCCCTTCATAATTCAACATGTTTCGACAGCATGGTTAGGTGAACTGGCCAAGCTGAATCGGCCATCGTGTTCAGGGCTGTGTTGGTGAGACACGTTAGGCAGGGGAACCATAGCGCAATAGCGCAGAAGAAGTGGTCTGGGTGGAATACACGTCGGAGGGTCAAGATGGACATTTTTGGAAAATGTCCGTTTTCCACACTATGGGTAATACTATGATGATGAAGGAGGCATATAGCAGCTTGATATTTTTAGCCAGTGTGAGGAATATCGGAGCAACAATGTCCTCTTGCAACATTTTCAACCATTGATTCGTTCACAGATGGAACACTGTTTTATTTCTGTTTGCCACATTGCAGAGGATGTGGGTGCATTGGGATGTGTGCAGCCAGGTTCACCACGATGTTGCAAATAAATATCTCAGTTATGACGAAAGACTCGGCAGTCTGTCTTTGTTCCCTTTGAGGCACATGATGCCGTTGTGGGTCTACTTGTATGTTCAAAATTAAGAGAGTTATTAATGGCTCAAATTGTGAGATTATCTTCCATATGGGAGACATACATGAGAACACAGTGTATAAACTTAAAGTGAGGAGGATGTAGCATAGAACAGCACACAATTCTCCCTCTGGACCCAACGAATAATACATAAAGCTCCATCATATATTATTTGTAATCGAACAACATCCAAATATCATCACATGAATTTTCTATATCTGTGCTGCTGCCTTCAAAGCACCACCAAGATTCCCACCACTGTGCCTCTCATCTTCTGTAATCTTATGCCTCCCAACATTCTTCGTGAGCATCTTGAACTGTAATATTGCTTTCTCAATTTCTGACTTGCTACGATGCGTCACATCCTCACAGCTTGAATAATTGATCACCTCACTATGTGAGAGCATATACACTGTTTTAGAAACATCCTAGGCAAGACAGATATCAAACAGTGAATGAAACGGGCACTCTCCTAACATTTGGTCTGAATTTCCGATAAAACCGACTAAATCGCAGGAAATATAATACTACTCTCTTTATAACTGCATAGGGAACTCCATGCTTACTCTTTTTTTCAGATTCCTTGGGGCATTTGTACATATCCAATAACACGGCCCAGGAGAATAACTTGGACTTTCACGAATTAATTCCGAGTCAGCTTGTCAACGAGCCTGCATTGGAAAGTCAATCGAATAATTTCAATAATGTCTGAAAATTTCTATTGCATGGGTGACAAAAAAAAACTAGTTCTTCGATGTACATCACGCAGTTGTGTAATACGGAAATGACTTTATTGCCGTGTCTATGGAATGTGATGCCACATTTTTCATACCAAATAGCATGAATTAAATTGATCCAGTTCATTCGTTATTACAAATACGAAATTTGTCTTCACTTTTTCAGATAAAAAGCACCCGTCAGCATCCTCTGAATATATTTCTGAGATAGAAATATATCTAGCTTTTCTGAACTTTTCAATGCAAAGTTCTATTGCGGAATCGGAGAAGAATCACATTTTGTACCTGTAGTGGTTTTGCAATTGTTTGCATCTAACCGCTGGGTATGATCTGGGTTTCGCAACATTACTATGCATGAGCTTCAGTAAGTGCAACTCATCCTATATGCTGTCTTAGAGCATGTGTTCAATCTTTTTATGAACCTGTGTCAATTTTACTGGAATAATTCGCTAAGGATGCTGTTTAATTGGAATAGCATTTCCTGTCTCTACATTATGCATAATCAGATAAGTTCTTCCCAGCTCAACCCCACACATCTTGCCATGCAACACAACTTACTCTTTCAGGTCATTTCGGTTTTCCGCTGCGAGGTAACTCAATAATGTATCCCAGTCTTTTTGAAAATTTCTCATTGTCCAAGATAATGTAAGCAATGCTCAATTCAGAATACGTGGTTCTTAATCTGTGTGTCACAAGTAACACATTCTTCTTTTTGCAAGTTTTGTGAAGATCTGTAGCTCAGGTTGAGGTTGAAGGTGTAGGTATGCTCGCTGTGCTGCAGGTGTGAGAACAGACGTTTCATTACGTGGCTAGGTAACATCATCAATGGCGACCTCTAAGTGAAGCGAAGCTGTTGTCTCCTGCTTTATAGTTATATCTTGTATAGATATAATTAGAAACCAGAGAGTTCAGCTTCGCTTCATATGGAGGTCACCAATGATGATGTTACCTTGCCAGGTAATGAAAGGTCTGGATATCAAACCTACAGCTCAGCGAGCAAACCTACACCCTAAACATTCTTCTCTGGTTTTTCATTCCAATCATAATACATTATGAACATAGTCACATGGCATATTCTGTGAGATCTCTTTCTATGTGGAATCCTTATCAAATCGTTCACTTCGGTCAATCTCCTTGGATTGTGATATGATGTCCAATTACACTTAATTTTGAAATCAAGACTCCCTCAAAGCATTTTAAAAAGTTTGACCAGAGCGCAGCTTTTCAAATTGATTTGAGCAGACGTTTGCTTCAGGAGCGTCGCAATGGGTCAAATCAGTCGTTTGTAAACAATACAGAATTTATTTACACACAAACAAAATAAAGCCATATTCAGAATGACTTAACTGTTTGAAGACCAAACTGACACGAGCATGCAACTTAACAAAGATATGTTTCGATTTACTGCAACATCCCATAAAACCCTCTGAGCAAAAAGGTACGTTCAACCAAAAATTCTTACAGGACCGGGCTTGCAGAGAGATAGATAGATAGCTGAGAGAGAAGGAGAGAGAGAGAAAATCACCATGGAGCTGGTTCTTTGGTCCCCAGCTAAACACCTGGCCAGCAGCTTCACACTGATTGCTTGATAAAATGAAAGCAGAAAGAAAAACCTGAACTGTGAGAACTAGCCGGTACATATATGATACATATGTTTTGAAAGCGTTTTGAGGGAGATATTTCCCGGCATTTGGAATCTCTGTCTTTCTGAAAAAAGAACTAATGTCTAAATGACCTCATCAAAGAAGCAGAATTGTCACTCATTCATCAATACAGGAAATGATCGATCAGCATTCAAGATTGCCTTCATTTTAAATCCCCTGTAAGCTTACACTGTTATGACACTCCAACAGATATATATTACATTGAGTATAACCATGCAAACAAAATCTTCAATGGTCAGCCTTCTTATCGTCTTCCAGCAAGGGAATCGCTGACATCCACATACTTGAAATAATAGACAGCTTGACTATTTGTGTTATTAGGTGGGTTCATAGTGGGGCGACGGTTACGTCCGCTTGCAGGCGTTTTCTGACAATCTGTCGTTCACTGAAACGTCTTGCCTTAATTCAGTAATTCAGTGAGTGCAGCAGCTACATTGCGAAAACGTGGTGCGAATTCCGGAAAAAAATCCTCTTAATCATACGAGCAAGAGCACTGTTTTTCTCGTCGATGGTATGTGAAAGTTCCTACTTACCTTTGTTTTTACATTCCGTTAGGGCAATTGTCTATGTCCAATAATATTACCCACGAAGTTGAATTGAGCTTTGGTAAAGTTAATGATAACCAGGTTTACCACCAAGCCTGCCTCCCGAAGTCGTTTCAAGAATTCCGATACAGTCGGCAAATGTTTTTTCCATGTGCACCTAAAAAGCACCAGGTCATAAATATTTACTGTGCAATTTGGCATACCGGATATGATTTTGTTGGTTAGTCATCGAAATGTGGCTGTGCATTTTTCATAACAAATGGTTTGACTTTAAACTGAGACAGTCCATTCTCTCTGAGGAAAGCCTATACTATATTCGTTATTTTGGACAACAGTACCTGCCAGTAACCTCTGAGCAAATCCAAACAAAATATCAATTGCTTGTTCAATCTGTTCAACATAGTCTTCCACATGTGGAAGCGTATCTGAACTAGACGTTGGTACTTCATTCACTTTGTAATAGTTCATGCATAAGCTTGATATGCATCTGAATTTGACACCATTTCTATGAGTGAGATCCAGTCATCATAACCCACTTTGACTATGTGCATTCAATCTTCTTAAAACTTTGCCAACATCAGAGGATTATACCGATAAAGATGTTGCTGCATCGGAACAGCATCTCTGTTATCGACATCAGGGATAATTAGGTCAGATTTTCCAGCTTTATTCTAACTGTCTCGGTCTGTTATATTGGTACACACGGGGTAACCCTCCTGCTCAATTTAAACCAGCAACACGGCGAAGGTTTAACGCTTGCACTAATCTATGCAAATTCGAGAGGCGAACAATTATTTAAAGTAAGAATTCACATCTTTATTCCTTGTAGTCTAACAGAGAATGCTTACCTAACAACTATTCACAACTCAACCCTCTAACCTATCTTTTACCATGGCCTTCTACAGTACTAATCTATTAAACCCACACGATTAAGATTTACCAAAAGTTCAAGTTTTTAAAACTAGCCAGATTTCGGACCTTTCTGCATCGATCTTCTTTTCTTCTTCGGGAATTCCGTCTCACATTTCACTTTTCGAATAAAGGTATGTTTAAAAGAGCGATTATCCGGGCTGCCTGCAGATGCTAATGGCGTGACAGTTCTCCTCCCAACTGTTCAATTTTTCCCAGTCTTACACCTCCAAACCATCTTATTATGTAACTGGCTTTTAAGATTGCCAATATACTAAATTCAGATTTAGGTGGAGTTTCTTTTTTTTTGTCTGGGGTGTATAATTTAAAATGACTGACCTAATTCAAATCTATGTGGCCGTTTCCAGGCAACCATCTATCCAGTTACTGAACCACACGTTATATCATATCTTGTTCTGGACATTTGGTGTTGTCAGGTAGTTCTGTTGTCTTTGAACTCTCTTAAAGATACAGCAATCCCACATTTTCATAATGATTGCGAGAAGTGTATGAGGTCTTTCGGTTTTGCACGAGTAAGTAGATAAAAAAATTATGCCAAGTTTTAACTTATTCCCCATTCTATAATTTAACTTGGGGAGCGTCCAATTCAGAATGTTCTGAACTTGGTTCTTCCTTCTGTTTTGCAATCAATAACACATTCTCTCCTAGTTTTCCTACCCTGTGAAATTACTTCTGTGTTTATTCACACGACATATTCTGTGATCTTTCATTCACTGTGGAGTTCTTATCAAATTGTTCAGCTCACAACCTCCTTTCGATTTGATATGGTCTCGTAATCCTTGGATTGAAAGGTTCACCTGCGACTCGAAGTACCACTAACACCTGGTCTCCAGTTGAAAAATTGTAGTGCTTTCGATTTCGTTCCTGCTTCCTGCATTGTATGCTGTGAAAGTTTTAAATCTTGTGTAGCCATCTCCACTGCTCTATTTAAGTGTGCCCGAAAATTTGACGCATAGCCCAAAAGTATGGTATTTAAATTATGTCTCCGAATATCAACTGAATCAATTTTGTTTTTCCTCTCACTTCATGAATGAAAACGATTTCAAGTGGACAGAATGTGTTCAATTCATTTTATGCATCTCTGTTCACAAAACTGTAGACGGAATTACTTAATCACAATCGTTTGATTAGCCTTGAATGTCAGCTCTGAACATGGTCTTTAATATCTGACGCCACCTTTCCACCCCTCCATGCAACTTTGAATGGGGCGCACTGTATTTGAAGTGTTTTATTCCTGAGCTGACGGTAATATCATTGATTAATATTGGTGCAAAGCGTGACCCTTGGTCTCTGTGCGTTCAGTTGAGCTGGGATATTGCGTAAAGAAGTGGCGTCTGCAAGTCTCATGGACACATCCACTTATGTTACCAATATTGATTCGCACTTTTTGTTCTACGTCAGCGATTGTACAAAATGAATTGTCAGAGGTCCCTCAAATGCAGACATACTTATAACGATGCGAATTTTACGACTACTCGCAGTTTTCCAATTACTTGACAGGTATATCATGACTGACAAAATTCAATTACATTCTTGGATGGTCCAAGCCATTAAAAATGTTTTTATATTTCAATTTGAATTTTTCTTGCTCCTAAATAACCTCGTAGTAATTTACATGTTACGGTGAACACCTCCTTTCTAAAGCTCATTGGCAATATAGTTGCACTTCAGAACATCTCTATCTGACTGAATACGTGGCAGCCACCAATTCATTATGAAGATACCACTTTTAAGAATGCAACACACTGAGATTAATTTAGAGTCTTCTTTTGATTATGCTTTTTAATCAATTCCTTCCGCCTCTTACCTTACAGCTGTAACTCGGTTAATTTTCCAGACTTGAAAACTTCTCCTTTATCACCCATTGACTCCTGTTTTCTTTCAACCATCGAATCAAACAGGGTATCTGCAATATCAATTTGAAGGTCGTTATCTGTTCTCTTTGCTCTCTTCTTTTTCAACTTGCAGTTTGTTGTTACCAAACAGTCAGCAAAAATCCTGGGATATACTTGCAGTAATAACTCAACATCCACTCTCCCTTGGTCCAAGAACACCCCACACACGATTGGGATACAACCCACGAACTCCAGTTCCTCCGTGGCTTTTGTTTCATCAGCCTAAAACACCTCATTTTCACAATGGGCATCCAGTCCCTGTAGACCTCTATCCATCATGGTAAAGACCTGCAAGCCCTCCGTTTCCTTCCCTGCCACTAACCCAACCAGTACTCCAATACCACCATGATATATTCATTCGATTGGCTGAACTGGTCCGCACCATTAACAATTTCTCATCCGAATTCTCCCACTTCCATCAGTCCAAATATGTAGCCATGACCCTACCTATACGTACCTCTTCGTCGGATTTGTAGATCAGTCCAAATTCAGCAATTACACTGGCAAGATTCTACACCTTTTCCTCCCTTACATTGATGAGTATATCAGCGCCATTCCGTTCTCCCACGAGGATGTTGACCAATACATCAACTTTATGACCATTTTTCTCCTCGGCCTCAAGTTCATCTGGAACCAGCTCGGATACAGCCCATCCCTACCTGAACCTCTCTGTAATCAATCCGGAAACGGATCCAACACAGGCATCCTAAGTCAAACCTGCGAACACCCACAGCTACGTCGAGTAAACCCTCCACCCTTCTGTAATAACACTGTCCCTTACTCTGATTCCTCTGTCTTCACTGCATCTGCTTCTCGTGCGGAGACAGAGGAATCAGAGGCCTCTTATCCCGAGTACCACAATTTCCTCTCTGAGTAGTTTAATAATGTCCTCCAGAGCATCTTCTTCACTTGCTGCCCCTCCACCTTTGAATTCCATTGCTCCAACCACAGCAAGTATCGGACACCCTTGGATACCTTGCCCAGGTCCACACCCTCAACATTCCTAATGAACGGCCTATACCCGAAAGTGGATTCTCCTGTTACTCGGATACTGCCTGACCTGTTGAACTTTGCCAGCGCCACACTTTTCGAATTAGGTTTAAAGCATTTGCAGTACTGTTTTTCTCCTGAAGTATTCAACTGTCTATTCAACCAGAGTAGCCAGCATTCCTAACTCTGAACAAGCTATATGAGTAACTATGACAGATTGCATTCCTAGAACTAAGAATGTGCCCCGTTTTCCTACCACGACTCATCCACTCTTCACTTGAAACTTTTGCCTCAACTTATGTAATTGAACACTTCTTCTCTCACACTGAGTTCCCATGACTCTCATATATTCCGATAACTGTTCTTCAGACATACGTGTGTTGTCATTTTCGAACATAAAAGACTGTGAGGATCCTGTATACCTTCATATTGTAACATCTGTACCTGCTGCTGCAATGTGAGTCAGTTTTAACTTTGCAGATATATAGTTTGAAAAGGTATGATACTTCTTTCTGATCCAACCTCCGACTGGCCTGTACATTCTGGTGTAGGCGTTTAGGCTCCACTATGCCTTCCTTTATCACTTCGACAAAATTCACTGCCTTAATATGTTTCCTAATTTAGGCTGCCCATGCTTTTTCTTACCCACCAACATTGTTATTAACGTGTCCTACTTCAGTGCAATGAAAATACGGGAGCTTTCCCACTTCTCTTTCAGTTGAAGCGTTTCCTTCATCCTGATAATGCTCACCGATTTCCAACCTTTCCTTGCCATGCCAGATTTTCTCTTTTCCTAATGTCTGTCCCGCATGGATTGAAATTGATGTCAGAAGGACAAATTTTGACTTCTGAACCAATTAATAATTATCGATCATTTCGGCTGTGAATCTTGCCGTTTTAACTCTGTGCCCTTCCACATGAGTACTCCATACTGTCCTCCAACATAAAAGTCCCTCTCAATTTTTTTTTCACTGATCAAAATTACATTATTTGATCCTTTCCAACTCAATGTTGTTTGCCTCGTTAGCTTCATGAAACGCTGGCACAAGCTCAGATGCACTTAAGATGGGTTTGTTCACCTCTCATATGCACCAAATACCCTGTGTGAGTGATGCAAATTTCTCACTCGCTTTAAGTACCAGTTTTGTTAAGCAGCAGCGTCGAAACACATTTACTGAAAGTAGCACTAACACTTTATCTCTGTGAGCAAAATTGTGGATTTTATTTTGATTTCGAGGGTCATAGATTCAAAGAGACCCCCGGCGAGGAGCCAGGCACTTTCACGCAAACTGTTTCATTGGCGATCAGTAAGTCCATCACGCTTGCACCATTCCCTAGCAAATGGCCCATATCCTTCGGAACATTCCTGTTCATGCATTTGCCCAAACGTCTTTTAAATGTTGTGAAAGTACTCGCCTCAGCAAGGTCCTCTGGCAGTTCATTCCATATACATACCACATTCTAAGTAAAGAAGTTCTCCCTCAGTTCCTCTTCCTTTCTTTCTCCTCGAACATTGAACTGATGACTTCCCACGCTCATTTCCAGAAACCTGCGAAAAAAACGTGTGCAAGCAAACTATCCATTCTTCATGGTCTCACAAACATCCATAAGATCCCTCCTCAGTCTCCTACGCTCGAAAGAAAAATCCAACCTTGTCCATCCTGTTCATGTAGCACAGATACATGAGTCTGAGCAACAAACCATTTTTTTCAGCGTTCTTTCTAGGTAAATAATATTCCTCATAGAGCAAGATGATAGAAATTCAATACAATACTCCAAGTGCTGCCTCACCAACGTCCTGTCCAACTGCAACAAAATCTTCCAACCTCTATTCTGAATGCCCTGACTGAAGAATGCCAGTGCACTAAAAGCCTTCTTCAATGTCCTGTATACCTGTGATTCTGCTTTCAGAGAAGCTGAACAAAAACATTCTTTCTGTTCGCCTCCACTCCTTAAGGCCTATTACACACTATTCACTGGATGAAAGCTACCTTGAATCGAATTTCCAAAAGTGAAAATCTTCCACTTTTCTGTACTAAACTCCATTTGACTTTTATTGGCTTACTGCTTCAGCTGATCAAGGTCCTAGTGCAATTTCTGATAACCTTCCTTAAGTTCCACTGTGACACTTATTTCGTGAGATCTGCAAATTTTCTATCTACGCCTTTTACTTTTTTCCTCCAATTCATATGAATAGCAAACAATAATGGGACCAGCATCGAGGCACACTCTGAGGCACTCCACTAGTCACAGGCCTCCTGTTTGAAAAATATCCCTTCACTATTAACCTGAGTTTACTGCCGTAAAGTCAATTGTGTATCCAATCATCTCCGCCTCCATTCCATACGATCTAACATTCGAGATCAACCGAGCATGTGCAACATTATCAAAATCCCTACCGGTTACATGTACCAACCTGCCCTCATCCAGCTTCCTATTACTTCATTAAAAAGCTCGGTCAAATTTGTGGGCCTGATCTCCCACGCTTAAAACCAGGATAACCATTCCTCATCAAACCTTATTTTGCCAAATGCATGTCCGTCTTATCTCTCACATTCTTCTCAAGTAGCTTACTTACCACAGATGTTAGGCTTCCAAATCTATCATTCCCATTACATTTTTTCATGTTGTCTGTCTTGAATACGATCACAAAATCGCTACACTTACTTTTTTTTTCTTGTAACCTCACCAGTGTCTAAAGATGAGGGGATTATGGCGGCCAGAGGCTCTGTGATTCCATCTGTCGCCTCTTACTGTGTTCTCGGATATATATGGTCAAACCGCTATGCATTCTCAGACATCTAACATCCGTTCGATTGTGGTGTGAACTGTTCAAAATATCACAACTAACTTCCCCAAGTTCCCAAGTCTTCATGGCATTCTCCACGAAAAACAAAAAGGAGTAGTTCACATCACGCACATGTCTTGCATTTCTACGCATATGTCCACTTTGGAACTTCAGTGCTCCTACTCTCTCCAGATGGTCCTTCCCCTTTAATCTACGCAAGATCATACTTGAATGCAACCTACTAATCGTCTCAGCTATGGATATCCCTTCTTCAGTCAACTACTGAATACCTGTGTACCTCCAGGAAAACTCTTGCTCCCAGCTGTCTGTGGCTGAGCCATACATTGCTCGTTTTGTTTTCTGATCAAAGCCTCAAAATGTCTTCACATTCAGTTTCTAAACTGCAAAATTTCTTGTGTTTCAAACTCAACGGTACAATGAGCTTGAACTCTAGATATCCAGATAATTCACGTTTACGGGCCTTCCACTTGCTGGTGGTCATTTTACCTGGAAATAAACTTCTCTAATCAAGAGGCTTCCTGTTTCCTCACAGAATGTGATTTTTTAAATGTTGACTAATAAACGCTCCCGTTCAATTTAACCGTTCCCTAAACTTTGCCACAGTTGTGCAACCCCATTTTTAAACTTTCTCCACTAACTTGTCATCCCCTTGGAAATCAAGAAATTGCCTAACCCTACATAAGTAATATACTCAGTACATTGTCCCCCACAGCCTTCTGTGGCAATGATTTCCACAGATTGCCCACTCCTTGGCTGAAGATGTTTATCCTCATTTGCAATTTAAATAATATTCCATATACACGAACGATGTGCGTGCATGTCCTCCTCTCTCCAGCCAATGGAACCAACTTCCCAACGTCCACTGTGTCAAGGCCGTGCAGAATTCTGTAAGTTTCAAACCGAGCCTCCCCTTTTCCCTCAAAACTCGATCAAATGTAGTCCCAGAGTCCTCAAACGTTAATCAAATGTAAAGTCTTCCATTCCGGGATTGCTCTCCTGAACGACTTCTTGATCCACTCCCGGGTCAATGTGTCGTTTTTCAGAGATGGGCCCACAAATTGCTCACAGCAGTCTTTACGTAGTTTGATTTAAGCCATATAATGCCTCAGAAGTACATTCCTGTTTTTATAGTCTCGTCTCTCGAGATGAATGAAAGTATTATATTTGTCTTCCAAACTCGACAAAACTTGCAAATTTTAAATAACAGGACTTTTTCTCGTCCAGTTTCTGAATTATCTGCCCATTTAGAAAATGCTCCATGCGTATATACTTCCTGCCAAAGTACATGACCTGACACTTTCCCATATTGGATTTCAAGTGCCAATTCTTGGCCCAATCTATTAACCTGTCACATCTTCGTGCAGCCTCCCTGCCTCCTCAATACTAACTGCTCTTAGATCCACCTTTATATCAGCTGCAAACGTAGCCAGAATCCCCTCAGTTCATTCATCCAGATCATTAATGTGTAAAGAGACATTGTGTTGTCCCAATATTGACCCTTGTAGAACACAACTTGGTTGTGTCTTCCTTCCTGAGAACGGCCGTTTAATTCACAGTCTCTACCATCTTTTAGACTAACAATCTTCGATCTATGTTCGCACCTTGCCTGTAACACGGAGCAGCCTCCTGAGCAATATTATATCAAAGGCTTTCTGGAAGTCCAGGAATATGGCATCCATTTCCTGTCCTTCGTAGCACCATTTGTTACTTCCTCAAATTATTCTTATATATCTGTCAGTCATGACCTCCCATATTTCACCATGCACTTCTAAGTATCCAGAAATTTGTCTCTTCATAATGGACGTCGAAATCATAAAAACAACTGAGTCTGGCTAAACGTTCTAAAAAATCCCATTTCTTTTGCTTACTCCCTTATAAAAAAAAGGAGATTTTCAAATGCTCTGAGACCCTTGGGGTGGCACGGTGACTCAGTGTTTCGCACTGTTGCCTCATAGTACCAGGGTCCCAGGTTCGATTCCAGCCTTGGGCCACAGTGTGGAGTTTGTACCTTCTCTCCGAGTCTGCGTGGGTTTCCTCAAAGAGCTCCGGTTCCCACCCACTCTCCAAAGATGTGCACTCAGGTTAACAGTCCATGGTACATTGATCATACTGTGAAGTGCATTAGTCAAAGAGCAATGGGTCTGGCTGAGTTACTCTTCCGAAGCTCGGTATGGATTGATTGGGCCGAAGGGACTGTTTCCAGACTGCAGGAAATCTCATCCAATCTGCTTGACTCCAGTGATGCCAAATGATCGGAACTAAGGCTTCAACTCTGTCTCAAGGTATCTCTTTCGGAGCTGCGTGCCGAGTGGATCCAGCCCGCGCGATCAACCGATTTTCAGATCTTTCAATTTTGCTAGCAGCTTCTTCAACGGTGCTGATCACCATTCCCATGTTCTCTCCCCACCCCACCTTAACCGACCCTCTTGTATTTTTGTCATATTATATATCTCTTCCACTGTGCAGAATGATGAAACGTGCTTATTCATTTCCTCAGTCGTTTTTTTTGCAATTAATCTACCGTAATCTTCCTGTGATCCACTAACAAACTTTGCCTCCCTCTAGCCCTTTATATATCCAAAGAGTCCCTGCAATCTTTCCTAATATTACTCTCAAGCTTACACACATATTTAATCGTCTCCTAATTTATTGCTTTCTTCCGTGTCCTGTGTTGGTCTTTTTCCACCGTCCAATCCCATGTCTTGCCACTGGCAGTCGTCAAATCATTCGCGTTCCCTGTTGCTTGTGTGCTGTCCCTGACTTCCCTCGTCAAATATTTGCATCATCCTCCCTTTAGTCTGCTTGTTTTTTTCTCGGATGGAGTTTTGCTGTTTCTCTCTCATTTCCACGGGAAGGTCCTGTCATTGCTGTTCCAAAGTCATTCCTTCTGGTATCACCTTACAGTCAATTATTGTCAACTCCACCATCGTGCAGCTGTACTTGCCTTCTTTGCCTTCTTTCGACGGTTAAACTGTTAGCTCAGAATCCATCTTCTCCATAAAGATTGCATTGTATGTTCCAGCATATCATGGTCACTGACCCGAGAATTTCTTTCTCTTTAGCACCCTTATCAAATCTGTGTCACTGTGAAACAGTAAAAAATAAACTGCCTCTTCTGCATGGGATCCACCAAAAGGTGCTGAAAGAAAACCTCACACAGACGTACCACAACAAATGCGATCCACGACCAATCTGATTCTGCCACTCTATCTGAACATTGAATTCAATCATTATTACTGTAATCTTGCCTCACTTGCCCAACTTTTCTGTCTCTTGGTTTATCGTATGCCCAAAATCCTGACTATGATTTCGAGCTCTGTAGATAACTACGAGACTAGTTTTGATTAACTTTTCCGTATCCTCACGCACACAGATTCCACATCACCCGACCTTACTTCATATACTGTTATTGATTTACCTTCATTTTTACAAAGAACACAACCCCACCTACTGTGTCCACCTGTCTGATTTCTTTGTAGAATGTTACACACAGATAATTTGTCATTTGCCCCGATTCCCTTTCAGCCACGTCTCTGTAATCGCCCATGACATCATGCCTGCCAGTTTTGTTTCACGCCACAAACTGATTTAACTTATTTCGTATATGGCATGATTTCGGAAATCACACCTTTAGCTCTGTATTGATCGTACCTGTTATGATTGTAATTCGTTAATCAAATTTGTTTAAAGTATAGTTTCTAAACCATTCCAAACACTCTGCTCTATATTGCTTGCTGTAAAATTTAATCAACTCTCCTGAGTTGTCCCGTATTTTCTCTTTTTTTCATACTTTTCAATGAAATTGAATCCACAACCACAGATCTAAACTGTAGTTTCGCTTCCATCTGGGCATGACACGTTTTGGAGTTTTTCCCTGCCCTGATCACCCGAGTTACCTTTTCCGCTGGAACACTGGCACCAACGCGGTTTAGGTGTCGGTACAGATCCCTTCTGTTCCAATACTAATGCCAGTGTCCCATTTTGCAAGTCGGATGGACTTGACATACTTTTCTATGATGGGTAAATTGACCAATCTGAAAAGCTAACCTGCCTCTCAGATTTGCAGCTACAGTGGAAAAATATTGCTTGATATAGCGACTTAGGTTGTGTGATTTCGTTTGATGAATTATAGAATGTGTATCTTATCCAGTTTTACCAAGACAGCTGAAACGTTGAGGCAAAATCACTGAGAAAAATAAATTGCATCATAAGGTGATAATATAATGGTAACAGGTCGTGGTCCTCATCGTTCCACTGGGTCACTGGTGTTATGGTCCTCTATGAAACACGAGATAGTGTATACGTCATTCCCTTTTGTCATGATCTTCCCAGATAGTCCAAGGACCGTTGGCTCTGTGAAGAATCGTTTGACTTAAACAAAATTAGGAATGGCAAGAAATTACTCAGGAAGGTGTTGTACATCCAACTGGGGCAAATGCTATAAGATGCATTGTTTCCTTAAATGGTTACACGTTGCTGAACGGCACTAACATCGCAATTGTAAAACAAGGAAAATTCTGGTGCAATTCAGAAGCCACCTTCATTTGCCTCGATGGGGCGGTATTCTCAGAATGCATATCATCAGGACATAATTCAGGAGAATATCCTACTGGCTGCGGCCGAGCATCAACAGATCCACCCCCCCACCACCACCACCACCACTACCACCCCAACTCTAATCAAACTTCGCAGTTCCGGGAATGAGTGCAGACTACTGGCAGGCCAATATCCTCACCTGATACTACCCACCCCATTATAAGGCAGAATAGCCTCCAGTTTTAAATTTGTCCCCTGGATATAGCATCTGGGTCGCTCACCGCCATCACTGTATCGAATAAAATTTTTCATTTCACCTACCTTGCCACATGTGTGCCCGGATCCTGGTCGATGATATAGCTGACCTGAAACCTTTATCCCATCTGAGGTTCAAAACATGATTAATGAGGCTCCTGACCCATTGAGGAAGCCTGCGCCTTCAATAACTGACTTGTCCATACCTGCCAAATTTAGAGACACGGGTATATTCTTCTTCTGCTCAAAGTTGCATATTGCAATACAATGGTGGTTTCTAAGGATTCTTGTCTCAGTCCAGGACATGGAAAATATGTATTGGACAGAGGAACCCAAAAAGGGAGAGTGGGGTCAGGGAAACATGCCAGAAAGGGTGGCCCGGAAATCAAGCTGTGCAGGCCACATAAGATGGGGTTAGCCAGCATCGTGTTTTTGGGGCGATCACTCGATGCCTTCGTAAGAAAGCGAAATGCCTTCCTGATTCCGTCCCCTATATTAAGGACCCATTCAACTTAACAACATAGAACATAGAACAGTATAGCACAAAAAAGACACTTCGCCTTTGATGTAGCGCTGGCATTCAGTTTTACTCAAAAAACCAGAAGAACCTACTTACCCTTTATTATACTAAATTCCACGTGCCTATCCAAGAGTAGCTTAAATGTACCTAGCCTATCTAATTCTACAACCACTGCTGGCAATGTCTCTGGCTTTCCAATCTGTCCATGCCTCTCCTCATCTTTTACACCTCTATCAATTCACCTTTCATCCTTCTTCGCTCCAATGAGAAAAGGCTAAGCTCACTCAATCTTTATTGGTAAGACATGCCCTCCAGTCCAGACAGTAACCTGGTAAATCTTGCTGGAACCTCTCTAAAACTTCGACAGGTTTCCTATTATGAGGCAAACAGAACTGGGCACAATATTCCAGGTGTTGTCTAACTCGGATTCGAAAGAGTTTCCGCATAACCTCGTGGACCTTGAAGCCAATTCCACCGTTCATAAAAGCCAACATCGCATATGCCTTAGTAACAAGCCAATCAACTTGCGTGGCAACTTTGACAGAAGTGTGGACATGAAACAGAAGATCCCTCTGTTCCTACACATTGTAAGGAATCCTGCCTTAAAACCAATAATTTTTACATTCAATTTCAATCGTCCAAAATGAATGACTTCACATTCTTCCAGGTTGAACACCATCTGCCATTTGTCCGCCCCGTTCAGCATCTTGCCAATGTCTCATTGCGATCCACAGCAACCCTTCACTTTGTCTACCACTCCGCCAAACTTCGTGGCATCAGCAAGCGTACTACCCAATCTTTTCACCTCCTCATGCAAATCATTTATAACAATCACAAAGAACAAAGGCCCAAGCACCAGTCTCTGCAGAACATTGGTCACTTAGTTCGAAGCTGAATTTTTCCATCTACCACCACCATCTGTCTTCTGTTGACTAGCCAATTCTCTACCCAGCCAACTAGGTTGCGCTGCATCCATGCCTTGTTTCTGACTGCATGAGCAAATGTCACGCAACCTCAAATATACCACCAACAGTCCTCTAATATCATCAATGTATTTTGTCACCTCCTCAAACTTTTCAAGAAGGATTGTGAGGCATGACCTGCTCCTGCTCATGATGCCAATCTCTAATCAATCGGAGGTTCTCCAAGTAATCATAAACCCTGTCTCTTGGAACTGTCTCCAATATTTTGAACATCACAGACATAACATTTACTGGTCTATAATTATCAGCATTATCTTTTTACACTTTGCTGAACATGGGAATGGCGTTTGTACCCGACAACCATTTGGCACTACGCCAGTGGACAGCGAGGATTCGAAGATTTGCCCCAAAGGCCTAATCTCGTCTCTCACTTCCCTTAGAAACCTCGGGGTATATCCCGTCTGGTGGCGGGTTTTTGTCTCTCCTCAATATTTTCAAAATTTGCTGCATATCTTACTTGCTAAAATCAATCTTTTATTTCATGTATGCCTCTTTCAAGCTCTCCTCAGAAAAGTGAATGTCCCACTAAGTAATGAATAGTGAAGCAAATTATTCACTAATGTCTAACACTATATCTTCCGAATCCACGTGGAAGTTCGTGGGACATTCGTGGGAGTACCCTGGGGAAAAAAAATGTGTTGAGCGCCAGCTCGCTCAGGCTTTCAAAATTATCAATCTCATTTGCCATAGGCAGAATTGCAGGCCTGTTTTCAAATCACTCATTTATGTGGACTGACATGGTTTATTTAATCAGGTGTCTTAGGGTCCGAATGTCAGTTTCTCCAACATAACCAATCTTGTAATGAAGGCACCAAAAGTATTACCCACACGAGTGGGGTTGGCAGTGAATGGTTTTGTCCAAGGATATTAAAGGTTTCATTCGCTGTGGTCAGAAATGTCACTGGGCAAGAGATTGTTGTGTGCAGTTGGCTGCTCCCCTCCTGAAAAGTGCAGGTGTGTGGCCTTTCAATATGAGTGCCAAGAGTACCTGTCAGCTGTGTAATGATGTCACAATGGGATATGTCTTAACACGCATCATAGTTTTATGTAGGATACTTTTACATCGAAGCTCAAGATTTCCTTCACCTGTTTACTCAAGCGTGTGGCCAAGTCTTCTCCTCCTGGACCCAATATACCGACCACTGCAACGGACAGCTGGAACAGACGACCGGAAGCGGCAGACAATCCACCATAAATGCCGGAGGAAACATCAGAAAAGCGGTTCACAGGAGGCTCCCAAGCAGTGAGTATGTTACCTACACAGGGGACAAAACGTCTGCAACACAAATTCCCAGCTCGGTGAACCACAACATCTTCTCCTCCTATTTGAACCTGTTGGCATTCCCAAGAATTGGGCAAATTAGAAATAATGTTGGAAATTGTCGACAATGAAAGCACTGAAGTCCTGACCGAGAGCAATACTGAGCACGTCGAATATAGAATAGTCGTCCCTGTAAACCGCTTGGCCTTCGGTTTTCTAATGTCACAGAAGGGTGAGATTGTGCTGTTGTTGTTGTGGAATGCTGTATCCCCTACCAGATAATTCAGAAAATCTATCCAAATTCGTGAATCACAGAAATTATGAAATTACACTATTGTTATAATTCAGGGTGGCTTTTGAACTTGCATCGCTGGATAAAAGAGGAACTTCCATGCATTGGAATCGTCAACTTTGCTATAATATTCCGGATATTTTACATCCTACCGAGAATTACAGGCTGTTGTGCGCAGTTTGTTCCTCCCACATTTTTTAGTCCAAGTCCAGTGATCATCTACGAGACCCTACCCCATCACGATTCCTACGAGGAGAAAGTATATATAAGTATGTTCCCTTTTCCAGAAGGAAATGCGCTCCCTTTACCGGATGAATCGGTAGGGTATTGTGGAAACAATAAGAAATTGACATACTGCTGCATGATGGAACACTTGACCAAGATGGTAGGTAACCCAGCTCTCAGAATTGCAGCTGTCAACGAAACATAATTCTGGGCATAAAGACTTATGTTGTGTAATATTGTTTAACGAATTGTAGAGAGTGCATCTTACACTCCTCAGTCTTTCTGTCCTTGAGAAAAATCCAGTATAAAGAGAGAAATGGCACTGTGATTTTGGTCGTGTTGAATTATTGCATTCCACATTACTTGAGTGCGGAATGTAACCTAAGTAAAACAAGCAACCTTTTATGCATCATTGTATAAACATCGGCTGAGTGTCCAACTCGAGAAATTGTTGTAAGACAGTGAAGCCTGTGACAGCCTTTCATGAAAATAGACGTTCTTTGAAAGAAGTCTCAAAATTTCAGGCGATCTAATTTCCTCGACACCAAAATAAGGAACCCTCGTCCCCGCCTCACTTCTTAACAGCACACCCAAACCAAACCATGAATCATAAACCAGTCCACAGTATTCAGCCATTTTAACTGCTGATGCTGCCGTTGTCACTCCGCTCTTCCTCGTGAATTATCGCTGCCTCTTGAAGTAAATATTTAAATGTCTCCGAAACCGTCAGCTCCCTAAGCGAGTTACATATATGAAATATTTTAATGTTTGTACTCATCTGTCAGCAATGTTTTTTTTTGTTCCTTTCACATTCAATGTATGTTTAACCTGGTCCCTCCTTAGATTCAGATATGGTCTCCTTCTATTTCTGCCACCAGCTCATGTGCATTTCAGAGAGCTTCCTTCACTTCCACAGACTCTCAAGATACTTCTGTAATAATACCTTATGAGATCTACCTACCAGTTCTAATTGGATAGACGAACCACCATAGTCACTGGCCACTGTACTGTTTTAGTCGTTTTCTAAAATGAAATGAACAAGACGTCTGCTTCCTTTCTATCAAATTCAGACAATGCTTGGATATAGTTCGACCGAAACCGACCAGGCCTTTCACTACGGTGGGTTTGCTCATCCTCACGATGTGTACTCCCTACCTTACCCTACAATCGTTTAAGCCAATGCCTTAATTTCAAGGTCTCTCTATTTCTACTTGTGTCTCTCTGTGTTTCACCGTTCTCAGGTTTTACCTCTTTCTTCGGCTCAGTCTTTCATCTCATTGTCTTTATGATCGGCTTTTAACCGTAATTGTATTGTATCATATCATTTTCGTCTTTATGCTGCCTCGTCTGCAATTGAATTCTTGCCGTTTCCAAAGATTTAGTTGACGTTACCAGCAAATTTAAAAAACAAACTATTTTTGTTATCACTTATCTTTTTCTCTTAGACGAATCTGCGTCTACTGCATCCTTGTGCAGAGAATTTCATTGATTCACTACTCTCTGGGAAAACCAGTTCGTCCCCATTACTTTCTTTAATTTTACTCCCCCTAACCTTGAGGCCCTGTATCGAGTTCTAGTCTCACCCAGCAGCGGAAACAATTTACTTGCCTTATTCTTATCCTTCCGTTCTATAACTTTATATGTTTCTGTAAGGTCCAATCTCTTCCATCTAAATTAGTGCGAGTACTGCCCAAGGCTGCTCAACCTTCCCTAATAGGGTGACCCTCTGATCTCTGGAATCAGTCTGGTTAACCTCCTTTGGAAAGCCTCCAAGGCCAATATGCCCTTCCTCAAATAATGAGACCAGAACTGCAGAAAATAATGTGAGTGCGACCTCACCATCTCTGTGTGCAATTGCAGCAGAAACTCCCTCTAACAACGAAGCCAATATTCCGTTTAAAAATCCTGATTACCTGTTGTATCTGCGAATGATCTTTTGGGTATTCATGTACAATCATCTCCAAGTCGCAATGCACAGCAGTATGCTTCAGTCGTTCACAATTTAAATATTGCGCTGGCTTACTATTATTACTTCAAAGAAAATAACGTTACTTTCACCAATATTGTACTCCACATGCTAAACCCTAGCCCACTCACTGAATCGAAATCTCTCTGCAGTCCACCACTTCCTCTGCACAGTTTGCTATTCCACTCATTTTAGTGTCATTAGCAAAGTTGGATACGTTGCAACTCGATATCCACTTCCACATCATTTATGTATACAATGAACATTTTTGGCTGACAACTGATTCCTGCAACACCCTGGTGAAGACCGATCTCCAATCAGTGAGACAAACATTTACTGCACATCTCTGCTGTCTATTGATGGACAAATCTTCCATCCATGTTTGTAAATTCCCCACAACTCCATGCATTCGTAACTTATGAAATGGTATTTTATGCAGCATCTTATCGAACGCCTTGTGTATGTCCAAGGTGACAACATCCAACTGTTTTCCCTCATCCACCGTCTTTGTTACATCCTTAAATAACTTCTAGTAGACTTGTCACGAATGACCTTCCCTTCTTGTATTGATGCTATGTTCTGCCTGATGGACCTTTTTCCCAGATCTCTCACTATTTCCTGTTAAATAATGCACTCCAAATTTTTCCCAACTACAAATAAGTAGGAGGTTTAGCTCAGATGGTTAGAGAGTCGTGTTAATAACGCCAACGTCGTCGTTTACTCCTCACACTGACCAGGTGTGTCTTTGGGATTTGCAAGTCATGGGTTCACACTTTCAGGGTATGTGTTTGTGGAAGCACGGTCACGCAGTCGTTAGCACTGCTGCCGCCAAAAACCAGGGACCCGGATTCATTTCCATACTCGGACGATCTGCGTGCAGTTTGCACATTCTCACCGTGTCTGCGAGGGCTTCATCAGGGTTTGCTGGTTTTCTTCCAGAATTCCAAAAGGCACAGGTTAGGTGAATTAGCCATGCTGAATTGTCCATATGTTCAAGGATGTGTACATTAGATGCATTAGTCAGGGGTAAATATCAGGCAATAGGGTAAGGCAGTGGAGCTAGGTGGGTTTCTCTTCGGATTGCTCCTCCATTTGGTCAGATGTAATGAGGTTTGCTCATGACTTTACAATTCTTAACTCCTCAGATTACAAAATCAGTCCAAATGCAGCAAGGCTTGGACAATAGCCAGACTACGCGGCTGCCAGGTGACAAGTAACATTCGTGCCACACACGTCAGATAATGGCCATCATAAACCATCACTAAACTAGAGGGCTAAGACTATTCAGCATCCAAAGGCATTACCATTGTTGCATTTATTGGCACTAATATTCTCAGGTTTGTCAAAGAGTACATAACTTCTGTGGTGAAAACGTCAGACCAGAAGTTCGGAATCCTGCAGCCAGTAACTTTTCCCCCTATCTTCCTCTCCATTACCTCCAAGGTTCAAGCTAGCAATATGTAATCTCCACCTGTTTGAATGAATGCACGCCAACAGTACTGAGACTGTTTGACACGACTAAAGACTAAGCAGTCCTTTCGAATGGTTGCCATCCTCAATCACTCTTTCCCTCCAACACCGACAGTCACCAGCAGGTGTTAGTGTCATGGCACTCCTTATACAGCACTTTCCACACTCATTCCACTATCATCAGGAAGGAAAAAGGCAGCACTTAAGGAATAGTGATCATAATTCATGACTATATTTAAGTACTATAAAGCATTTATCCAGCCTAATAAGTTTTAGTATGAATGATTCTAAACCGAGCAGGCTGAAAATCGATTTCATTCAAGTGCACAGGAAACAAGAAAGAGAAAATAAATCAGAATCAGTTCAGTGGAAGATATTCTGAGGGGAAATTCAATCCGTTCCAAAAAAAAGATGTTCTCACTTAGTGTAAAAGCGTCAGGCGGCTCAATCCACAGCTCCTTGGAATTCTAGGAACACAGAGACAGAACAGGAAGGGTTACATCAGACAGTGCGAAGACAATAGTGTCATAGAACAGAGAGATACGCGACACAGAAGCAGACCCTTTGGTCCAACACGTCCATGCTGCAGAAATTCTTAACATAATCTCATCACGCGTATCAACACTGGAATCATTTTCCTCTTAACCCTTTTTATTCATATACCCATCCAGAAGCCATTCAAATGTTAAAATTGTCTAGCCTTCTTCATTTCCTCTGGTAGCTTATTCCATTCACGCACCACCTGCTGCGTGTAAGAGTTGCCATTTAGGACCCTTTTATATCATTGACCTTCCACCATAACATATGTCCTCCAGTTCTGGACTCTCCCAGCCCAGGGAAAATACGTTTCCTGTTTATCCTATCCAAGTCCCTCAATATTTTTAAACTTCAAAAGGTTCACCCCTCAGCCTCCGACGCTCCGGGGAAAACGGCCCCAGCCGAATCAGCCTCTCCTGAATACAATAGAAAGCTGAGGGAAGTTTGGAATGCAAACGGGTGGGATACAAAATCGAAATTAGGAAGAAAATAGTTTGTGTAAAGTCATGCTGGCAAGAAACGACAAACAATCTTTCACATGCTTATTTTCAAAGCAGAGAACGAAATTAAGTAAACAAACATAAAAGGCAATCAATGGAAACCACATGTCATATTGGAGATGCATTATGGTGTTGATTTTAATTGAAATCTAAATAGGCTATCATGATGAGTCTGGTAGAATTGTCTGAGAAGCACATTAGACCCTTCGCGATGTTATTGTCTTGTGGTCTATGAGATCTGGTCATCGAGACAGCTAGCAATGATGTGAAAGTTTGGGAACATTTAATGACAAGAGGAACTGTGAACTCAGTCAAAAAGATAAAGGAGGCACATGAAAGAGTGAGGGTTGGTGTCTCGAAATACAGAACAAATAACAGGAAAAACATAAACAAGGACTTAGGAGTGCTAAAAGACACCATGAATTGTCTTTGAGAATCATGATTGAGGAATTTCCCAACCGGTTTGTCAGGAGGATGGAGGTAGCTAGGGAAAGAATTGGTCCGCTCAAGGACAAAGGAGAAATTTGCTGGAGGAAGCACGTGACGGCCTGAATGAATAATTTGCATCGGTTTTCGCAAAGGAGAAGGACACAGTCGATGGAAAGTCTTGAGAAGGATATGTTGATATTCCAGAGCATTTCGATATTTAAAAAATGAATGCTGTGCTGAGAGTTTTGAAAAGCAATGAGGTAGACAAATCTCCAGGTATTATGGAATCAATTCCAGAATACTGAGGGAATCGAGGGAATAATTTGCTTGACCATAGTGCCCGCTCTTTCCATGCTCTTCAGTAACAGGAGTGGTTCCAGACAGCTGGAGAAGAGCTCGTGTTGTTCCTTTTTGATGAAGTACAACACGGAAAATGCAAGAAAGTTCAGGTCGTGAGCCTTATCTCAGTGGTAGGGAGAATATTGGAGATTCTTCGAGATTGCCTGACTCCCATTTGGAAAAAAAAATGGAACTTTCTCGAAAGGCAACATGGCTTTATGTGTTGAAGAACGTATCTCAAATAATTGATTGCATATTTTTAGAACGTGACAAAGGTGATTGATGAGGCCATGGGGCTGGATGCTGGCCATATGGACCTTCGAAAGCCTTTAATATGGTTCCTCATGGCAGGTGCATAAAGCAGGTGCAGTCAAATGGGAATTGCAGGCAGTGTTTAAGAAGGATACAGAACTCGATACTACTGGAAGACGGAGTGGTGGGGAAAGGGTGTTTTTGTAACTGGAGATCTGTGAATAGATTGTGTGAGCTGCGGATTGTGAGGATGATCGGCACAGCATACAGCAGGCTATAGATAGGCTGGAGTCTTGGATGTAAAAAAATGTAGATGCAATTTAATCTGGGTAAATGGGAATTGATGCATTTTCTAAGGTCTTCATCACGAGAATAGTATATAATATGTGGAAGAACTGAAATAGTTGCATCATCTAAGTTATCGAGGCAACAAGTCTACAGTTCCCTGAAAGTGGCAGCACAGGAGAACAGTCAAGAGGCCTATCGTATGCTTGCGTATCTCAATCAGAGCACAAAGTAAAAAAAAATGTCATGTTGGAGCTGGATAAAACTTTATTTTGCTCACGTTTGGAAATTTGCGTGCAGGTCTTCTTACCACATCAGCACAAGGATGTACAGGTGTTGGAATGGGTTTGGAAAACGTTCATCAGGATACTGCCTTGTTTGCAGGATATTAGCCCTAAGGAAAAATTGAACAAACATGGCTTGTTTTCAATTGGACATTACCGGTTGAGGGGTTACTTCTGGAGCATTCCACACGTATGAGAGACATGGACAGAATAGATTCTCAGAGCCTTTTTCCCAGGATTGAAATATCCATTACTCCGGCCATCATCTTAGGTAAAAAGTGGAATGTTTGAAGGAGTAATAACAGGCAAGTTGTTTTCTTTCTGTTCCAGACTGAATGTAGAAGTGCCTCGAATGCACTGATCGAGGATGTTGTAGAAGAAACAATAGCAATGGTGAAGAGGTATCTTCACACAGAGATGAGTATACGGAGAATACAGTGCTATAGACTTTTTTAACTTTTGGAAAGGCACCATGTGTCAGTGCAGGCTCGGAAGGCTGAAGAGCATGTTCCTGTTCTGCATTCCTCTATAAGACAAGATTTCAGAATGATAGTGGCGAGATGCTGACTGCATGAATACTGAAGATCAAAAGATACATTTACGTAGATCTTTGCTCTTCAAATCACAGCTTTATAACCTCCCTTCCACTGTGGGGAAACTCACTGTGGGGAATTCGACATGAAATTCAGAGCTGGTAACTAGTGACTCCATCTCGCTCCTCGCTCTTGCGGACGTCTACCTTGGAAACCAACGTCTAGGGATACACTGCACAAACAGAAGCTTCATGTACTCCACACCCACCAATGCTGGCAACTGCCACATGCCAGCCTCATCACGCTATCACACCACATCTCCGAATCACTGAAAATATAATTCTATACTTCAATGCTGCAGATCAGGTTGCACTGACAACTCGTATTGTAATGCTGCTGCAAGGACGCGATCTTCAGAGATACACATCCAGCTCATGGATTGCATATCTGGGCTGCTCGCTCAATGAGTGTGCACACTGACTTTGAGTTCACCTGAGTTTTCACTGAATTATTGCATTGTCTTACCTTGCCTTTAGCTGTATTTCCCCTCAGCCAGAGCGGCCAGCCTCACACACCTGCTGTACTGTCGTGTTGTTTAGACAGATATAAAACTTGATATCAATGTCCACCAGAAGTCAAGGTGGCCAGCACAATGAGTGAAGGAGAGTTTATGATACCAGTCTAGGAGCGTGGAAACCGTCATTCATGCTCTCGTGTTTGTGAGGATCAGGATCCTTCCCCTGTTTAGGGTGAGGATCTGAATGTTGGGGAGACCCCAATTCATCGTGACTCTTTCTGACTTATTGTGGGATGATTCTTTCTGGAATGTGAGAATTACCAAGAGGTATTAAGGGAGATAAAAGTTGTTGGGACACCTGATTGTGCTGGTAAAGCTGGGGGAAAAGTGATGAGGTGTCCTGACTGACATAGAAGGCAACGCAGACACCAGGCGGAATTGGGAAGAGGGACAGTGAAGAGATGAGAGAGAAAACGTGAAAAGGTAACAGAGAGAACAAGAGGAGGTGCTGCATTCAGTGAGAGTGAAAGAACATGAGTCTTTGTGGACATGGTCACAGTAACAGATATGGAGTGAGTGCGATGTCACAATGTGCAGAAGGTGGCATTTTCCCTGGTCGAGTGGAGAAGGTCACTGACCTCCTTCTTACACTGCTGGGCATTCAACAAGGAGGCTGATACCTCACTGACTCAGGGTCAACCTCGGACCAAGCTGTCAGGGTCTGGTGTCGTGACATCCCCTGCCGGTCCTGGAGGAAGATAATATCCCTCTCCTACACCATACCATCCATCAGAACCTTAGGGGCTTGTCCACAAAGAGTGGAATCAGTTTTACCAACTCTGCCATGTTCAGGGCTGTTTCAGATTTACAATCAAAGAGTGGCTTTTTGCAGATGGCAACTGTAACAGGAAGGGCGGTTCATTCTGGATATCCAGGAAGTGGCCAGTTGTTATAGCAAAGCGAAAATCATCGGGCTAATGCCAGATGAGAGGAAGACTACGCGGGCAGGGAAGGTAGTTAATGATGTTGGGCACCTGTCTGTCTGCACCAAAATAAGGAGGCGATCCACACAGTGTAGTGCGGCATATCAAGAGAAATATACTTCTGTAGGGGGGAATTACAAATGAGATTTCAGGCTTTCCTCTATCAGCCAAAGTGGAGACTTGAAGAGCAGGAATGGTATGTCAGAACTGCATATATAATGAGTTCAGTCCCAGCATATGTTCTGTGTGCGGTTCTGGTCACCTCATCACATGCAGTGATGGAACTTCACTGGGGAGAGTATAGAGCATATTAATTACTCTGTGAAAGTGAAACTGCAGTCATGAGGAAAGATTGGAATGCAGGATGTGGAAAGAATTAGGGCGCATATTTTTTAAGGCGCATCAGTAGAGAGGGAGATACCATATTGTTCCTGTGAATAAGTAGTGTGTTTTCTTATTACACCATCCCCAATCCCGCTCACGAGCTACCTTCCCTGCCCACGTGGTCTTCCTCTGATCTGACATTATCCCGATGATTTTCCCTTTGTTATAACAACGGCCAGTGCCTTGTTATCTCAGAATTCACCGGCCTCCCTGTTACAGCTGCCATCTCTAAAATTGTCAATGTGAGACTGCCCTGATCATGGCAGAGGTGGCAAAAGTGGGAACCCAAATGTGGACAAGCCTCTTGGTTTCTGGTGGATGACATGGTGCAGCAGAGGGACATTACATTCCTCCATGACACCAGACCAGCGGTGGATATTAAATGTAATTGTTTGAAATATTAGAGAAGCAGTGAGGAAAGTTGTTATTTCAGCTATGGCATGCTAGTGATTTGGAAGTCATACATGGGAGTCACGGAGAGGCAGAAAATCTCCAAACAATTTTAATGGTGCCTAGATCGGCACCTGATGTCCGATAGTCTCCAGACAGTAAGAAGAAGGGTTTAAAAACATTTCTTGTCCAATGCAGACAGTCCACGAAATGATCTCCTATATATCATGCCATTTTCTGAAGTCTTCAAAGATTACCAATGTCTGATCAATGTACAGGGATAAGGCGAGAGGGCAGGAGGATCAGTGTGAAAAGTGATTAGCATCACAACATTTCTGATTCCATCCTTTTCACACAATGCTACTTTACTGTAAAGGCCTGTTTATCCTTGCTGTGTCAACGTTGTATACCCTTGAATATCCAGTTCTCAACCTTGGCCACACTGCAGCCACATCTTCATATGACAGATACGTCTGAAATCGTTCATACTATTTTAAACTCTCATTTCATTGGCTTTGTTGAAAAGTTTGGAAGGAATTCAAGGATGGCAGCAAGTGTCAGATGGCAGGATGGCTTTTGGGTACAGAGGAGATTGCAGAAATATTGGAGGCGGGGGGACATTACTGGGATACGGATATGTTTAGGTGCTAAAGGAGATTCCAAAGACAAGTACAGTTTTTGGTTTTGGTTCAAGTGAAACCAAGCTGATCCAGCCAGATCAATATTTTGGCTACAAAACCATTTTCATGAGGAACCGTTTACGAACGCTGACAAAATTGATACTTGGAGAACCTATCACATGATGTAGCCCTGAGTCTCTCATCACCAGAAATAAATGCAGCAGGCACAGGGACAGGAAATTCAGTCACATCCGGCCTGAAGATGGAGACCACACAGTGACAGGGGAAGTGAACTTTCTATCTTCACTGAATATGGTCAATGATGCAGAAACAATTCACACGAGTTGTAACTATTCGAGAAGTGAGAGCTTATTCTGATGTGAGGTTCTAGTGAGGTGACCGCTGGTCAGGAATTGATACCGAGACCTCGTTGTGGAGTGTAAGTTCCGTTGTAATTGTTTCATTTCAGATTCACATCCAGACACTAACAAAGAATAGGTAAATACACTCAGAACTGTGCAAACCCCAGAACATCAGGTATTTATAGCTTCTCACAACCATTCTGGAAAACAGACTCACAATGAGATCAGGAAGGTACCATTCTCCCTCTGTTGCCTGAAGATGGACAGCTGCTCTCTTCCATTCTGGATCCGAGCTCCAAACTCCCGTCAGGAAGATCAAATACAATCTACCAAGACTGTGCAGAGTCAATTATTGGTACTTATTCCTGTCCCGAGGCCCAAATTCAGAGCAGGTATATCCCAGTCTACGCATTTGCAGGTCAATTCAATATTTCCCTGAAACCCACAGCCAATCTGGTATATCCCAGACACGTGCCTCTGTGCCTACTAATTGTCACTCTCCGTAACATCTTTTACATTTGATAGCCCTTCCCACCTCTGTGAATGTTCTAGTTTCTACAAATAGTCATGTATTTATAACATTCTTCCAAACCACATAGAACCACTTTCAAAAACATATTTTCCTCATAGAAAGGTTCACAGAAGTACGGTTGGATTCAGTTTTTTGGAACAGATTAGAGATAACAAGGGATGTTCTTGGTGGAGGACGCTGAAAACTAGAGATTGCAGAAAACAGAAAGAAAAGCTTACATTGGTGCTGCAGGAAATTAATAACAAGAGGTTTACAGAAAAGAATGGGATTTCTCTTAGAGGGTTTTTCAGAGATAGAGAAGGTTTAAGCAGATGGTGGATATTTTAGAAAATTGTGGATTTGAAGAAGCTAATGGAGTTTAGAGATACGTGAAGGATTTTAACATCTGGTAGAGATTACAGAGATAGGGTGGGCGAGATGTTCCCACACATAGGTAGTGATTTCCTCTGTGGAGTTTGCAGAAGTCGTGAGCTGTGTAGCAGCAGGAGGTGATTACAGCATCGGCAACGTTGGAGGGACTAGAGGATGTTAAACAGCTCGTTAGACGTTGGAGGAGTTTATACAACAGGGAAAAGTTTAGGGGAGGAGGAAGACAAAGATATGGGCAGAGTTATAGTTGCGAGAGAATGTTGCAGACATAACGCCCACGATTGGCATGAGGGTGAGAGAGAAATAATGAGATTTGGCAGGGCAGAAGGAAGTTAGTGACATTATTGGATTTGTGACCTGGAGCAGGTCGCATAGATTGGAAGGTTTGCATGGATCGGAGTTGTTATAGACAATGGGCGAGCTGTAAGGACTTGAGAACCTTTCACAGAGAGAGAAGCATTGTAGTGGCTGGAGGAGGTTCCAGAAATAAAATATTGCTTTAGGTCTGTATGCGTTACAGAGATAAGGAGGGGTGTATTTGCTGATGGAGAGTGTAGAGATCGGAAGGGATCTTATGGAAAAAACGAGGTTAGAGAGAGAGGGGATGATTCGAGTTGAAGGATTCTGACGACATCACACAGGACCACAAAGAAGTCTTCCTGCACAAGACGATGTAATTTAGCCGACCACGTTTAAACCAGCCTTACAAATGCATATACTACTGAGTACTGATCTGGCAGAGCTTACAGACACACGAACAACAATAGCGCCTGGAGACACACAGATAGGGAGCATCGCACAAACTGGAGGAGATTCATGTGGTAGGAAGGAAGGCAAGGAGATTATTTCCCTTTGGGCTGGATCCTTCGCCGTGAACTGCAGGAAGACTCCAGCTTACAAAACTCGGTCAATTTGTCTTATCATTGGAGAACCCAAGACTTTCAGCGTGAAGGCGGTTCAATCGCAAAACCAAAATGGAACAGGAGTGCTAAATCCTCTCTAATGGTTTGTCACTGATGTTCAACTTTGTAGAGGACTAGAGCATCAGCTGAAGGAGGGTGGTTGGCAGAGATCAACAGGAGGATTCCTTGACCATGCCTTCCATTATGACAGTGTTTCTTCAGGGTGTGTAGACAAATGAATGTGGCTGGAACATGTGACTCTATGAGGATGGCGCTATTGTAAATACAATTTAGGAATGATTCTGTCTGTGTTTGCGTGAGCTGCACTTCCACCGATCAAGTGGAAAAAAAAATCGGGCAAGTACAACATTCGGTGCAACAAATTTTATTGTTATGATTCAGAAAGCAGTAAGTCATTGGATCCACACAGTGGAACACAGTTGATAACAGAAATGACAGTTTGCCATCAGGTGGGTCTCACTTCAGATTTTCTTTCTGAATATCCATTTTCTCTTGCAGCAGTACAGCCCGATTTCACAAACCCCACTGTAAGGAACTTCATGCGGAAGGCAAGGGGAGCGCTTGCAAGTTCCTCTCTGGAGTACACAAGATTTGAAGAAACCTGTAAAGCAGGAAGAAATAATTCAATTATGTCTCCAGCCAGGACAACGTAACCTCCATGTGACACCAAGCCAAGAAACATGGCGACCAGAAATATATCCAGTGTTGCCAATCTGGTCCTATCAGGGAGTTGGACGCCAGAATTGGGCACAGTACAACCAATGTGGACTTACCAAAGGATGCAATGATGAGCAAAATGCCCAGTGCTCTCAGTGGTGTCGAAGCAAGGGCGTTCCAGACTAGAACTGTCTGCACGTTCCCAATGGATCTCAGTGGGTTATACTTCAGAGTTTCGGCGTGGACTTGTTAAGCCGAAGGCCCTGTTACCACATTGTAATGGTTCTATTGAAAGAATGGTTTGGAGATGCTGGTGTTGGACTGGGGTGTACAAAGTTAAAAATCATGCAACACCAGGTTATAGTCCAACAGATTTAATTGGAAGCACCAGCGTTTGGAGCGCTGTTCCTTCATCAGATAATAGTGGAGGACACAATTCTAAGGGACAGCATTTACATCCAATGTTTACAGTGTGGTGTAACTGAAATTATACATTGAAAAATATCTTGATTGTCTGTTAAGTCTTTCATCTGTTCGAATACCAGGATAGTTTCACTTCTTTCATGTGTAAATCACACCTTCAACATATTGACTCACTGACGCCAATTGTTACAGCAAACCTGAGAATGCAATTATTTAAAAAAGGTGTTGTGAATTACATATGAAAGAAGTGAAACTATCATGGTTTTCGAATGCATGAAAGACTCAACAGACAATCAAGGTATTTTTCAATGTATAATTTCAGTTACATCACACTGTAAACCTTTATGATAAAGTCTGTGCCTTACACTTGTGTCCTCCATTATCACCCGATGAAGGTGCGGCGCTCCGAAGTCTGATGCTTCTGATTAAACCTGTGAGACTATAACCTGGTGTTGTGTGATTTGTAAATATTGAAAAAATGTTCTTACTTAGACATATTGAGACATGGACTGTCCACTGTCCTCCCACTGCCGTCGAACTGAGGGATGTGGAGTCCAGAACTATGTACACTGTGGTCTTAAAAACGGAGATTGAGACTTTCTCTATATTCAGTGGACAAACCATAGTCTAAACAAAGGATATGGGGGCAAGAACTGTGCCCAGCACTTCCTGTGTGGACCAAGTAATGGCTTTCGAGACCAAGCATCTGCAGTTTGCTCCTGCTGTGACTGAACCAAGGGCCATCCAGTACCTGTCTATGCACAGTACTCTCACTGTCGTGGAACACAGGGATAACGAGAATAGAACGATTCGCAGTGTTATCAAGCTGTCTTACCAAGGGTGATGACAGTAATGCCTGCAGACAGTGTTCAAATTCGTGTCACACTGAAGGATTTAGGGATCAGAACTGTGCACAGTGATCCAAGTGTGACTTTAAAAATGGAGATGTAGATCGGTTCTGTGCACAGTCTTTTCTTTCTTAAGGAAAGAAAACAAAACAGAGATGTCCGAATATTTTATCATAAAATGTTTTAACGTGTTTCATTTTAAGGACTGGTTGAAATAATTGCTTGCATTTGAATGAAGGAAATTCCACAGCTCTGGAATCAGGCAGCTGAATAAAGTTCCCCCCCAAAACAACGCACTGTGTGATGCCGTGGAATTCATCGGTGTGGACATCGGGAGGTGTCGTTGGGACTGGAGGATGTTGCAGAGATCGGGAGGAAAGAGTCAAAGAAAGTTTAAAAAACATGCCCCTGTTCAAAGGGTAAATGAGACAGCTAAGGACGGCTTCTCGTTGGACAGTTTCTGAGGGTAAATGATTAGTAAATAATATCGAACAGTTCTTTAAAAGTTATCTGAAATGCGATGCTAACTTTTCATACAGAACAGGCAGGGATGGGAATCTGGGCTGATTGAAAGTAGGCAAAAATACAGTCGAAGTTCAGTTGCAACACAGCGCATGCATGAGGAGCTGATGGTGTTACAGTTAGTTATTACAGAGATGTACTAACCAGGAAAGAAGCGCCTTGGTCTGGATTCTCCATCCGCAGTAATGGTCTCGAAAAGCACCAGGACGATTAACAGGAAAACCAGTGATTTCATCTTTCTCTCTGGAGTCTTTCCGAGTCATAGTGAGGTGTCTGGAACAAGAGTGCCTTTATAGCAAATGAGAAACTATTCTGTAGTTAATGATCACTGATCAAGCTTGAGGATTGGATCCACACTGTGCTCATTATAAAGACATTTCACTAACTTAGACCAAATGTCGCTGGAATCAAACGTGAAGCGTTTCTGTTAATCAGTTATTTCTCAGTGAACAGAGAAACCGAACTGGTTGCTAAGTGACGTGGTGAAGGTTCACAGCAAACTTTCACACTGGATATGTAGGTATTGTTTTATTAGTTAAGGGAAATATTTGGCCGATCATTCCTATGCTGGCTCTTTCAGTGCTCCCACAAATAACTAACAGTGACATTTTGTGCTGAATTGCTAAACTACTTCTGTATGTACATGTATTAATCGATTCATACCTTTGAACATTATTACTAAATCCAATCTAGCGCACTGCGCACTGATGCATTAGTGAAAAAATGTATGTTATATTGAACACAAACAAAATGAAATGGATCGAGCCACATTTCTGTCTGAGATCTGACTCATCCCTGTCCAAACATTAGCTATGACCATGATATTATTAAAGAACAGAGTGGGAATTCACATTTAGTCCCCGCTCCCAGTTTCTGCTGCTCTTGGTTAGTGAACTGCATCTTTAACGTTCCAAGGTGGGGCCAAAATAAACGAGCCTGGGGTCAGTATAAACCAAAGTGCGTTCTGCTCGCTAATAGTGAATTTCTGTTCTCCAGGAAGTCACTGTGTTTGTAAGGGGAAGAGGAAAAAATGAGTAAGGTGATGTCTTTTCTCTTTGGGTACCTGGCCCTGGTGTTGGTACAATCTTTCATTGCTGCTGGAGTTGTGCCATTTCTTGATCTTGCGGGATATGTGTGTATCTCATCGTGCACTTCATGGGAAAAAGAAGACGCCATTCAGGTCCTCACACCTGTGCAAATGCATCATCATCGTGGTTGATATACTTTCATATCCCCTGATGTTCTCTCTCCCATCCAGAACATAAGATCAGAAGACGTAAGAGCAGAATTTAGGCCATTCAGCCCATTGAGTCTGCTCTCCATTCAATTATGGCACGCTCTCTTTGATCCCCTCAATACTCACGTAACTATGCATCTCAGTGTTAAATACTGAATTGCAACATCACTTTGAACCCTTGTGTTATTTAAACCAAACTCCCAGAAATATTGACCTCGGCTCATAATCTTTTAAAATATGAGTGACAGGGAATTTCCAAATTCCACCATTTAAAGCAAATAATATCAATTTATATTTAACTCTGAAAGTGAGGATTAAACAACATCTGTTCACAACTGTAACCACCCTACACCTCCCTTAACTGCTTATTATCTGCCACTAAATCTGTTACAATATACTGTTCCAATAAAACACTGATTAAGGTTACGCTAAATTAATTGGAAATACATGCAGCTGCTGCAATCTTTGGTGTCTTCCTACTTTCGGCTGCCAACTCCCTTGTTTGCATTCCTCCTTTTACTGTGAATATGTTTTACACGAAAATCTAACTATGATAGGGTGTGTTTCAAAAGGCAGTTGCTCTGCCTGACTTTCAAATTACCTGCTTTTTAATATGCACAACATCACATTGCCTCGATGTGGCAAACAATTAATTCAATCTTGATTGGATTTTAGTATCCTGGGGCATAACTTAAACTGGAGGAGAAAGTTTTCACTTACTGCGAATCCTCTTGCAAGGATGCCTTTCTTGAAGAAGCTCTCTTCCTCCCTCTACAAAGGTTTCAGATAACACCTCTGGGACACCCGGACCACCCAACCCAAACACCCCGTGGCTCAATACTTCAACTCCCCCTCCCATTCCACCAAGGACATGCAGATCCTTGAACTCTTCCATCGCCAGACCACAGCAACACGACGGTTGGAGGAAGAACGCCTCATCTTCCGCCTGGGAAACCTCCAACCACAAGGGCTGATCTCAGATTTCTCCAGTTTCGTCATTTCCCCTCACCCACCTTGTCTCAGTCAAATCCCTCGAACTCAGTACCCCCTTCCTAACGTGCAATCTTCTTCCTGACCTCTCCGGTCCCACCCCCACTCTGGCCTATCACCCTCACCTTGACCTCCTTCCACCTATCGCATTTCCAACGACCATTCCTCAAGTACCTCCTCGCTTCCTTTTACCTTTGCCTGCTGGACATACTTTCCTCATTCCTGAAGAAAGGATCACGCCCTAAACGTCGATTCTACTGCTCCTTGGATGCTGCCTGACCTGCTGCGCTTTTCCAGCAACACAATTTCAGCATAACTTGAACTGGTTGGTTAATTTCGAATTGTTGTCAAAACAGTCTTTGGCACGTTTGATATGCATGGCAACGTTTCACCACTTCCTGGTGCATTCCATGACAATAATATTGCTTTTGTGCCTTGACCTTAGTCTTCCTCACACCTTGAGTACTTTCTTCTCAGACTTCAAGTGCTCCAGTAGCACTTCCTGTCTGTATGCTGCCGGCAACACAATCTGGTGCGTCTCCACCTCCACTTACGATTCTATCTTGGAGATGATAACCCTATGGAATGCATTTTGATTCTTTTTCTGTGTATGCATTCGTCAATATGTCTGTCTGTCCATCTGTCTATTTAGTTGTCTGTCTATCTATCTATCTATCTATATATCTATCTATCTATCTATCTATCTATCTATCTATCTATCTATCTATCTATCTATCTATCTATCTATCTATCTATCTATCTATCTATCGATCTATCGATCGATCTATCGATCTATCTATCTATCTATCGATCTATCGATCTATCTATCGATCTATCTATCGATCTATCTATCGATCTATCGATCTATCGATCTATCTATCTATCTATCTATCTATCTATCTATCTATCTATCTATCTATCTATCTATCTATCTATCTATCTATCTATCTATCTATCTATCTATCTATCTATCTATCTATCTATCTATCTACTGATTGATCGATCTATTGATCTATTTATCTACCTTTCTGTCCATGTAAGTATGAATGCGTGCATGTATCCATCTATCTATCTATACATCACACGCACACACTCACACACTCAAACACTCACACACACAGACACACACTCAAACACACTCAGAAACACATTTACACACAGACACTCACATACACACACTCACACTCAGTCCACGCACACACTCACACTCATAGACACAGTCTCACACTCACACACATACATACATATCAAATACACACACTCACATACACTCAATCCACGCACACACATCTCACACACATAGACACACACTCTCACTCTCAGACACACACACTCACGCACACAGACACACACTCTCACACACTTACTCACACATACACAGCACTAACAAACACTCACATACATTCACACATATGCTCACACACACATGTACACACACTCTCATGCACACACTCACAAGCACTAACTCACACACACATTCTCACACACATACGGTCACACACGCACACTCACTCACACACACACATGCACAAACATTCTCTCACATACACTAACACACACACACATGCAAACACACACAGGCAAGATCCCTAGATTTCGTTGTCAGGTATTTCTGATGTAAGTTCATTAACCTGTCAGGCTTGATCACCACCGCCTGACCCACTGCCTGTTCAGTTTTGTTCCTACACCATTGCATCAAACAGTGTGTTCACTGACTGAATCTCACTACTTTTTCTATCTCGTTAGATTTTGCTTTTTGCTGTGATGAAAGATAGTGACATCTTGTTACCACACTGTCTGGGAAATTTCCAGGACATTTCTCTTTTAACTCCTCAGTTATCTGGTCCTCGTTTAGCTTCTTCGCAACAAGGGATGCCAGTGCCACCATTTATCTTAGTACATTGTTCACAAGAACAGGTTGTATTCCTGGAACTGACACTCTGCCTAACATGCCCACTGTTAATTCGCCAGTGTTCAGTTGGTACTCCAACCTGATCTTACATAGGGGACCGGTGCATTACTGTCCATCGATCCAGAAAACTACCATTCCCTCAGGTAACAGGTCAGAAAGTGTGCAAATGTGCTCGTCTCATTCTATTAGGGACTGATTAGATCCTGTAACTCTCAAAATCATAACTTTATTCCTACCGCCCATCTGCTCTTTCTGAGTGAGCATTATCCAGATCGTCATGTATTTATAGAGATCAGGCATTAACTCAAATACTGCCCCTGCCTTTGCTGTAAACGCTCCTGCAGCTCATCGACTTTTCTTGGCGTTTCCTTTGCTAGTTCCACGACTGCCACTGGCGAAGCCTGTTTTACCGCATCTTCTCTTACAGTGCATTTCTTTAACGACCAGCACTGTGACTTTTCGTGTCCCATTTCAGTAATGTTGAAATACCTGATGACTTCCACCTCCTTTTCACTCTCTTGGGCATCCTTTTCCCCCTGGTAAACTCTTAGCAGTGTGTTATAATCTTCGTTTTGTAGTGGAGGAGCTCCACTTCTCCCAATTTCTATCCCTTACAGAATGTGATTCACGCTGGAATCTCAATTTTGCCTCACGTGCCAATGCGTATTCACGTCATTTCTACTGCGCTGCTGACTTCTTCAACTTTCTGTCCTTCTACGTGAATTCTTATCACCTCTCGAAGTGAGCATTTAAATATTTCCTGTAGAATAATCTCTCTTAGATCCTCATCAGGACGATGTATTTTTCAGGTCTACGCCCATCTCTGAAAATTACTAAGTTTATTTCTTCCGAATTCAATGCAAGTCTGACCTGGTTACATTTTAATGTTTCTGAACCACTGTGTTATCGCTTCTGGAACCAATTCATAATCACTGAAACTAGCCTATTTGACGTCTGTGTAATCTCTTGACCACTCGTCTGACAGCGCAGCAAATAACTCACGAGCTCTGCCACTCAGCATAATCTGAACCAGTGTTATCCACATGTCCTCTGGAAGATCTATGTGCCCTGAAGTGGGAGTGGGGCCTCTGGGTTCGATGTCAGTCAAAAGAATCAACGGATACGGTCTGTTCAAAAAGCAAAAGTCATTAGTTCATTGAATACAGGTGCCTTGACGGTATTCTATCCAGCAACAACGAGGTTAAAGCTTCTCTGTTTAGTGGTGGAGTTGTGCAATTACATGTGAAAAGTCCACATTATTTTTTGTTCTTTTTAAAGAGATAGTACCGCCTTAATTACAAGAAAAAAGAATCACATATAATAAGTTGGCATGATTTAAAGCAGGTTAATCCAATGATATTTCCTGGGAGGGGATCTTAATTACAAGAAATGTCCAATTAACTATAAGATTGTGACATGATTGACAGCATGCCAATCCAATGGTATTCCTTGCAAAATAAATCTTGTTAACTTATATTGTCATTCCATGTATCAGTTGAAGTTTAGTTCGAAGAGTCAATTAATGTGTTTGTCAACATTTTATGAAAACTCTGTTGTCCTCTTATCTTTGAATTTATGTTTAATTCCACGAATCAGCAGTACAGGATTACAGGAATCAGGCACTATTCTCAGCCATTTTGTAGTATTCTTTTAAACTGAAAACCCAGTTTGTGGTTAGTAAAACATCTCCATATCCCTTTTGCTTCAAATAATAACGTAAATTCAAATTTTAGGTCCTCACTCTGACAACTTCATTTGCCTCGTCACTTTTTCAAATGAAATAAAGAAGGCTTTGACATATTTCTCATCAAAGTGTGACAATATTTTTGCATATTCGTATTCATCCCTCCATTCTCTGATCATCTCTCTCCCTTTAAGTTGTCTTTCCTGACTAATTCCCAACTTCTGAAGTTCTAATTCTCTCTCCTATTTTCTCTCTCTCATTCTTCTCTCTCTCTCTTTGCTCAGCTAGGAACTTTCTATCTCTCCCTCTCCCTTTCTCTCTCTCTCTCTTTCTTCTCTCTCTTCCTTTATCTATGAAATCCATTTGACTCATTTGAAACTTGAACTTTTCTAACGCTAATGCACTTGCCTGTTTCTCTGATACATCTATGTGCTTGACTAATTTCATTGCGTATTCTGTTTTCCTTTTGTCCCTGGTTAGCCTCAATTCTAACCTGTTTTCTAATTCTTAAAGTATGGCCTTGTTATTCTTTCTAAAAGTTGTTATCAAACTTAGGGACCATCTTCAAACCTCAGAATCCCTTTAGCAATATTAGAACACATTTCACTAACTTTTAAGTTAACCAACTGCAAGTAACCGTAATTAAACAAACATTTCACCTCCTTTTTAAAAAAAATTTCTAGGACACTAATCGCAAGGTGTTTAAATCTGCTGGGATTTTTTCTTTCCCAAATCTGTTCAAATCTCAGGTTGGATTTATCAACAACTGGCCTGGCCATGGACCCAAGCTCCCAACTATTGCAACATGGTGATGAAACCTTCTGCAAATTAAACGAAACACCCAGAAATGCCAACCTCACTTCGTAATCTGGTAAAGTTTGAGTGACACAGAAATTCCAAATTCCGCCATTTAAAGAAAATGTTATCAATTTATTCTTTAACTCTAAAAGTGAACAGGAAAACAAGAACTACGCACAACACTAATCATTCCCTCGAACTGGTTATTATTTGATTCCATCTCTATCGCAATATAGTGTTCCAATAAAACATTGATTAATATTACAGCAACTCAATGACAAAACCGTACAGAGACTGTGGTCTCCATAGGTCGTCTCCTGTCTTTTACTGTGAATATGTTTCACATGGAAAGGTACCATTGATAGTGAGTGTTTCAAATGGCAGTTGCTCTGTCTGACTTTCAAACTGCCTGCCTTTTTTATTAGCCCACACTGGATCGTCTCATTGGTTCGATGTTGGCAAAACAATAAATGCAAGCTCATTTGGGTCTTAGTATCCTGGGGAAAATTTAACCTGATTGGTTAAATCCGTATTAATGTCAAAACAGCAACAGACTCAGGTGTTTATTTTACAATCAAATGTTACACATTTTCAATTTTTCGGTACACACTGGAACTGCTAGTTAACCGTAAGACATCTGCTTGCAAGCTCTCAGTACACAACGCCTTTCCCTCTCTTACAGGGATGGCACAGCCTTCAACTTCATATCAATACTCAGTGACATGGCCTCCACAGCCTTTTGTGGCAAGGAATTCCATTGACTCAGTACTGTCTGGCTGAAGAAGTTTCTCCTTATCTCCGTTTCCTTCAGCTCAAACGTCCTCCCAGATATCCCATGCTTCAGCATTTTCGACTCCTGCCCATTCCCAGATTTGAGCCAGTTCACGGTTTGTGGCATGCATTCAGTATCCAGGGACGTCATGGGTAAATATCTCACCATCACACTATCCACCGACCTATCGTCTTTGAAATCTGCCCGACTCTTGCCACTTCAGGAGACCATTTGATCGATTGCTTCTAATATCTATTCCAATGCTTCATGATAATAAAAATCGTTCATACATTCCCACAACAATTTTTTAGCACATTATAATTTAATCAACAATTATTCAATTTTTGTTTATCCCTTTATTTACACATGCCTCATGTGACTTGGGTGGAGCACACTGGGAGCACTGTCCGCCCTTCTGAGATTTCTCTACCTTTGATCGGCCCCTTGGGGAGCACTTTCTGCTTCTGTGGTCCCATTCTACCTTAGGCGACCACACTGGGAGCAGTGTGCACTCCACAGACCCCAATTTAAAATTGGACAGACCACACTGGGAGCACTGGGTAATCCATATGTCCCAAACTACATTGGACAGGCCGCACTGGTCGCACTGGGTAATCGACAGGTCCTAATCAACTTTGGACAGTCCACACTAGGAGCACTGGGTAATCCACAGGTCACAACCTACATTGGACAGACCACACTGGGAGTACAGGTGTAATCCTTCGGTACCAATCTACCTTGGGCAGACCACACTGGGACCAAGGTGCACTTCTCATGTTCCAGTCTACTTTGGACAGACTATACTGGGCGCAGTGTGCATTCGTGAGGTCCCAGTCTGCCTTGGGCAGACTACACTGGGAGCAGTGTGCACTTTACAGTTCCCAGTCTACCTTGGGCAGACTACACTGGGAGCAGTGTGCACTCTGCAGGTCCCAGTCAACATTGGACAGACTACACTGGGAGCAGTGTGCACTCCTCAGCTCCCAATCTATCTTGGACAGACAACGCTGAGGCAACTGTGTAATACTGAAGTCCCAATGTGCACTGAGCAAACCACTGGGAGCACTGTGCAATACTCACATGCCGATGTATATTGAGCAGACCACACTGGGAGAATTGTGTAATCCTCAGATCCCAATATACATTGGTCCAACTAAAGTGGGAGCACCAGGTAATCCTCAGGTACAAATCTACATTGGACCGAGTACACTGGGAGCACTGGGTAATCATTAGTTACAAACCAATATTGAGAAAACCACATTTGGAGCATTGTGTGATTCTGAGGTCCCAACCTACTTTAAACAGGTCACACTGGGAGCAGTGTGTAATCCTGAAGTCCTGCTCTACATTGGACTGGCCACACCGGGAGCACTGGCGATGCCTCAGGCCATAATCAACATCGTGAAGACCAAACTGGGATGACTGTGCACTCCTCATCTCGTCCAATCTATTGAGTGGTTGTATTCCTCAAGAAGATGTTCTCCAACGGCGGATGTGAAACCAAATAATTTGCAATGTTGGTTTTATGACCATTGTTGCACCAAGTAAGGAGTGCCATAGTATCACGCAACCCTCAAATGACGTTGTCCCTCTAACACTCTGAGTTTGCTGATTTTGATGTTTGTCACCCAGACACTTATAGACCGAATGGATCCGCAGCCCCTTGACCCATTGATTTCAGGATAAGGTGAATAAAGCTTACTGTGTTAAATAGTGCCTCTCGACAGTCCCTACTTTCTGAATCAAATCGAGGTATTTCTGCCTGAATAGGAGAGGGGCAACACCAAAATTCTAAGGGCCCCTTTGAAATGTGGTAGCTCCAATTAACATCATTGCAGGATCATACTTTATACCCAATGCATTGGCCTCGACCATCACCATCCCTGGAGATGTTCTTTTTTAGTGTAAACTTCCCACTGAATACCATCTTCGTCACGCCCTCAACTAAGGAAGATCCACATTTACTTTCAGTCTACTGATTGCAGGACTCACTGACTGCACTGTCCCTTTACGAGGTCAGAGATGTCGCCAGCCATCTGCGTGTGTGTGTGTCCGTTTGGCTGTGTGCACGTGCATGTGTCTGTGTGTCTCTGCGTGTGCGTATGTGCATGCACGTGTCTGTTTGTGCTCGCATATGTGTGTTTCTCTGCGTGTGTGAGTGTGTATGTGTGTGTGTATGTGTGTTTGTCTGTGTGTGCATGTGCATGTGTTAGAGAGAGAAACATTATGAATGACAGAATATGAAAAGCTTCTGTCGATCAGTGAACACAAGTTTTACTGAAGAGCTCAACAGGGAGTGACAAAAGCCCTGTTTTTACTACTTTGAACCCTGTTGTCCATGAAACTCATGACTGCTGGTGGAGGAATGAGTGCAAGAAACGATACTGAGTCTGAGCATATCTCTATATTTAACGGGACTTACAGCGATAAAGAAGTGGAGAGCATACAACCATACAACACCCCCATATCCTGTGGTGACATTCAGGTAAATTGAGGTTAAATGTGTGTCTCATTTTGACAAACAATCTTTGTTCAGAAACTCTTAAACACAAGCCTCATGCATATTACCAATTGCATTGTAAAAATTTCCAAAGTGTTTGTTTAATCATCCAGCCGCACTTCAGATCCATCCAGGAGTTTTATGCGGCTGTCGATTATCTGCTGAGACTGGTCTTTGAGCAAGCTTACATTTTTCTCGTTTTTTTCAAGAGGTTTGTAAAAGGAAGAGGGTCCAATTTGCCTGTTTGATGGTCTTTGCTAATGGCTCTCAGTTCCTTCCCGAAGCAACCGTCATGGAGGATGTTTTTAGGTGTTTTCAAACACTTGTCCAATGAAAGGTGAGTGGCAAGTTCTTCAAGTTCATGGCTGCTTCTGCTTTAGCTTAGGCTTTAGCTGCTGTGAAAATAATTTCAATGTTGATTCTCTCTCTGACAGCTCTGCTGTAAGGGCTTGTGTTTGAATTTAACTTCTTGCCAATTGGGTATGTTTTGGGAATGTTGCTGGAATTTGGAACTTTATCATTAACTGTGATAGATTAGCTTGTGTTTTCCGATAGGTTAAAATTTCCTATATTCTGTTCTTTTCACTTTCGTGCTTCATTCAGTATTTTGTCAGAAAAATCTGTTTTGTTTAAAAATGTGTCGTTTGACCCGCTGTATCACTCCCTCTTTAAAGATCGCAATTTCCCTCCGACGTGATTGTTGACACTCTCCAGCGCATCTCATCCACTTCCTGCAGCTCTGCTCTCAAACACCAACAATCCAAGTGCACCATGGAAACAACCCCTTGTCCTCCCCTTCCTACCCACCAACCTCTGTATTCATCGCATCATCACCCACCATTTCTGCCACATTCAAACGGACCCCAACTCCAGAGATACATTTCCCGTCCCACCCCCAGCCACTTTCCATAAAGTCTGTGCCCTGCGCGATTCCCTTGCCAGTTTAAGCGCCAACCCACCGACCCCTCCTGCCACCTTCCCCAGCTACCGTTAGGAAATGCAAACCTTGCACCCACACCTCCCCCTCACCTCGTCCAAGGGCCCAAAGAAGCCTTTGGCATCAATCAAAATTTCACCTGCACGTCAATTATGAATCCATTGCTCCCGATGCAGTCTCCTCTACATTGGGGAGGCAGGGCGCTTTCTCACGGATTGTTTCAGAGAACATTTCCAGGACACTCACATCAACAAACCCCACTGCCCCATAAAGAGAGGTCTTTTAGGAAAGCGGCGAGATGCTGTTGTTTGAGTGGGTTGGACAAGTCAGAAAAAGGTGTTAGTGCAACAGGTTTATTTGAAATCACAAGCATTCTGAGCGCTGCCCCTTCGTTAGTTAAAGCAACATCAGCTCGTGAATATGTGAACTCATCGAGTGAACTGCAATTGACGTCCTTCAAATAACAAAACAGCACATTCAACAAAGCGATGCTGCAGATTTGACTGCATAGCTGAGTGAAGGAATGAGAAAGGTTCAAGACTGACATTTCAAACTTTTTGGTGTTTTTTTCCAAGTGGCAAAATGATCCAAGTTGCAGATATCACGGCCAGTAGGTCATGTCGCTCCATTATACCCTGGCTGTAGATGTGAAAGAATGTCGTTGACCAAACATCTGCTCTACCTCCACAAATAAAGACCGGATAGGCCTCAACATAGATCAACAGAGACAGACCTGCAAGAGTTGAGTTTATTCATTCACAGACTGGGGTATCACGGGCTGGAACCAATATTCATTGCCTGTCTTTTCCTATCCCTTCAGGAGGTCTGTACTGAGCTGACTTCTTGAACAGTTGCAGTCCATATGGTGTCAGGACAGTGCCAATAGTGATGCAGTTCCAAGACACATCCCCCGGCACTGAAGGATCACTGATAGATTTCTAAGTTGCATTTGTGAGGAACTGGGAGGTGAACTTATAGGTAGAGACATTCACATGTATTCGCTGAGATCGAAGTGGTCGTGTTTATGGAAGGTACTATGTGAGGTTCTTTGGCGAATTTCTTGCTGCGATTGAACTTCAGTTGTGTTGGGAATGGCTGCTCGTGAATGCATTTCCCAAACATTTGATTGCTTTGTCCTGAATTCTGTCAAGCATCTTGTGTGTTATTGGAGCTGCACTCATCCTGGCAAGTGGGGAATATTCTATCATACTTCTGACTAATGCCTTTGATGGGCAGTGAATTACTGGCTGTAGGATTCTCATTTTCTAGCCTGCTCTTGTCGCCCCTCTCTTCATATTGCGAGTCTAGTTTTACATGAAGCTGCTGAGCGCAGAGTTGAGCGTAAAATCAGATCATCCATGACCTTACTGAATGGCGGAGAAGGCTTATGATCGTGCTCATACGTTCGAATGGGTAGCTTCCTCTGGGTATCGGAGGAAATGTTTGAGAGAGATCAGTCACGAATTATAGATGATCGTCCCCCTCAAAATAAGGGGTGTTAACATTTGGTGGGGTGTATGGAGACGTAAGCTTGTGTGTGAGAGGATCCGGCGGCAAGGGAAACCATCTTGTGATAATACAGTGGCTACAAAATGTTTGTTGTATCGTGGTTTCTGTTTAGAAATAGATTGAACCGGAAACGAAGAGCCCTCCGTCGTACTGTAAATCGTTTTGTAGAACTTATTTTTATAAATAGCTAGAAAAATAAAAGCAACCTGCATGGGTGTGGCCGGTCTCACAGATTAAGATTTTTAGATTTTCTTTACGTCTTATATTCAGCGGAAGCTGCAAGAGTTTTGAAGAAGTGGAAGAGATCTTCCCCCCTTTCCCGTTTCCACACAGAAGTCGGTGTGTCTCTCCCTGATGCAGACATTCCATGTGAGGAAATCTGACTTCCAAATGTGCGTTTTTGCCAAGTGGTGTGTTCATGGGATATTATATATTGGAAGAGTTCATCAGTAATATTTCCTGTATCCAGTACTCTGTTAAATTTTCCAGTGGATTAAAGTAATTTTCCAGTGTTCATTCAGTCGTTGTCTTCTCACTGGTGTGTTTGAATAAATTGTGTTTTGCTTTATGTTCAGTTATTTGACGAATAGATTCGCATCTGGAACATGGCACCTTCCATTTGCCTTAAAATAAGGAAACCATTCTGTTTGGACTGACATCTTAAACTACTTTGAGATGGTCTGGTATGGTTTTGACCATAACAATCCCTTTGAGAGAAGACAAGGAGTTGCCCTCCATCATCCCGATGCTGGTTCACAGAAAAACACACTACTTCAAATCCATTGCCCACCATCATTCCTCCAACTACTGGACAGACACGGAAACAGTGAAGCATTCTTATTGGTAATGGAATATGTTCTCACCACATCAGACCTAACCTCCTCAGCAACATACGTGAAATTTGCTTTCAAATTTGTGATTACTTCTATTTGAAGGTTCTGAAGACCAAATTCCTCTTGTTCCTTAAAATAAAAATCGACAGTATCTGTGGAAGTAAGGCAGATGCTCACAAACTGTGGACATTACAGAAAGCTGGAATTGAGAATCATGCAAACCGCAAGTGGAAGGCAGCATTGATCTCAGAAGCACAATGTCTTCAATGTGGACACATTTAAAAATCACCCAACACCTGAGCTGCCATGGAGGTTTAGGACAATTCCATCATTTAAAAGGCAGCCGGTTGGGTACATGAATAGGAAGGGTTTGGAGGAATATGGGCTGGGTGCTCCCAGGCGGGACTAGATTTTGCTAGGATATCTGGTCGGCATGTACGGGTCAGACAGTAATGTCTATTTCCGTGCTGTATGTCTCTTTGACTCCATGACTGTCTGATCTGGTTATTGTTCAATAGATTTCTTGGAAATAAAGACCTCCGGTGTGCTGGCCTTCATTGGAAGGGGCAAAGAATACTAGGATAGACAAGGCATGCTCCAACGTTTTAGAACTTTGGTTAGGCCACACTTGAAATATTGCGTACAATTCTTTTCACCAAACTGTTGGAATACTTTGACGAGCGTACAGAAACGTTTTACGCGGGTTTTATGAGTGAAGTTTTTTTTTGTACTAGGTTGTTTCAATTGAATGCAAGACGTTGATAGACGACCTGATAGAAGTTTATGAAACTGTGAATAGCATAGATCGTGTGAAATTTATGATGCTTCATCCAAGGGTAGAGGCGTCATTTACTAGCGGACACAGATTCAGGGCGTAGGAGGGGGAATGGGGAATTGGAGGGTTAGGTTGAGTAGTGGTGGTAATTTTGAAAGAGATGTACGAGGCAAGTTTTCACACAAAAGGTGTTGAGGGCCTGGAACATGCTGTCAGAGGAGGTGGTGGAAGCAGATTCAACACCAACATTCAAGAAACAAATAGATGAATACATGATAAGGAAGGGAAAGGAGGAATACGGATCATTTGAGTGATGATAGCTTTAGTATGGAAATGAAAAATGTGTCGGCACAGGCTTTGGGAAGGGGCGGTGGGGCCTGTTCCTGTGCTGCACTGTTCTTTGCTGATGGAGAAATGTGGCTAAAGAGACACAAGTATAAAAGAGGGCGAGACAAAACGGAGAGAGCGCGATGGAGCGATGGAGAGAAAGGAAGCTAATGAGCAATGACTGAGAGGGAGGCAGCGAGGAAGAAGATAAACAGTTGACCAGAGGAATAGAGAGAGTGAGGACATTTGGAGACAAGAAGAATAATCGGGAGAGAGTGCACGAGGGAGAGAGTGTGAAGGAGAAAGAAGGAGGAAGAAAGAATGAATGAGAGTTAGGAAATGGGAGGGATGTCGCAACAGGAGAGAGAGAGCGAGAGACAGGAAGAGAGAGGTTTCGAACGTGGGTGGGGAAATAGGTGGGAGGCCATTATGGAGAGAGGAGGCCATTATGGGGAGAGAGTTGTGTCTTCAGAGGGGAAAGCAAGAGCAGGGCTGTTGGAATGCTGCCTCTCTTTCTGGGCCAAGAGTGTGCAGATACATTGGAAAGTGCCAAATAACCTGTGTGGGATGATTGGACAAACAAGTGGTCGCCTTAGAGTTTTAACACAGCAACAGGTTGATTCATCGCTGCAAATTTGGTTTAAAGTTACAGAGTTCTAGATTGAGGAATTAAATTAGTGAATTTTGATTGATTAATTTGGCGAGAATCAGCACAATCTTGGGCTTCTGTCACAGCACACATCGCGGGCTCTGTTCAGCAGCTGAGCAGCTGCATCAAGAAGCCCAGTTCGGACACAAAGTCATGTAGACACATTGACTGACATTCTGAGCCATACACCCGGTACCATACAGAAATCACCTTCAATGTTGGCCATGCCAGATTAAAATTGTCCGCAATCAAAAAAAGTACGATGTTTTTATTCGTGGAATGACGTTTCAGTTTTTTTGTTTGACACTCTCCATTGCTGTGAGTCCTAAATCTCCATCTTGCTTTTCTGGTCATTAAACTATTTCTCATGTTAAGAAAGAAGATGTGAAGCATAATCAGGAGAGATGCAGCGTTTCGATTAGAATGTGGTGGAGAGATGTGAGACACTACTTAACATCGCGGAACCACAGGTTTTGTGAAATCGATTGAATGGACTTTCGAAATCCAGGACATTGACATCTTCAGACTTACACACTCCCACTTAAAACTCTCTCAGAACCATTCCCGTCATTTACCCAGTCAGCATTGAAAGACTTTTCAGCAAAACTGCTTGACCGCAGCGTGAGCAAATTCGTTTCTGGAACATACTGCACACGCTCCTTAATTTGGTGTTGGACTGGGGTGTACAAAGTTAAAAATCACATAACACCACATTATAGTCTAACAGGTTTATCATGAAGGACTATCTTTCAGAGCGATGCCCGTTCATCAGGTAATTGAGAACAGTAAGATTGTAAGACACAGAATTTATAGCAAACGTTTACAGTGTGATGTAACTAAAATTATATATTGAAAAAGACATGGATTATTTGTTAAATCACTCACCTTTTAGAATGACCATGTTGGTGTCAGTTCTTTCAGATGTAAATAGCAAAACCTTCTTGAAAAGTTACATTGTCAAGTGCACTTTAACAATTGGTGTCATATCAGCCCAGATAAGGTGTTGAAGCTTTTAACTTCCTGTGAGGCTGTCTGTGCCACAATGATCAGACTGATTCTAATCTAAAAGAAACGGATTTGCAGTATCTTACATGCATTCATGCAGTTTTTGAGTAAAGTAATATGTAATTCTGCAAGCACAAATTCAACCACTCAAACCGATATGTGTATGTGTGCATGTGGGTCTGTATGGGGTGGGGTGGGGTTGGATAGAGTGGTGTGGTTATGACTGTCTGTGAGAGAGTGCGTGCATGTGTGTGAGTGTGAGTGAAAAGGGGTTTAAGTCTGTGATAGGGCGTGTGTGGAAGTTTATGTGTATGAGAGAGTGTGTGTGTCTGTGTGTGTGTCTGTGTTTGGATGTGGGCTTGCTCGCTGACCTGAAAGGTTCATTCTCAGACGTTTCTTTACTTTCCTGGATAACATCTTCAGTGGACCTCAGGCGAAGCAATGATGAAAATTCCTGCTTTCTATTTCTATGTTTGGGTTTCTTTAGGTTGGTGATGTCATTTCCTGTGGTGATGTTATTTCCCGTGTCGAAGTAACTTTCTGTTCCTTTCTTCAGGGGAAGGTAGATGGGGCCTAACTCGATGTATTTGTTGATAGAGTTCAGGTTGGAATGCCATGCTTCTCGGAATTCTTGTGCGTGTCTTTGTTTGGCTTGTCCCAGGATGGATGTATTGTCCCAGTCTAACTAATATCCTCACATACCTATGAGGAAGGACATCACATCGACTGGGATACCGACACACCCATATACACAGAGAGACACACAGGCGCATGCCCACACACAGGAACACGCACACGCACACAGATGTACACGCACACACACACACATGCCCATACAGACACATACACACTCACAGACACACCCATGCACACATACACACAGATGCATGCGCACACAAAGTCACACACAGATACACACACACGGACACAGACATATGCACGCACACAGACACATGCAAAGCACACACCCTCACACATACGCACCTCACACACAGATATCCGCGTGCACACACACACATACACAGACAGGCAAACGCACACACATAGACTCAAACAGAAACAGACATACACAAAGACACATGCGCACAGCACACACAGGCACATGGACACACAGACACGCAGACACACGCACACACACCCACACACACACAGACACATGCACACACACAGACGCAGGCAAACACAGACACACATTCACACACATGCTGACACATACACACAGAGAGTAACACACAGACACACACACTCTCACACACAGAGATATGCACACAGTCCCACACGCACACATGCTCACACAGAGATACAGATACACAGACACATACACAATGACACACAACACACACAGACACACGTATGCACACATACACACTGACACACACAGGCAGACAGACTGACACAAAAACACACGCACGCTCATTCACACACACACAGACACACGCACGATCACTCACACACACACAGACAAACACACAGCCAAACACAGACACGCACAGAGACACATGCACACACACTCTCACACACGGACCCTCTCTCGTACACTCACACACAGCCACACACAGAGACACAGACAGACACAGTCACGCATACACACACACTCACAGATCCTCACTCCTATACTCACACAATTACGCCCACACAAAACGTTTGCCAGGCTGAAACCTTTTTGCGTTCACACTCCACATGCATACACAAACCCTCTGACAGACACTCATAACCACACCACACCACCCCACCCTACACACACCCACATGCACACATACACATATAAGTTTTTCGGGTGAATTTGTACTTGTCGAATTGCATTTTACTTTGCCAAAAGACGGCACGAATCCATTTAAGTTTCTATAAATCCGGTTTTTTTGATCAGAATCAATCTGAGCGTTGTGGCACAGACAGCATCACAGTGAGTTAACCTCTTCAATATATTGTCTGTGATGACATGACTCCAATTGTTAAAGTGCGCCTGAGAATGTATCTTCTAAAAAAAAAGATTTGCGATTTACATATAAAAGAACAGAAAGCGACATAGTTACAAATCATACAGCACCAGGTTATAATCCAACAGGTTTATTTGGAAGTACTGGCGTTCGTAGCGCCGCTCCTTCATCAGGTGGTTGTGAAGGAGCAGCGTTTTGAAAGCTAGTGCTTTCAATTAAACCTGTTGGACTATAACCTGGTGTTGACTGATTTATAACATTGTGCACCCCAGCCCAACACCAACATTTCAAAATCATGGATGCCAACATGGTCATTCTAAAAGATGAGAGACTTAACAAACAATCCAGGTATTCTTCAATGTAAAATTTCAGTTACATCACACCTTTACTTTGGCTGTAAATTCTATCTTACAATCTTATTCTCCACAATCACCTGATGAAGGAGCAGTACTCTGCACGCTAGTGCTTCCAATTACTCCTGTTTGACTGTAAACTGATGTTTGTGTGAATCTTGTCTTTAACTGTCAGCAATCACAACAAATGACAAAACAGAACCTAAAAGGAAACAAATCCTGGTAACTACATGAGCCCCGAGTGTGCGAAAAAGCGAGAATTGCAATTCAGACTATACAGGTCTAAACTTTCGCTGCGTACTACAAAGGGAAAGACGTGTATTTCCGTAGTTAACGTCTGTTTACAATTGCCAGAGTATTGTTCCCGCCCTTTCTTCCGAATAAATTCCCTAAATAATCTTATTGCAGATGATTGCAACGTGGCATTTTTTAGAAACGTGCTGCCTGTCGGAAGTTTCTTGCCTCGGTCTATCCTCACTGACTGTCGTTGTGAATACAACTGATGTGCTTCTGAACTGTGTGGCTCAGAACCGCTTTCATGACCTGAACAGTAAAGACATGGAAACTCATTTTGCATGAGTGTAACATCAACACAAAGATGAATGATCTCACTGCAACACAGTCGGATCATTCTCTGCGCTACAGAATGCGACAGAAATTCGATAGATTTTGCAGCATGTGTGGAGAGATATTAACGTTTTATTGTTGTGGTTCTGTTCGCCGAGCTGGGAATTTGTCTTGCCAACGTTTCGTCCCCTGTCTCGGTGACATCCTCAGTGCTTGGGAGCCTCCTGTGAAGCGCGTCTGTGCTGTTTCCTCCGGCATTTATAGAGGCCTGTCTCTGCCGCTTCCGGTTGTCAGTTCGAGCTGTCCACTGTACTGGCAGGTATGTTGGATCCAGGTCGATGTGTTTGTGGATAGAGTCTGTGCATGAGTGTCACAGACTCTCTCAACAAACACATCTACCTGGACCCAATATACCGGCCACTACAGTGGACATCTCGAACTGACAACCGGAAGCAGCAGAGACAGGGCACTATAAATGCCGGCGGAAATAGCACAGACGCGCTTCACAGGAGGCTCCCAAGCACTGAGGATGTCACCTAGACAGGGGATGAAACGTTTGCAAGACAAATTCCCAGCTCGGCGAACAGAACTACAACAACGAGCACCCGAGCTACAAATCTTCTACCAAACTTTGATTAACGTTTTATGTTCAGTCAGCTTTCTTCAACATACCTCTGATGAGAGAATTGGAACTCAATGAGACGAAAGCGGGAAGTCGGGTTCTGGGGTTGGGGGGTGCGGTGGGAGGCGGTCGGAGAAGTGGCAGACAGTGTTCAATCCAGGCAAATGTAAGATGATGCATTTTGGGAAATCAAATTCTGCAGCGAATTTTACAATGAACTGAAGCGCCTTGGGAAAGGTTGATGAGTAGACAGATCTGGGAGTTCAGATTGAAGGTTGCTGTAAAGGTGCACAGAGTGGTCAGAAAGCATGTGGTATGTTTGTCTCCATCAGACGGTGTATTGAGTATAAGAGCTGGCAGGTCATGTTAAAATTCTACATGACGTTGGTTTGGACGCGTTTAGAATGTTCTGTACAGTTCTGTTCGCTACATTACCAAAATGATGTTGATGTTTTGGAGAGGGTGTAGAGAAGGTTTACGACGACGTTGCCTGGCATGGAAGGTGTTCGCTGTAAGAGAAGTTGAGCTGGTTTAGTTTGTTTTCATGAGAAAAAAAGGATATTGAGGGGGACCTGACTGAGGCCTATTAAATCATGAAGGGTATAGTCAGGGTGGATAGAGATAAGCTTTTTCCCAGGGTGAAGGATTCAATAATGAGTGGTCACGCTTTCAAGGTGAGAGTTCAAAAGTTTAAGGGGGATACACGTGGGAAGTACTTCACACAGAGTGTGGTGTTTGCCTGGAACACGTTGCCAGCAGAGATGGTAGAGGCATGCACGGTAGATTTATTTAAGATGCGTTTGGACAGATGCACGAGTTTTATGGGATCAGAGGGATTCATATGCTTAGTAATTGTGCGACAGGTTTCGACAGCAGGCTTGGATCGGCTCAGGCTATGAGCGCTGAAGGCCCTGTTCCTGAGGTGTAACTTTTCTTTGTTCTTTGTTCTTTGAATTAAGGACCACTGTTGAAAAAACACCATTGGTCTGTCATATCCTTTGTGCAAACGGACTTCATATTTTGTCTGGTCTACATCTGACTCGAGACCCACAGCAGGGTGATTCACTCTTAACTACTCTCTGACAATTTGGCGAACAAGTTCTAGTCCACACAGGGAAATTAATTTCCTTGAATGCTTTGTTCTAAAAGTGGTGTGTAATGGGATTGGTTGAATTGTTTCAAGGAAGACATTTGCAAACTTCAATTGCCGACTTTTAATCAATGGTTCAATATATCAGTCCGAACCAATATTCGTTGTTCTTCGTTTCACATCACTTGAGAGATATTTAGCGACGCATTATATCGCGGTCTAAATGGCATTGTATCCTAAAGTTGGTCTAAATGTGCTGTTTCTCTCTATCTCTTTAAGAACTTTGTTTAGTTCAGTTGTACATCCATTATTATCCAGTGACTAAGGAGAGAGGAGAAATGATCACTTTTCATTGTTCCAAATCTTTCGACAAATTTCAGGAAGCATGTTAACATTCCACACAGTGTCAAATCCATCGTTGCAGATAGACTCTATACATTATCTTAAAAAAAAATTCTGGGTCGCTCTCTGCCTGGACAGTGAAGTATTGAATTAATGCGGTTTTCCTATTGAGAATTGGGGTTCTCGTGGCTCCTCATCAACACTTCAACTTCATATTTTAAGCAAATATTCATTAAATAAACACTGACCTGATTTCTGCTTTTCTTGCCAAAAGTTGTTTGTGATAATGGGATGGCTGGTTTCTGTGTGTTTGCTGGTCATACTCAGCCTCCAGGTCATTTCCATTGTCGCCCATTCTCAGTCTATGTTCCTGGCAGATAAAGGCAAGATGACCGAGGATCACGTTGTAAAAGTGTCAAAGCTGCATGTCGTTTTTCAGTGATCAATTCAGGCACCTCAGAGGAAGAAATCGACATTTGTTTTCTCACAGAATGGAAGAGAATACCACTGAGGAAACTTAATTGTCTTCAAAACACCATTTATTGATCTCTCTACCAATTCAGCAGGAACTATTTAGTTACTCGAACACTAAATTACTGAAGATAATTGATATCAATTTTATTTTGTCTGAATTATTTGAGATGTTTCTGTTGAGTTGTAGTTAACCGACATCAAACGGACATTTTAATACCGTGATGCAAAAAAAGACTCATTTAGTACATTGTGATATCATTTATTTCACAACATACACAGATAAAATGCAATAAATTGCTCAACACTTTTAGAAAATGCTAAGGCATATTTTGCTCCTCCCTAATGTGCCAGACGTGTTGATTTTGTCCATTATTTTATATTTCCATAATGTTACTAAAGATGCCAGTGCACAAATCACGATTTGTGAGAGATTGCAATTTGATTGAACACGATACACCTATTCAAACAAACATCCAAGACCAGAGGAGTGACGTGGAATATCGATGGGCTGGTTGTCGATTGTTTCCTGCACAGAACATCCGTGGTGTGAAAAGTGTCCTGTCATGTTTACCTTTGGCACACTCTCTCGCTTAATGTGACCATATCGTCATATCGTGTAATATTCTGGTCTCGTGCCTGAGAGAATTGTCAATCCATGTGGATATACCATGTTGTAGTTTATGATTAAATGACATCATGTAGAAGTTGTCCAGTTCAGTGGCTGCAATGGAATCCTCTGTTTTTCATACGGATCATCAAGATTACAAACATCTTAGGTTTCTGAATGCAGGACGTGCTGTCTTTACTGAAAGAGGTTGTCTTTACTCAATGAGTAATTGGGAAAACAGAAAACAATATCCACAGCCAAGCTGCTCTGATAAGGCCAATATATGTGAATGGAGAAATGAGTTGGGTTTCATTTTTACCAGAAACAAGGATGTTTTCAGATGGAGGATGAGGTGAAAGTAAAACATTATTGGCTAAACCATTTTACGACAGAATTCATTTTATGGATATCTGTCGAGCTTACCACCGAATTTATGCCTAGGGAGATTTTGCCATATTTTTCAATTCTGCTCTGAATTTGCTCTGTGTCGCTGCATAAATACAAGGGTTTAGAAAGCAACTAAAATACTTCAAGATAACTCCCACTCCACTGGCGATAAATTCTGAGTTCGTGAACTTGCCTTTATAATAAACGGTGCTTGTTATTTTGGTAAGACCTAAACTCACGGCATTTGTCAGCCAGAGCAAGAGAAAACTACCTGGTATTGAGAATAATAAAATGATGGACTTCCTGCAGTTCTCCATTTCAGAGTCACTTTGATTCCCTATCTTGGAGCTCTGGAGTTTAGTGCGGCCTCGATTCGCCAGTACAATACTTTGGACGGTTAATGAATTACATAAAGCAATCAGAGTGAAGGGAATCCAAATGACACAGGCGCTGTAAAACCAGACATAACCTCCACCTGCAGAAGAGGAAAAAAAAAATGCTGCCCGTGACCGGCAGCCCCACTGCACGTTATTAATAATTTTCTCAGGTTCCGAAGCGAACAAAACTGATATGTCCTTCAGTACGATCACTACCAGGATAGTAATTACCTGAGTGACTGCAGTTCTTTTTGTCCAATACTTTGTTTGAAATATCTGGCGGCAGATCATGACAAATCGGTCAAACATGAAAGAAACAATGCACCAAACAGATAAATCGGGAGTGACAGCGAACATGTACATAATGACTCTGCAAACAGGAGTATGGGACAGGACAAGGAATGACAAAGGAAAGTGGTAACTGCAGATGTGATAAAGTGTTATGTTGTTGATCAGGACCAGTAGACCTGTTTTGGCCATGGCTAGCATGTACACAGTGATACACTTGGAAAGACCATGATTTCTTCGCAAAAGAATCCAAATTGTGCCCAAGTTCGCCGTGAGACAGAAAGGAAAACCACCAGTGAATAATACACCAGTCCCTGATTTCTATAAATGCATTATTATGAATCGTTGGCAGGAAAGAAATTGGTCACTTGACTCATTATACGAATGTACAGAAAGTAAGATGACAAGCTTCAACACAAAGAGATTATAATGGCTCATCAGGCTGTCTTGTGAGACGGGGCAGTGCCCTAACCCCCTGGAGAAAGAAACACTGGGTCAAGTTCCGCCAGCTTCAGAGGTTTCTCAATAAACTAGGGACAATTTGATTCAAAAGAAAAAGGTTTTAAAAATGTCAACTCACCAGGAATAGATACTGCTGCAAGGAGCGGGTAATAAATCTCTTTCAACCGCAGAATTGCAGGCTTCCACATTTTGTCTGAGAGGGAGTGGTTATTGGAGACACTGTATTACTCTGAGTAGCCACAGCCGTGGCAATATAAGTGAATCTATATTTATACATGCAGCAATCCTTCGGCGTATTGTTCACTTACATTAATCACAGTTATTTAACAAATAAAGTTGGGGAAAGCGTTTTTGACTGAAAGAGTAGATTAAAAGGAACAAGAATTTCAAGTGGGAAAAATATGTTTGGTTTCTACCTAATGAAGTAGCAATAGGAGGTTTTCTTATGTGAATTACTCTGTCAATATCTGTAGCTCATTTCTGGTGTGCTAAATCCATCTGATAATACATTATATCCCTTGAAACTGTTTCAGGATGAAACACCCTGAGCGAGCTAATTCTTCCATTTCCTGGAGCTGGGAATCTCCAATTTAGTTTGTCGTTCTTATCCGACCTCCTAAACTTCCCCTGTCCCGATATTCTCGAGGCCAAGTCGGTCTCAGTATTTCCAGAAAGCTGGGGCTATTACGATTCTCTGCGCTATATCACCTTCTCGTGTGCATCAGGAACACTTCCATATGTCTTCATCAAACCTTTTGTGTTTTGTCCATGCCAATAAACTGACAACTCAGTTTTTGATATACTGGCCGACTCACTGGCTCAGATATTTGCTCAGGGCCAAAAGTTTGCAATCAGCCATAATACGTAAGTAAATGTATTTTGATGTTTTGATTTCATTTTTTTATAATCACAGCCTCCCAGTCTCAGTTATCATTTTGCCTATTCATTGCAGCTTCCCAAACAAAATGCTTGGAATGAGCAGTTGTCCCAGATGGCTTTACAATGCTTTCACAACCTGTGATTTTTCGATGATATGTCTGCTTTCTCAATCTGCACCACCCTTCGTGCAGGGCAGTCTGTTCCACGGAAGGGGTGACGACTGCATTAAGTGAATCCATTGCCAGAGCTGCCCACACTAAATTGGATGCTAGCTCACAGCATGGCTAGTCGGATAAGTTTCGAGGGAAAATCAAATCGATGGTCATGGGATTTCATTCACTGAAACATGCTACTGAGAGAGGTTTCTGTTACTGTATTCACTGAGAAAAGATATATGTTATCTCACACAGCAAACACCACCTACCTCATCTATCACTGAACTGGCTGATTGCACAATGTTTTCCCGATTGATATGCAATATTTTCTCTCAACCATGCATTTTATTGCACAAGATAACAAGTTCTGTATATAAAATGTCTATCAAATGCAAGAAAGAAATGTTTGTTAACTAATCACACATCATTAAGTATTATCAAGACACTTAATACTTTCTCTCATGAGAAACTATTAAAAAGAGCGTAGTGGTTCTGTTTGTTTACCAGCCTTATGCGTCCAACAGCTGTTTCACAGCCGTTCTTCCAGTGCTGCCATGTTTGCATCTCTTCTGCATCTTCCGGTATGGCTCACCTCCATTATTCGCATGATACAGTGGCTGTCTGCGAATTGTATGCATTCACCTGAAGAGTCATTCGTGTGTTATGGACTAGGCCAGACGCCCTCAAAGCATTTCAAAAATGTAGCCTCGACCCTGTGGATTTTCTACGAGTGATGTAGCTGGCCCAGCCACTTAAGTTAAAAGAAGAAAGAAGTTATTTGCAAGATTATCAAACGTTCAACAAACAAAAGAGCACAGAATGCAGAATACCGTAAACAATCTGTAAAAGAAACAGATGATCGCAACTAAATGAAGCTGTCCCAAATACCTGCAGCAGTCCTTATAAACACGCTTTTGCAAAACAAAGGAAAACATGAAAGACAGGTTTCACATGAGTGAAGTTTGGAGAGAGGGAGGATCAGCATCGGCCTGCCCCTATCGGTAGAAACAAACAAACCACAGGACAGCTGAGCTTGGAGAACTGTCCACTCCACTTTCATTGGGCAAATATATTTTATTCAACTTGACTGCCTCTAGTCTGAGGAAGTATGTTAGCTGGAAACAAATTTGCCCTAAACCCTTTAAACAGAGATAACTTGGAACATGTGTAATTACCACACCTCTGAGAAAAAAAAACAAGGACAACATAACCTTGTCAATGGAGGAGCATCATCGAACATGTTTTACTGCAAAGGATCCTGATGGACCGGGACACCTGTATGCCAACCAATCTTCTCCCGATCCCACAAACTATTTGACCGACGTGCAATCGTCGGCCTGGAATACTCCCTCTGAAAATGATCTGTTCGTTGTGATCTGTCGACATCACATTGGTCGCCTCAATTTCTCTGTTCCCACTTCTGCATTGCAACCTAAATCCCTCTGCACTGGCTGCACTCTGTGATTCCAGATCCAATCCTGACATTGTTATTAAGAATGTTACTAAGGGTTATGCTGCTGTTGGCTGGCCTACTGAACAAACATTACAGCTACTGAGCGCAAGCTTTTGGGTCGTTTCTGTCTTCTCCACTGGGTACGTGAATCAACCGTGGATGATCAGAAGATAGTTTCCACAATGGTCACTAACTTTATTTCATCGTGTGATCTCCTGTCCACGACCTCCACGCTCATAGTCTCCCAACCCTGCAAAAACGGCGTCGGCCTACTTTCCAAAATACACAAACAGGTACTCTCCGGCACATCTGCAGTTTCTGTCCAGTCTTGCCCCGTAGAACATATCAGTTCCAAAATCGATTCAACGTTTGTCTCCTCTTCTTCGCTTCATTCCGATGTGCATCTGCTATTTCTCTGACGCTTTACTCCATTTCCCGGTCTCCAGCCAGATTCTCTTTTAAACGGGACATGCAATGTATTTACATGTCAACCCCCAGTCTTGGTCAGCCTGCTGTGGGAAGAATTAGAGTGGAAAGAGGACAGAAAAGAATTACGATAATGTTGCCAGGTCTCAAGTGTCTGACTTATAGGAAGAGATGTCGGGACAATCTCAGAGTTTTTTTTTATTTCTTCAGAGCTTAGGAGAATGAGAGGGGATTTTATCGAAATGTATAATATCACGAAAGGCACGGATAGTGCAAATGCACCTGGGTTTTTTCCTAGCGTCGGGCAATCGCGAACTAGACAACATCAGTTTAAGTTTGAGTAACAAACAACAAAAGGGAACCTGGAGTGCAACTTTTTTGCACAAAGGGAGGTATGCATAGGAATGAGCTACCAGCAGAGATGGTGCAGGCGGGAGCAGTAAAAACATTTAAAAGGCATTTGGAAAATTACTTGGATCGGACAGGTTTGGAGGGATTTTGTGTCAAGTGCAGATAAAAAGGATTTGGCGTTGATGGACATTTTGTTCAGCAAGGACTAATTTGCCATGAAGCGTCTGTCTCCGTGCTGTAGGAATCTATGACTCTTTGAGGGGCAGTACCGTGACCTAGGACTAATTCTTAAACACGATTTATTCAGAGGAACGTATAATACTTATGCTACATTCACAGCAATAGTTACAGTCCTAGTGAATCACTAACAGCGGACAAAGGTGAAATGTTTGATACTTCGAATCTCGTCCATCGTTCAGCAATATCAGAACTGAGTTCTGAGCTCCACTTCCCTGCCTGCAGCCCGTCATTATTGAGACTTTAACAGAACAGAACTGGATCCATCTCAACGTTGAATGATCGAAAATTCACAGAGTTTCCACCACCCCATGAACAAGCAGTTCCCAAACTCGAACAACTTTTAAGGAGATATAAATGCTCCTAAACGATACTTAATAAAATGACTACTTGGAGTCATCCAACAGAACTGAATTAGACTGTTTACATCCATGTTTATAATACTGTTGAACTGAATACTTCAATGACCCCAAGAGTGAACTGAGTGGTTCATACCCAGGATTTTTGAATTACCATTCAGACATGCAATTAGCCATAGTTAATGTGAATGTGGATGTGTTCGATAGTTTCCACCTCTTCCTTCAAAATACCCGTAGATACAGAGGGATACTATCACATCCAGTAACGTATCATGCACTCATTCCTGTTCCAAAAGTGTTTGTCCATCTCACTGTGTCTCTGAGGGATTCGACAGAGGAAGTGGAGAACATTGCTCTTGCTGCGAATCGACCTTGTGCTTGTCCAGCCGATCGAGACAAAGATTTTTATTTCTGGTTCGAGCATCGCTGTGAAAACTAACCGCAGGTGAGGGATGTACTGTTTTGCTATTGAATTTTGATTGATTTGCTGAACTTAATTCAATCAGTTGCAGCTGAACGCACTCCACTCCGATCGAAGTGGTAAGTTGTTACCTCACTTTGGAATCTTTACGATGAAGTGCTCAATGTAATTTTTTAAGATATCCATTGTTAAATGGTATCAGCCAAGGAGCTGCTCTAATTTATCTGATTCAAATGTAGAACATGGAAAGGTTTTCAAATCTCACTTTGACTCGCCTCTTCAGATCTTTGCAACCACCACCAACCGCGCTGCGCCCCCAAATAAAACAATTCCAGATACCCATTTCACTCGATTTGTGATGAATTCCAAGAGATAACAGTTCCCCCATTGTTGGGAGTGTCTTCAGCTGACTGGGTTAAAATCTTTAGAATACCATCTGTGAACAGAGTAAACACCCTTTTCTTTGGACAGACCTTATAAACATACTTCATGGATGTATCTTTTAATCACTCGTCTCGCTCTTTCCATTTCTCAACACTAATATCTCCTTTGTGTTCCCAAGCTGCATCATGGAATATAGACGTTGAGAATCTGATTGCAGCTGCGTTATCCTGCTATTCACAATTTTTTGTTGCCAAGAAAGGGTAGATCAAGCCCCTTTGGAGGAATGTGTTTGCGTATGAGGAAATTAAAACCGGCCTCCTGCGGTAAGAAGGGGAATCGCTCTTCATTCCAAAAGCTGTGTTGTCCGGGGTCAAGACTCGATGGATTCCGCTCAATTCAACCCTCCCAGACAGAGGGGAGAGGGCTCAAGGATGCTGCTTGAGAGAAAGGTGAATGTTCGGTAACCTAAACCATTCAGCTGTGTCCCAAAGCACGCACTGCTCCAAATGTTTCCCGAGTGGTTTTTCTTCCCTATTGTTGATGACCAGTCAAAGCTATGTCTCCACAACAACAGCCATCATTTACTTATTCAGCAGGGTCTGGACTCTGAGACAAGCGACCCCTGCGTGTGCTGTTCATGCGGAATTGAAAGGTCGTGTCCATTCACATCCATTGGCCCAATGTGGCCGTGCATAATCTTCGTGTGTCCTGGCTAATCTCCCTGAATTTTATGCCTTACAAAATTGAATTCAAACCTTCACTTCGTTTTATTTTTGCTATTGTATGGATGCATGATATACGAAGAGAGTGTGTCATAACATGCCACTCGCAGAGTGTGGCTGGCAAGCTTCCACAAATGAGGCAACCTTCACTACAGGCACTCAAGTTTAATCAACCAGAGTACATGTAGTGCTTTTGACAACTTTCCGTGTTTCTTTCAGATGACGTGCATTATGTAGGCACTGAACGGCATCAGTGGAAGAGATTACTCTTGACATGAACATATTATTGATTGTGGGATCTTACAGTGCACCCACCTGTTCGACTGTTCCTCCAGTATAACAGCTCACCAGTAATTCGCTGTTATCCCAAGACACAGGAGGAATGTTTCCTTTTCAACCTTCGTTTCCCTCGTCTTAATTTCCTTGCTTATTCTGACCACCCCATTCATTCCTTCATCATCTGTTGTGCCTCTCTTTCTCTCCGTGCCTATCGCTAACTCTCTCTCCCTCTATGATCACAGCACTTTCATTAAACCTCTCTCTCTGACTTCTTATACCTCCTTCCCCATCTTTCCTCTCTTAATTTTCATTATATATTTCGTTCTGCATTCTGTGCTCTCCTGCAGTTTCACAAGTTCCTTTGTCCCATGGTTGACTGCCCATTGATAAGGTGAGTGCAAACTGTTTATTTTTAAATCAATCAATAGATATATCGTGCAGGTACAGAGGGAATTGCAGGTTTTTGACCCAGTGACACTGAAGCAATGTTAAAACATTTCCAAATCAGGGCAGTAAGTGGCTTGGAAGGGAACTTCCAGGTGGTAGTGTTCCCATGTATATCCTGTCCTTATCCTTGTACATACTCGCCGGAAGAGGCTTTCGAAGCACATTAACAACATTTCCGGACGGCATCTTTTAGAATAGTCGACAGAAAGCGGTGAATACATGCGAATGCGGACCCAAAGCATTCCGTATGTTTTTCCTATATAGCTGGTGCCAAAGATGAAAAGTTTCTTTCTTCCATATCAATTTACCTTTGAGTTTATCTTGGATCAAGAGGCTCGGTGTCAATGAGACTTGCAGTTGTAGTGTCCATCAGGTACAGTCAACTGTACCCTGAATGGTGTGGAGGTTCTTGAGTTTTAATGGAGCTGCACCCATCACAGGCAAGTGACGAGCCTTCTGTCGCATTTCTGACCTCTGCATATTTGATAATGGCTCATGAATAACTTATACTCGACACGTCGATTCTCCTGGTCTTAAGATGCTGCGTGACTGGCTGTGCTTTTCCAGCACCACACTTTCGACATTGATCTTCAGTAACTGCAGTTCTCAGTTTCTCCCAGGTTTTGGAGGAGGTCAGGTAAGTCGCACACTGCAGAGCTCTCAGCCACTGACGTGCTCTTCGTAGCATAGTACGAATTTGGTGAATTATGTTCAGTTTCTGGTCAATGGCAACTCCTTCAATGTTAGCAGTCAGGGTATTCAATGATGTCACTGCTATTGACCAATGAGGGGGGTGTGGCTCTTTAGATTATATCCCAATAGCCATTTCGAGAATATTAATGATTAAGGATTTGAGATGATCATTAGCACCAAGGACTGATGGTTAGATTCTCACAAAGGTAAACCCGAATTTGTTGATATAGCGATAAGAATGTGATTGAATGTCAATGAGCCAACTTTAATTCCCTCTGAATGGTAATGGCCAGCATATTGACAGTTGGGTGGGATGGCGTTCAGTGAGGGCAACACCATATTATTTCAAAGGTCGGTGTTGGGTGAGTCTCATACTGGAAATGGTCATTTCCTGGTGTTTCTGTGGCACAGAAGGTCCTTGCCAGTTTTCAGCCAAAGTTTCTCATGTAAATCATTGCTGGTTTTCCAATATAGCCTCTGAAGTGAAACTATCCTGTCGCCAGTCACCATCCTGTCTGTTACCCTTCAGTAAAATTGCAAAGGATGAGCTGGTGTTGAATATGAGCCAATAGCTATTTACGGAACCAATGCATAAGCTCTCAAGCATTATGTGTCCAATGTCATGAGCTTAATCCATCACATATTGTGAAACGTTATGAGTACTTGCGGGGAGAAAAAAGCAGACATGCACACGCATACTCTTTCACAGTCGAATGTACACTCAGACACAAAGGTGCACGCACAGCAAAAGAATCAGAGGAAAATTGAGAAACAGAGAGGATGGAGGCACGTAACGGGTTAAGTCAACGAAGGCAGTGGATAGAGAAAGAGAGATATTGAGGATTGGACGAGAGGAGAGTGCAGGAATTGCGAAAGAGCGGGATGAATATGCAGAAAAAAACTGAATAAATTCTAAAAATCACACAATACCAGTGTTGAAACCCAACATAATTTGTTGGAAACACTAGGTTTCTGAGCATTGCTGCTTCATCAGCTGCTTGTGGGGTATAAGAGCATAAGACGCAAAAATTACAGCAAACGTTTAAAGCGTGATATTACTGGAACTATATGTAGATTTATGTACTCATGCGATTCAGCCAACGTTATGTCTCTCATACACGGCAGGCGAGAATTTTCTGAGGCATGGTACATTAGAGGTACCGAGCAGAGACTATAGCAACAGATGAATGGGCACTGCAGGACAATCAACAAACACGAGTGTTCCCTCCAAGTCGGAGAACATTTCAGTGGTCCAGGACATTCGACCTGAGATGTTCGTGTGAGCGTCCCCTGAGACGGACTTTGGGACAGGCAACAATGCAAAGTGGCCGAGCCGAGGCTGATAGCCAAGTTCTGTAACAATGTGGATGGCCTATATCGAGACATTATGTTCATTTCAGACTAACACTCACACAGACACACACACACAGACACACACATATTCCTGCAGACATACCCATACACTGACTCAGAGCGCCTCTCCCACACAAACATTCTCTCTCAGATGCTCAGACATGCACCCGCATGCTGACACGCACACTCTGATGGACAATTGCACATACACTCCCACAGATGCACACACTCTTCCAAAGACAGTATTAACATCACGACCACCCCCCCCCCCCCCCGCAACATTCACACGCACAGATGCATGCTCACAAACATATAAAGTTGTGGGATGAATTTGTGCCTGCCGAATTATACATTTTTATGCTCCTCTTGTGTGGTGCAGTTCAGCATTGCAACACTGCGATAATCGATTCAGGACATCATCATTCAAAAGACCCAGGAGCTGAGTTGGTCAGAAACAAACATGTTCGCAATATGATCAGGGAGCCCCTTTTCGTTGGCCTGAGCATCTCGAAATGTTGAATGTGTGATCGGTTTCAGAATTTTACAATACCACATGAGATGGGGTGCTGACATGCAATTACTCCCCTCATGGTACCCGGAGACTGTTAGCTCACCCCGGCCAAGCAGTGAGGAAGGGCCAATAGTGTATCCTGCCTAAACTTTCGTTGAGGAGAGAGCAGAAAAGGCATCATTGGTGTGAGAAATTTGAGAGCCTCACTTAGTTAATTAACATCTGATACAATCTGGGTATGCTTCATCTTAATAACTCTGTCCTTCAGAGCCTACATCAGAATTTCACAACTTCCTTCACCGGAACAAACTGCTGATCATGATTTTCATTCCTGCACAGGGCACCAGAAAGATGTCTATCCGATGAATTGGACAATGCACGTGTTCCGAGCTGCAGGTGATCTGGAAATGCGTGTGACCACAGGAGCAGAGATGAGACATTCGTCCCATCAAGGATGCTCAGCCATTCAATGTGCTCTGGCTGATCTGATCATCCCTGACTCCAGTTTACCCCTTTTGCTTCTTAACACACAATTCACTTCCTTATTAAAGAGCTCCCTCTGCATCTCAGCCTTGAATATACTGACTGACCCAACCTCAAGCGCTCGTACGGATTAGGTATTCCACAGATTCGCGCCACTCAGACAAAGACCCTCCAACAGACAGGTACATGTTCAACACTGACTCTTCGATAGTACTCTCTCCATCAATACTCAGCCTGTGACAGATTGGCACTCCCTCAGCACTGACCCTTTGACAGTGCGCCACTCAATCAGTAATGACCCGCCCACCATGCCGACCTCCCTCAGTGCTGACATGCTGGCATTGCGACACTCGTTCAGCACTGTCCCTCCAACAGCGAGGAACTTCCTCAGTGTTGACCCTACGACAGTGAGGTGTTGCCTCAGCTCTGACTCTCTGAGAGTGCGGCACTCCCTCAACAATGGTCATCTGACAGTGTGTCACTCCCTCAGACCTGACCCTCTGACAGTGTGTAGATAACATCAGCAGTGACTCTCTGACAATATGTCACTGCCTCAGAACTACCCTTTCTCATTGTAGCGCTGTTGCGGCACTGTATCTCTGACAATGGCACTCCCTCATTCCTGACACTTCAACAATGCAACACTCCCTCAGCACAAACACTCTGGCAGAGCCTACTTTGTCAGGAACGAACTTCTGACGATGCCCACATCCTCAGCTTTGAGCTTGCAATCGTAATTTCTTTCTCACCAAGGACCCTCCCACACTGTCATTTCAGTCAGCAATGACCCACTGATAGAATCCATATCATCTGCACCAACACTGTACCAGTGCCCACTCCTGCAGTGTCAGATATTTTAGCCATATGAAGCCGTAGTTAGATTGCACAATTTTAGCAAAACCACATTATGTTTACACAACATTAATATTGCTATCTCTCGGACACACTATGCTTTAAGACTATTTTTTCGGAATGGATGTAGCCCCAACGACCATTCGGTTCCAGAACCTCCTATATTCTTTCTCCACTTTATAATATAGCGTTACCCTATTCTTCCTGCAAAAATGCACAACCTCATATTTCGCCACATCATATTGCAACTTCCATTTTTTTCACATCCTGTGCAAAACGTGCTTAACCACCTCCCCTCTTATGGGACAGGACATCTCTTGACATCGTGATGAGCGTGTCGTTCGAATTGGGGCTGAATAAACCAAGCAATGCGGCTGCTTGATCCTCGGACTTTGGCACTGAGCGATAACACAGTGATTGTAACTGAAAAGAAGAAACAAGATATCAATGTACACATTTCTATTCACTGATCTCCCCTGCCCCCATCATTCACCCACACCACCAAACGCGCCCAGTCAGTGTGGGAACATCCTTTTCCCAGATAGAAATAAGAGACAGGCAGGACGCACTGATCAATGCATTGGGCTTTATCCTGATCTTTTCGAAAACAGTGTGTGAGAATGCTAACACTGCGACAGAATTGAGCAGAACTCAAATCTTAGATTTGGCAGCGAGCATCAGTCAGACCTCAGTCATGCCTCGCTCTGCGATGCACTGTTTTCTCTTACTCCATTTAAAAAAAAAGAAGAGCATGCCTAAGATGCATAACCCCTTCAGTGTTGTGTCACCCCCGCTGCAGTTGGTATGCGTAAAAGTTGCCCCACAACGTTTTCATCCCTTATAGAAACCTGAAAAATAGAAAACACGTATTCATTATTGTCAACAGTCAGTGCTTCAAGCAGGACCAAAGCAAGGATACACTGAAGAGCACAGTGCAGTGTAGTTAAACAGAGGAATATGGAAAGCAGAAATATCCAGAGTGCTCCGCGTGCGCAGCAGTGGTAGGATGTAGATAAGGGAACTCTGCAGTAACCTCTGACAGAGGAACGTGCCGACTCTGGACTTTGCACAGAGATCCAAGTGTGATCTAACCAAGTGGTAGGGAGACCGGAAGTGTGTGTAGTGTTTTATTTCATATGTAAGTGAGGGATATGGAGAGCAGAACTGTGTGCTGTGTTGCAAAGAGTTCGAACTATGTGGTGTGCAAATCAGAACACTGTAAAATGCTCAATTTTATTCACCAAGGAAAATAGAAAGTGGAACTGTGTTCAATTTTCTGAATATTAGACACTACAATAAGATCTCCTTTCATTAATCTAAACTCTAAATATTGCAGGCTTAATCTGCGTAAACACTCCTTCGACGACTGTTCCTCCATGCATGGACCAGGCAGTCAATCCTTTGTGGACTGCCTCCAAGGTAAAACTGCAAAGGTACCTTGATCGATATGTGCATTTATTCTACCAGAGTATTCGCCAAATTAACATTGAATGATGCAATTATGTATCCAGAGGAATGAGTACCATCCTCCCTGCCATGTCCTCTAGTTTCACTTTCCAATGGCCAAGCTACTTGTGGAGGACGAAATTAATTCTGCAAAACCCACTGGGAGAAATGCAGCCAGCGAATTTTGAAGCTTTAAAAAAAATGTTTAATTGCTCTGAATTGGAACACGAGCAAATCTGGACTTTGGTAATATCTGTGAGTCACTCGAAAGAGAATCGTACTAGAGAGTGGAAAGCATGAGGCAACTTCAACAGCAATAAGAAGTCGATCATACAAGCAGGTCGAGCCGAAAGAACGTAGAAATAAAACGACATAATGAAGGGACAATACATGGAATTGCAGGTCCTCAAAATCGAAAGTAAAACCAGAAAGTGTAGGAGAAAGTCGATCCGGCAGCATCAATAGAGAGAGTGTCAAAAGCTGTAGCCTTTCGAGTCTAATAAGTCTGTTCTTCCAAACAATCAACAGACTCGAAACGTTAACTCTCCTCTTGTTACTGCAGATTTTGCTACGTTTACCCAGCGTTTCCTGTTTTGGTTTCATAACAAGTGTACTGTGAACTGGAACATGAAGAGGTGGATGTGGGATCAAAAAATTGACAGAGTACAGCTTGACTAAACAGCCACTTCCTACATTGTAAGTTCGATCCAATTACCTGTAACGTATGATTATTCATACCCGTATCATCGAAAACAGTTCGTTTTTAAAGCAGTGTCTTATTCCTTACATTATTACCAGCAGACAAATCTGATGATTGGGAAATGTAGCTGTGTCTTGACAGTCAAGTAAATGTTTCAGTTCTACATTTCGCAGTTTGCTGGGATATAGGGAAGTCAGATACGGTGAATGGAGATTGCTTATTTTGCCGAAATTCTACACGTGTTTGATGACATCACGTTCAGTAAAGTGCAATCAGAGAGAGAAGGGCAAAACTCGATGCAAACGGCACAATTGTCTTTTCTTGTGGTATCCATTGTCCACAGATTCTCATGACCATGCTGAGGTAATGTGTTTCGTCAGGGCGAGAGAGAGATTGCACTTCGAATACTTACCAGGTCACGTTTGACTCAAGAAAATTGGTTCTTCAGTGCTTATGGCAAAAAAAAAATGAGAACACGTTTCTGCTTCTATGGTTGAATAGTACATGGGTTACCGAAAATAATGATAAATGTTGAACATGCATTTTTCTCCCATTTGTAAACTACAGTCATTTAAAATCTCCAGAGCCAAGGACTCTTATTATTGTATGACACCTTGAGAAATGTCGCTCATCAGAGTTGGTTAGTCACATTCGATACAATTCTGCATAGGATGACACTCCAAGTCACGCATTACTGCAGCACTCAATTGTTAACATGCAGTGTTTCACATTCCGTACAATTGTATTCTGGGAGTAACGTATTATATGGGAAATTCTATTATGATCAGTCACATGAACTGAGTACAACGGTAAACATGGATATTGCAGATAATATCATGAAACGATATGTTTACTAAGATGTAATCATGCCAGGCAGCTTGTGAGCTGGATATAAAGGCTGTTTTGAAATAAATTGAACAGAATAAATCTGATGCATTTCATTTTCATATTTAACTGAACAAACTGCAGCAAGGATTCAGTATACGTGTAATGGCAACCATAACAGTTAATGTAATTTATTCTTCAGAGCGAAAATTCAGAAATGACCAGTTCAGAAGAAGAAGCACAAAACTTCAGTGTTTTGGTTTACTGATCAGGAACTCCAATGATAACATTTCAATGTGTAAAGTGTTGTCAATCAAGCAGATATTTCACCTATCTTCTCAACGTAATATTATGTCAGTTTGTGCTGCGAGCAATCTCCAGGAAGTGAAATCCAAGATGGTGAATTCACTGAGCCTTCCATTTATATACCATTAAATCTCCAAGGATTATCTCTGGTTATAACTGCATCATTTCACACGTTTGATCAACACTGTATGACAGTTACATCAAACGAGTCTCTGCTGTGACAGAAAAAGTTTACACACTACAGCTGAATCCATATACACTCGTTTCTGAAAAAGTCCAATCACATCGATTCGTTAATGACATATTGAATAATGTTCTTTTCTAGACAATATCGTAACATTTGAGCAATAATTATTACATCGATAGATTGCGTGATTTTTCTTTCTGGAATTCACTCTGCTGTGTCCATTGCAAAATTGAATTAAACAAGTACACTGCTGCACTTCCATGACTGCTGTACTGGACAACTCGTCGATATTCTTTTATCACCAATACTCAGTCAACTAAGTAGATAAGGAGTTACTGGGAGTCCTCTAAATATCCTAACTCTTAAAATTAGTACAATAGAGTACATGAAATGAAACCCTAATTGAACAGAGCATATCAACCAAAGTCAGGATCTATACACAATATTGGAAGTCGAATGCCAGCTTCTTTGTTGCAAAGAGTGCATCAAAATAAAACTTCTCCTCAGACAGCTGCAGAACTAAAATTATCGAGCAACTTACATGGTCGGGCCCATCAATATAGTTCAGTTCTTATAACTGCTCCAGTCCATCAGATCAATCTATCAGATTTAGACGATACGTACTTTCATTCTATTACGTGCATACAACGTAGTGAAGAATTATAAATCAATTCACCGGGTCGGTCTAATTCCAAGTTATAGCGTCATACAGCTTGGAAACGGACACTTCGGTTGAAGCCACTCATGCCGACCAAGTTTCCCAAACTAAACTGGTCCCATTTGCCTGCATTTGGCCCATATCCTTTTAAAATTTCTTATTCGTGCACCCATCCAGATTTATTTAAATGTTTTAACTGTCCTGCAGATAACAATTTCTGTGGCAGTTCGTTCCATATGTGAATATGTGTCGTTGTTACAAAGTTGTCCTTCAAAATCCTTTTAATTATTTGTCATCCCACCTTAAATTTATGCCACCAGTTCAGAAATCGCCCAGCCAAGGGGAAAAACAAAATCGTTGTTATTCACCTTCTCTATTCCCGTCAGGAACCGTTTAAAGTTTTGAATAATTCAGACGCCTACAAATGAAGGAAAAAATCCTATTTACACGCACGGGAAACCGCAATGGGCTGGGTGGTACGAAACAGAGGGTTATGGTTCAGAGGCGGTTATCCAACTTGACGTCTCTGACCAGTGCGGTTCGACAGTGGTCACTGCTGTACCACTTGATACTTGTGATTTATATGAATGATTTACTCGTGACGAATGATTAAAAAAAAGACGGGGTTGTAACTTGTGAGGTGGCTAATCTTAGATTAAATGAGGTTCTAGACTGGCTAGTCAGATTCACTGATTTATAGCAAATGAAATTCATTCTGGAAAAATATGTGGTGATGTTCTTAGGTTAGAAAATGAAGATAAGGAACAGTGGGACATTACTGTGCACGTCCTGAAGTTATCGAGACATGTGGAAGAAGCAGTGAAAATGAGATTTAGGATACCTTTCTTTATTGGGCGATGCATTGAGGGGTTTAATAACAGAAAATTATGCTGGAACTTTGAAAAGGCTTAGTTAAGCCAAAAACTGTTTTGTGTACAATTGTGGAATCCTGAGGGATGCGGTAAAAGTGGAAAGGGTGCAGGGGACATTGGCCAGGCCTTTGCTTGGGCGGGAGAGTTTCAGTTGAGAAAAACAGAGAACAGTACAGCATGGGAACCTAATCTTCGGCCCACGACGTTGTGTCGAATATGAAGCCAAATTAAACTAATCCTTTCTGTCTGCCCTTGGTGCATATCCCGCCATTCCTTTCACATTCATGCGTTTCTCTAAAGGCCCTGTCAACACCGTATCCTTTCTGCCTCAAGCACTCTCACTGGAAGAGCATTCCAGACACTGACCACCCTCTTTGAAAAACACTTCCAACTCAGATCCCCTTTGAACTTATCCCGTCTCACCTTAAATGCATACCCGTTGGTATGAGACATTTCAATTCTGGGAAGAAGGATTCTCATTGTCAGCTCTACCTATAAATCTCATAATTTCATAAAATTCTATCAAGTCTCACATCAATGTCTGACACTTTAAACAGTGCAGCTCTGATGAAGTCATCTGGACTCAAAACCTTAACGTTAACTCTCTCCATTGACGTTGCCTTACCCATTCAGATCTCCAGCATTTTTTGTTTCAAGTGCAGATTCCAGTATCTTCAATAATTTGCTTCTACCCAGTTCTCCACGTCGACTCTTACAGATTACACACTCTAATTCAGAAAGAATCCTGCTACACCTCGTCCGCACACTCTCGAAAGACTCCACTACTTCCTGTAAATGTGCTGACAGAATTGAACTCAAAAGTCTACTCAAAATTCTACTTTTGGCCGACCAAAAGTCTTATAAAGTAGCAACATGACATCCTGATCCTTGTTATCAATGGCCCGAACAAAAAAAGCAAACATAAAATTCGCCTTCTTCAGCAACTTATTTATTTATGAGGCCACGTTCAGGGATCTGTGGGCTTGAACATCAACGTCCCTCTGCAGATCAACGCTGTTCAAGGTCTAGCCGTTAACTATACAATTCCCTTTCACATTTTACATCCAAAGTGCAGCCCCTCACATTTGCCTGCATCCAATTCTATTTCCCATTCCTCCACCAATATCTGCAGCTGGTGTACGTTCCTCTGTATCATAGAGTCAGAGAGACATACAGCACGAAACGAGACACTTGAGTCCAACCAGTCCAAGACGAAAATGTCGCAAATTGAACTGGTCCAACCTGCCTGCAACAGGCACATGCTCCTTCGTGCCTTTCGTATTCACGTACTTGAGTCCACATCCACCACTTCAGGAAATAGTTTATTCCACACGTGAACCTCGCTCTGTAAACAAAACTACTCTCACGGCTCTTTAAGTGTCTGTACTCTCACCTTAAAATGCACCCCCTCGTCTTTAAATTCACCATTGCATGAAATAGACGACTACCATTGGCCTCATTTATACTAATCATGAATTTGTAAACATCCATAGGGTCAGCACTCATTTTCCTACAGTGCTGAGAAAAAAAAGTCACAGTCTATCCAGCCTTTCTTTCTATTTCAATCCTTCGATCCCAGCAATATTCTAGTAAATCTCCTCTGAGCCCATTGCACCTTAATAATATAATTCTCACAACTCGGCAATGAGAGCTGGATTCATTCGTCCATGGAAAACCTCACCAATGTTCTGTCAAATTTTCACAGGACTTTCCAACTCCGGCACTCAACGGACTGAGGAATGAAAGCAAGCGTAGTAAACACCTTTTTAACCTCGCTGACTATATGCGATCCAAATTTCATAAAATTATGCAATTGAACCCCTACGTCCCTTTGCGTTGTAACACTACCCAAGGCCCTTCCATTAGTTGTATGTTTCCTACCCCTGTTTGTTACAATAAAATGCAATTCCTCACAAATGTCCAAATTGAATTCCATGTCCCATTTTTCAGCCTATGGACTCATTTGATCAAGATTCCTATGTCATTATAGAAAACCTTCGTCACTGTCGAAAGAGGCATTTGGTGGGGTATATGAATAGGAAGGGTTTGAAGGGATATGGGCCGGGTGCTGGCAGGTGTGACTAGATTGGTTTGGGATATCTCGTCAGCATGGACGGGTTGGACCGAAGGGTCTGTTTCCATGCAGTACATCTCTATGACTCTATGACTGTATCTGTAAACGTACTCAGTATGTCTTCTGCATTCTCATTGAAATCATTTATGTGAATGGCACACAGAAGAGGACTCAGAATTGATCCATTTGGAATACAGCTGGTATCAGGTCTCTTCCAACCAAAGGAAAAAGAACCTTCCACCACTGCTCTCTGTCGACTATTATTCAGGCCAAGTACATGTCCAAATGGCAAGCTCAAACTGAATCCCAAGTGACCTAACCCACCAAATCAGTCGACTATGCAGAACATTTTCGAAAGCTTGATGAAACTCCAAGCAAACAACGTCAACTATTTTTTCCAACAACCAATACTGTGCACAAATCCACTGATATTTACCCAGGCATCTAGCGAATCACTACAGGGTGGAAATAGCCCCGTTGACACAACCATTCCACACCAGACCTCCAAAGATTAACCCACTCAGATCCATTCCCCTACCTCATTATCTTGTAATAACCCCGACTAATCTAAACATCCCTGAACGCAATGGCCAATTTCGCATGGTCGATTCACCTAACCTGCATATCTTTGGATTTTAGGAACAAACCAGAGCACCAGGAGTGGACACACACAGACATGCGGAGAATGTACAAAGTCGACACAGACAATCACCTGAGTCTGGAATCAAGCCCGGGTCCCTGCTGCCTCACGGCAGTGCTAGCCACTGTGCCCTGACACAGAAAATTATATGTTTCCATCCATATCAGATGCATACTACACAAACAGCAGAAGTACCATTACGGATCTCAATGGAAGTGCACTAATCACAGAAATCCGAACAGAAATGTCCTATCCAATCCCTACGCTCTGTCGTCTATGGGTAAGTAAATTCTGCATTGAATCACAGACGTCCACGGAGAATGCATGCACCCTAATGTTCTCGTCACCATGGGGGACCTATTTGAATGCCTTACTAAAATCCATACCAGCAACATCCACTTCTCAAACCTGACCGATCACATTCGTCAACTCCTTGAAAAATTCAGTCAAGATAATAAGACATTATATCTCCCCTACAAAAGCCTGTCCCTCAGGAGGACCTGCCAACCTCCCTTGCCAATAGCTATGTGCACCACATCTACTGTGTCTTTTCGCTCCTACTCCGAGCTCCTCTGCAGCTCACATGAATTATACTGAAGTCTGCCACTGTGCAGACAGCACTATCTTCGGAAATTCAGGTTCTCGCCACATAGAACTGGATCGATTCTCCTCACCTTACTTTCCCCGACGACTACAATATTTCACTTCCCTCTCATATCTGACTTGAATTGCTCCCTGTGCCATTTTTAAACCATATAAAAATACCATGCAGAGCTGAAAGCTCGAAGATCGAATGGCGAGTCACAGTGGAAAATAAAATAATTTAATTGCAATTGAGATGTGGGAAATTGAATATATAGAAAGGCCTCCACTTGTTCCTCTGTAATAGGATCAAGCGTTTTATTGATGTGCATCTATTTCCGTGTAACAGGCTCGAGAGATTTGATGACCCTTTTTGTTCCTGCATTACAGACAGATGAGGTTTACGTAGGTCGTTCTGTAGTCCGGTAGCTGGAGCAAAAGGCTGAGTGACCAGGTCCAATTTATTCGGCCAGGTTAGCAAAGGTAAATGACTTCCTCTTGTTCCTGTGTAACAGGATAGAGAAGGTGAATGTTCACTAACCATTTCACTGGAATTGCTTTGAGATTGTAAATGGCCTCCTTCTGGTCCTGAATGATAGGGACAAGAGGCTGATTCGAATCTTCTTTGTCCTCTGTAACTAATTAAGAAATGAATGAATTACTCCAGTGTGCTTGAAAAAAAAGGCTCAAGTGGATGAATACCGTCCTCCTGTTCTTGTGTAAGAGTTTCGAAGGGCACAATTAAAGCCTCCTGTTAACATGTAGCAGGCTCAGGAGGATGAATGGCAAACTCCAGTTCCCTGGACCAGACTCGAGTGGCCGAATGACCTCCTACTGTTTCTCTGCAGGAGGTGGGAGAAGCTGAATTCCCTCCTCCTTCTCCCATGTAACACGTCAAGCGCCTGAAAGTCTATATTCTCAACAGTGCGTTAAAATGTGGTAAAGTACGAAATATGAATTTAAGCATGATAACAATTCTAAAGAAGATTGTGAGAGTACATCTACATGGGGAAGAATGCAAGAGAGCGGCAAGATTGGACATTAGAATGCTGGAAACTCGAAATTGTGGAGGCAATGATGAGATACAAGAAGCAGTGAAGGAACTGACTGGAAACATTTCACCCGTTTTCACAATGGAAGACACCAGCAAAATACAAGAACTACAAGAGAGTCAACTGGTAAGTATAATGGATATCAGGAAGGAGAGGTGACTGTGGAAACTCAAAGACCTGAAGTTGGATAAACTACTGAAAGCACCAGACCAGATTGATGAAGAGAAAGAGACCCTGGGGTGAGGCCACAGGGAGTGAGGATGCTGAATAAGTCGTTTCCTACACTTGCCTTCAGTGGTCACAACGCTGACTGTGGGAGTTGGGGCGATATGCCGCGGCTCTAAAGGAAATTGGTGTGGCAACTTTTAAAACACCAAAGTCTGTTTGGCATTCTCTGGGAAAGATGTTACTAAACCTGCAGAAAATAATTGCAAGCGTTTATGGTGTCGGGAGGATTTGTGTTGCGGGAAGAGGCTAAATAGATTGAGGCACATTAGATTGAGGGGTCACCTTATTTTATTTTAATTTAGTTAAGTTTATTTTGTGCTATTTTATATGTTATTAACACATGCACCTAGGTATAGTGAAACGTTTTGATTTGCGTGCAGTGCAGGCACAACATACAGTAGAACATGTACTTTTATAATGGACCAGAGTATTGAATGCAATGTTCCCACAGCAGAGAAGGTCCACAGAGAGTGAGACGAGTATCACATTTACGATTTGAGAAGTCTTATTATAAGGAAAAAGAAACCTTGTTAAATCTGTTGGTTCGTGTGTTAAAACTTCTGCATCTTCTGTCAAATGGAAGAGTTTGGAAGAGCTTATTTAAGGAAAGGTTCCTGTGTGTCCTCGATAAGCATGTGCCTGTCAGGCAGAGAGGAAGATAGAGAACACGTGAGCCTTCGTTTGCTAAGGAAGTGGAATCCCTGGTCAAGAAGAAGTAGCAAGCTTATGTTAGGACAAAAAGTGAAAACTCAGGGCGCTTGAGGGTTACAAGGAAGTCAGGAAAGACCTAAAACGAGAGCTCAGAAGAGGCAGGAGGAGACATGAGAAGTAGTTGACGGATAGGAACAGGGTTAACCCTAAGGCTTTCCAAAGGTATGTCAGAAATAAAAGAATGACGAACATTATTTAGGGCCAATCAAGAATAATAGCGGGAAGTTGTGTGTGGAGTCCACGGAGATAGGGGAAGCAATAAATAAATATTTTCCGACAGTGTTCACTATAAAAATGAAAATGTTGACGAGGAAGATATAGAGTTACTTGCAGCAAGATTAGAAGAGATTGTGGTTCACAAGGAAGAATTATTAGAAATACTGCGAAGTGTGAAAATAGGCAAGTCCCCGGAGCCGGACGAGATCTATCAGAGGATCCTCTGGGAAGCAAGGGAAGAGATTGTCGATCCTTTGGCATTGATCTTCAAATCATCATTATCTACAGGAATAGTGCCTGAGACTGGAGGATAGCAAATGTTGTCCAAAAAAGATAGTAGAGTCAACCCTGGTCATTACAGACCAGCGACTGTCACTTCAGTTGTTGGTAAACTGTTGGAAAAGGTTATAAGAGAAACGATTTATAACGATATTGAAAATAATGATCTGATCATGGACAGTCACCACTATTTTGTGAAGGATAGGTCGTGCCTAACGAATCTTATAGAGTTTTTTGACAAAGTGACCAAACAGATAGATGAGAGTAAACCGGTTGAGGTGGTGTAAACGGATTTCAGCAAGGCGTTCGATAAGGTTCTCCACAGTCGGCTATTATACAAAATGTGGGGGAATGGGATTGTGGGAAACATACAGTTTGGATCAGTAATTGGCTTGCGGAAAGAAAATAGAGGGTTATAATCGATAGAACATGTTCATCTTGGTGTCCAGTTACGAGTGGCGTACCGTAAAGGTCCATATTGGGTCCACTGCTGTTTGTCATTTTTATAAATGACCTGGATGAGGGATTTGAAGGGTGGGTTAGTAAATTTGGGACGATACTAAGGTCGGTGGCGTTATGGATAGAGACGAAGGATGAAGTAGGTTGCAGAGAGACATAGATAGAATGCAGTGCTGGGCTGAGAGGAAGCAAATGGAGTTTAATGTGGACAATTGCGAGGTGATACACTTTGGATGGAGTAATCGGAATGCAAAGTACTGGGCTAATGGTAAGATTCTTGGGCGTGCAGATGAGTAGAGAGTTCTCGGTGTCCATGTACTCCGACCCCTGAAAGTTTCCACCCAGATTGACAGGGTTGTTAAGAAGGCGTACAATGTTTTGGCCTTCATTAATAGAGGGACTGAGTTCCATAACCAAGACGTTATGCTGCAGCTGCACGATGCTCTGGTACGGCCACACTTGGAGTATTGTGCACAGTTCTGGTCACCGGATTATAAGAAGAATATGGAAGATTTGGCAAGTGTGCAGAGGAGATTTACTAGGATGTTGCCTGGTATGGAAGGAATGGCTGAGGACCTAGAGGCTGTTTAGAGAGAAAAATGTTGAGATTTAACTTAATAGCGACATGCAAGAAAATCTAAGAGTTAGATAGTGTGGATATTGAGACCCTTTTTCCAAGTTTGGGGACGGCAAACACTAGAGGACACAACTTTAAAATGAGGGGAGATAGGTATAAGACAGATGTCAGAGGTAGTTTCTTTATTCAGAGAGTTATAAGGGTATGGAATACTTTGCCTGCAACCATCGTAAATTCGTCAAGTTTAAGTGCATTTAAGTGGTCATTGGACAGGCATATGGACGTACATGGAATAGTGTAAGTGGGATGGGCTTCAGATTAGTGTGACAGGGCGGTGCAACATCGAGGACCGAAGGGCCTTTACTGCGCTGTAATGTTCTATGTTCTATTATAACCAGTGTGGGAGCGGTTTTCAATTATACTGTCTGCCTTTCCGAGGGCGCAAGAAATGTCGTGAAATCAATGTATGCGAGGTTGGCCAGTGTGATGGACTGGGTTGTCTTCACTACTCTGTATTTTGTGATGGTCCTGGGCAGAGCAGTTGCCATACAAAGCCATGATGCAATTGGATACAATGCTTTCTATGGAGCATCTACATAAATTGGTCAGGTTTTCATGGACAAGCCGATTTTTTTATCCTTCTGAGGATGTATCGGGGTAGTGTGCTTTCTTGACTGTAGCGTCAATGTGGGTTAACCAGAACGCATTGTTGGTGGTCATTCTTCCTCGGGACGTGGAGCTGTCGACTTCCTCCACCTCAGTGTCAGAGATAAAGACAGTGGTGTACCCACCACCTTGGCTCTGAAGGCAATTACCAGCTCTTCCGTTTTGCTGGCATTGAAGGAGAGATTGTTATCTTTACACGACACCACCAGACACCCTATCTCTGTCCTGTATTCTGTCTCGTTAATGTTTTTGTCTCGGCGTATCAGAATGTTGCCGTCAGTAAACTTGTAGATGGATGTACAGACGGAGTTTAATCGCACGGTCATCGTGCATAAAGACTAGAGGAAAGATGTTGACTTGCAGTACTGCAGGTCGCCTTTATTCAGTATAATCGACTTGGTCTTATTGCCTATTCTCACCCATTGTGGACTCTTCGTCAGAAATGCATATTCCAGCTGCAGGTGTAGGGGCAGAGACAGAGGTCTCGTATTTCAGAGATTAGCTGGGATGTAGTTCTGGTATTGATGGTGGAGTTGCAATCAATTATTAGATAACTAACATTCGTACCGTTCTTGACCAGGGTTTCAAGGATCAGGAAGACGCCAGGGTAATCGTGTCTACCGTGGATCACTTGTGACCGTCGGTGAAGAGCATGAGATCAAGGCAGACTGGGAGGCTAGAGTTGATGTGAGCCATGACTAATCTTTTCAAGCATTTCACTGTTGTGCCATAAGGCAAACGTCAATGGGATATGCTGCATAAGAATTTTTTTTCTCACCGGGATGATGGTGGTCTTCTTGAAGCAGATGGGGATTTCTGATCTTGCAAGGAGAGGTTAAAGATGTCAGCGAATCCTCCCACAGTTTAGCATGCGCAGGATCTGAGTGCACAGACCGCGACTCAATCTCGGCCAGTCACTTTCAGCGGTTCCATTCTCAAATCGGAAAAGTTTACGTCTGTGGTGGTAACTAAAGAACACATATATCAAAGACTGTAGGTGCTGGTGACATAAATTTCATGACCCGTTCGAAACGAGAGGAAAATGCATTGACCACATCAAAGAGGGATGAGGTTTGTCCATGATTCTCTTCTCTTTCTCTTTGTCGCCTATTATGTCGTGTAAGCCTTGTCACAATTGAATGTCTTTTTTGGTTAATGTGAATCTTTAGCTTATACTGGATTTGCTTCATAGAATCTTTGCTGTCGTTATGCAGGTCATATCTGGCTTTTCTATGAAGGTCAGTCTCATCTGACATGAACACAATCACCTGAACTTTGGTAAACAATGTAGTTGCCGGTTCATCTATGATTTCCAGTTGTGGCACATTCTGATGAACGTCTGTTACAGCAATTTTCTAGACACATGTCAATTAGACTTTTAAATGTTTCGAGAACTACAAAATGGTGAACAACACAGATGAAAAGAATAGATAACGTATTTTCCTTAAGTTTTCCCATCAGCTTCATGTCCCTGTTACAATTTTAGTTCACTGTATGGCAAGCAGTATCAGCAGGCATGGGAAAAACCACCACGAAATATGGTAGTAATAAAATAAACTCATTACTTCCCACAAACACCATCTTGTTCGTTGCCAGTCTGAGTCCAGACTGCCTGGCAGAATTAGCTGTCCTTGTTTCAGACACGAACATTCAAAGACTTTGCTTTTACATAAGCATAGTAGAGGATTCTTTATCTGTGAGACAGAATAGTACAGACATAGATGGTGTCACAATGCTGGTATTTTTGCAAGGGAACTGTGCCATTGAGATTTTTTTCAGTCTGCTTTGAAGGAATCAGGGTTCTATCATATCTGAGGTTTGAGTGGTTCATTGCGGCCTGTTTGTTTACCCCTAACAGACAGTGCTTCAGGCCAAAAGCTTTCAAGTACTTTTTCAAAAAGCGACTTGTATCGTCAAGGACATGGCCAGCTCTCTGGCTGTATAATCCTGTTCAGTTAAGGGGTTAGTTGAGTTAGATTCACAGTTAAAACTGGAAGCTGTCTCTCACTTTCCTTTTGCTCTTCTGATTTCGTAAGAAGTAAGCTGTTTGTGTCGTTTTTAGTCTTTATGCTGAGGGGAGAATTTGCTGGGTCTGCTGCAAATATTTTCTGTATAACAACATGAAGTGGAGTTTGTATAGGATAAGTAATCCTTTAGTTTCTTTTCTTTGTGTTTATTTCTATAATTTCCTCAATAAATTCTGATAGTTTTAAACTTGGCAGTCGAATCAGCTAATTCACTCCAGGCAAAAATGAAATACCATACACTTAGCGAAAATAAATAACAATCTAATTGTCTGGCCGACCATCCTAAAATGCTCTGAGAGGTTGGGCGTGCTCAATAACAGTGGTTCAATTTCATATTTCCAAACTTACAATGACTAGATTGCCACTGGCAGCACTGCCACGTTGTTAAATTATTTAAATTCACTTCAATTAGTTAAATTAAAGGGATTATTTAGATTTGTATGTCCTTCGGATGACACAAAGTATGGGAGAGCATTAAATGACAAAGAAGATATAAGGAACTTCAAAAGGGAATTGACCGTTTAAGAGTGTAGTAAGTAATATCTGATGAATGTTTTGTGGGACACCGGGAAAGTATCTCCATTGGCCAAAAATCTAATTCCAAAAGCAGTCTTCTTTCATTGGAAGGAAATTGAGAATTTCAAGGTTTCGAAGAACCTGTAACTCCTCGGATAGAGGATGAAAATATACAATGGAAGAATGGATTTCTAAATGACAACTGATATCACATGGTAATGGAGCATAAAACTATAGTAGATGCATACCATTGATGATCTGGAGCATTGCGCTCATGGTCGATGGCCTCATTTAATGAAACATAGGATTGCTTTCTAATGATTATGATGGATATGGTCTGGAATCTTTTCAGTTGAGAACAACTAAAGGTGATGTTTTGAACGGTCTCAGGATGTATTGCTCCCTTCATTGGTGAGCTGTAATGTTTCCAAGGCATTCGACAAGTGGGGAAAGGGAGTGAACGGTACCTGAGAGAAGAAAATATTCGTATGTATGGGACATAGAAACAAATGGAAAGGGGAATCTAGATGAAGAAACAGTGACAGTGGGTGACATAGAGAAATGTGGAATAAGGGATGCGTAAATACATAATTGAAATCAAAGGAAGGATATAAAGGTCTGTTATTCAAAGATCTGGTTAATATGTGTGGATTGGAGATAAAGACAGATTAAAAGTGTTTTTTGTACAGACTAGTCGAATAGCAAAGAATGGCAGAACGAAAAGAAATTACACAGAAAAGGGCAGATAGAGCATCAATATGAAAGAGTGACGGCATAGATACTGTCAGTGAGAAGACATGAAATTTTGATAAAGAGTAAACACATGCAACGTACACAAATGGACATTTAAACGATTGTGGGCCAGCCAGGAAAATGAGTTTGCAACATAGGGAGCTTAAGAGAAAGAATAAACGACACTAAGTTGGTTGGCATCTTGAAAGACAAGTACCAATGCTGGGGAAACAGAAATTGATAATTGATACTGCCCAGCGTGACATTCGTTAATATTATCACAGATGGGTGTTCGTGCTGCATGTCATTACAGAGATAATGGGAAGTGAACCCGTCGGAAAAGTTCGCTGTTCTAGTGAAGAATGTAACTGTCCTGATGGATTATGTAATAAATACTCAGAAAAATGAAGTGATGTGCACGGTTTTTTTAATCTGGAGGTTATTGCAGTGAAAGGGAGAGTGAACATCTTGTAAAAAATGTGTAATATTTCCCTTTAAAAAAAAACCAAGGTGGATACCAATAAAGGATACAAAGGTAAGAAGGTTTCGATTTGAATTTAAATTTTGATTTACAATTTGTTGTCACCTATAGGCAAGTCTGGAGAACAGGAGAGCAGTGAAAAGTGTGTAATGTCAACATATACGGTGCCATCTTCGCAAACATTACCAAACAAAGAAAATCTTAGTTCCGAATGTAGAAAAATGAAGAAGTCAGTAAAAACATTCAGCGCTCAAGTCTATTTACATAAAAGTAGTAAAACAAAACAATAAAGTGAAAATATCCAGAACTGCATTCTTTCTTGAGCTATGTTTTTATTTTCTGGAGATGTTCACGGTATGTAGAAGGGAATAAGAAGAGAGAACATTTCACATTTAAGGAGGATATAAGCCTGGAGATGATTATGGAAGCAAGGCGATAGAGGCAGCAGGAGGATAGGAACCACAAATATAGTGGACTTCTTCCAGTGGGAACTACTTTACGAGGGAGGACATTGTCTAATGACAGCTCCTGATCCCGCCTGACTGTGTCTTCATGTTGACTTTTATCCATGGTTCAATCCTTTTCAGTAATTTTTATTACTTTCACTCTACTAAGTCGAAAAATAGACACATTCAGAAAAAAATCCTGAAGGTTGATATGTTTCGTCTCATATCTCAATCCTCATTCAACTGGCGGAGTTCATTAAATCATAAACTCACATGTTATGAGTTATTTGTTTCTGCTAAACTGGATACATGGAAACAGTTTTCTGGCATTTACACATTAAGCACAGAAGAATACATCTTTATGGGCCTCTAGAAGTTGCGTTAAAGTCCAGTCGAGGAAACACTTACACATTTAAATAACTCCAAAATAAATATTCCGTTTATTCAATTTCTTTAAATATACTATACCAGCTAAAAGGGGCAGCTGAATTATTTCTTGACAAGGGATAAGAAGCGAAGAGCATAGCATATGTGTCCCATTAAAATATGAAAGTCTGACCGTGAGAATAAATAGACTTCTTTCCAAATTATGATTATGTAGATTATCATGAGATAACGTCGAAGTCAAAGTTCCAATCCGATAGTTCATTTCTCTGTCAAATGAAGTGCAGCAGAGTCACATAATTTCAGATTTCAAAGACCTGCATTAGTTTCTTTTAAAATATTAAATTAACAAAAGACCACTCAACATGATTAATCTGGAAATAAATTCCATCAACCGTCATATGATAAATTCCGTCAATCGCCATATTACAGGGGAGAAACAGAAACACCACAGGTTAATAACTTTCGGTAACAGAAATACAGAAACAGAAAAGACTGTATGTTCCCTGGCATGTGACAAAAGTTTGAAGCTAACTTTAAAACGGTAATTATTATGGGGCCGTTATTGTTGTTTGGATTCCAAGGCTTGACAAGAGCCAGAGAAGGCTGTTGTGGATGGCAGAATCTGTTCAATTACGTAGCTTTTTGTGACAATATTAGAATACTGTACCTGTCAGACACGGCTCTGAATAACAACAAGGTAGTGACAACTGAATAGGGTTCCCAATAAAAGAACCGCCGAATTTATGGAGATAGTTTAAACACATAAGAACATTTTAACATAAAAGCGATGCCAGAAACAATTCAATTCACCCAGAAATCATAATTGTCAAGACTTAGACCATGCCAGAGAAACCACTCGTATTTTGAGTACTTTCGTCGAGAGGGCAGAACAAACTGAATAGAGATTGAAGTGAGTTGAAAAACTGGCTAGAAACCTGTGTTCTTCAGGCTACGATTTCAGGCGAAACTCGCTTCAGACTCACACAGAAATCCCTGTTTGGGAAGACCCGGAGACAGTTGCAGGAAACAGATGGGATATAGAGGCACACAAGTTCTCTGGCAGGGATACCAGCAGGCAATTGGCTCTGGCATGTGAAGGATTGCATTCTACGAATGAAAATCTTAATAATTCAAATCATTGCTAATGCCATGTGGCGGAAGAAAGTTTCCAATATCTACAGTTCCTTGTGTATGGAAGAAATGAATTCTTCTGACTTTTCAGGATGTGAATAGTTGGGTTTCCAGCGATTGGAATTAGAGAAGATGCTGTGAAACTTCTTTTTTAAAGTTATTTTGCACTCAGGAAAGCAGCAACTGTTTTCCTATCTGTTTTCTTCAACGTATCGAGGTCAGCTCTGATACTGATTTCATTGTAATTTTATACTTCCAGCTTTACAGCTAGTTCTTCATTTGCTGTTCAAACATCATATCTTGATCTTGACTCCCTTCAATGTATCAAATGGTCTCCTTGTTTGATTCTTCCCTGGTCCCCTATTGACTGCTATTGCTCAGAACTCTCTAACGATTCCATTCTCTCAAAATCATTTTGTCTGCTCTCACAAGAAAGCGAATTTAATATTTCAATAGACCGGCATGATCGCACCATTTAAGATGTATCGAGAAGATATATGAATGGTCAGGGAACAGAGGATTACAGATCCTGAGAAAAATGTGTCACATGGTTTAGATACAACATCTGGATCGGTGCAGGCTTGGAAGGGCGAAGGGTCTGTTCCTGTCCTTTAAATCCCGTTGCTTTTGTAATTTTGAGTCAGGCAACTTAACTTCAGATTGGATACCTGATGGCAGCCCTGATCAAAAGTGTCTGGATTTGAAAGTTGAACTCTGCTTTTTTTTATAAAGTTTCGCTTGCAATTTCTGGCTTTCTTTGAAATGAAAATTGTGTATGGGATCCGTCAAAATAAAAATTAATAAGCTGAGCCGATGCCAGTCAGAAGGCTACAACGTAATTGTTCAAGATCTGATTGGTGTACTGAAAACTGTTACTAAGTAACGGATTCCAGTGAGTAATGCGCTTTTGAGGATACAAAATTATCCGGCTTCCAACTGTGACTGGAAGGTAGACGTGATATTGGGGAGAGAACGAAACTCCAAGAGTTGAACTGCAACTTGAGCTGAAGTGAATGTCAAGAGCCAAAATGTATCATAAAGACGCCGTCCTGCTTTGATTAGTGACATGTATAATTTAAATAAACTCAATTGCGTTCTGACACCAGTCTTGAATATATTCTCAAATGACCAAATTAATGTTGGAATCTGAACTCTGAAAACGTACAGCTCAACGTAATAATTGGTTTGTAAAGTGATGTTCGAATGAGACACACACGCACACGCACACACGCACGCACAAACGACAGAGACACAGAGAGAATTACTCTTCCTTGCTGAATCCCATGATAAAGATGCAAACCAGATAGGCAATCTTAATGTTACAAATCTGGTCTTTTTCAAAACATCTGTTCCTTTTCTCAAGGATACTGAGTCCCTGTTTTTATCAGAGGGGCCATAAACAGGCTGGGCTCTGAAACGGCTGCGTGTGGGTCAGAAATTAAAATCAATTTTGTTTATCTGTAAGCAGATGAATCTGCAGGACAAAGCTTTTGTGTTTTTAGAAGTAACCTGTACAAGTGAAGTGGGCATGGCCAGCTCTCAAGCTGGTCAGATCAGTCCAGATTAGTTCTGGAGTCCAGCTATGGAGCTTTAGGGAAACATGCTGCTGAATACTCTCTCTTTCCTTCTGCCCTTCTAACATGAAACTGTGAGCCTTTGCTCATTTTACTGTGTTTACGAGTTTGTTTATTGAGATTGTTGCATTGATTCGGAAGAGCACAAGTAAGTCTATTTTCTGTAGACTTAATTCTGTAGCAGTTCTATATTGTATTCCATGTGTTCCATTGTGTAATTTTGTGAATAGTTTTTGTCTGTTTGAAAATGTGGTAGTCAACCTAGTTATGTTACTATATTTAATTTTCACTACACACTGATGGAAGAAAGTAGCAAAATTTATGATCTCGGCAGCCAGCCTAACAATGTTTTGGATATTCTTACCTAGTCCGTGACATTACTTATTTGGGTTTTTGGTCAAAGCAATTTTATAGTTCAGACGATATGTCACATTCTTGCCAGAATTTTGCAATTTTGGTCGCTGTATAAGTAAAACACGAAAACGGTCGAAAGGCTGCTGCAAAGTTTCCAGTCTGATCTCCTCGCTCATATCCACATCCTTCTTCCCATATGTCCATCCAACATTTTTCTCCAAATTCCCATCTCTCCCCATCTTTCACTTCTCTGACACTCGCATTATATTCAGAAATTTCACACTTTATGTCACTTCCTCCAATTCTGTGCCTTCAAATCAGCTCACTGTTTTCAGAAATGGCTTATCACGAAAACTTTCCAATGTCAATTTTACTTTTCATCTCATTCAAAATCATTGCTTCTCAGAATTGCAAGTTCTTGCAGTTTTGCTTTGTTGTTTGCTCTCTGCATCACATCAGTTTTTCCTCGCACAATCTACAACTCTTTGAATCTCTCAGGTGGCGTTTTCCCTATTCTCTTTCAATCCACTGTTCACTGTATCGCACCCAGGGTATCTCTCTTTCACTGTTTCTCCTACCCTGTCTCTGTTCCACCAAACCACACTCTTTCTCTCTCAAACGACAGATTGAGGTATTTAGAGGGAAACAGTGACACAGGCTGCCACAGGGTTTGAAGTGCAGGCTTTGAAGTGTAAAACAGACATTCTTTGTGCACGGTGGCACAGTGATTAGCACAGCTGCCTCACAGTGTCAGAGACCAGGGTTCAATTCCCGCCTCAGGCGATTCTTTGTGTGGAGTTTATACATTCGCCCCGTGTCTGCGTGGGTTTCCTTGGGTTGCTCCGGTTTTCTCCCACAATCCAAAAATGTGTAGGTTAGGTAACTTGACCAGGCTAAATTGCCCGGAGTGTTCGGTGAAGAGGTAAATGGAGGGGAATGTGTCTGAGAGGGTTGCGCTTCAGTGGGTCGTTGAGGATTTGTTGGGCCGAATGGCCTGTTTCCACACTGTAAGTAATCTAATCTAATCGAAAATAGAAAATGCAACAGGAAGTTTGCAGGCGTGAGGGGATGCATTCAACCTAACAGATACAAAGTCATAGATATGTAAGAAAGCAGATTTGAGACTGGGGATGCCAGACCAGTTTCACCAAACACAGGAACCTGAAATGGAACTGTACCTGCATGTGCTATTCCTGCAATCCCTCAATGGATTTTAATAACCCATCTCTCACATCAAGTGCCAAATCATGCCCGTGGGAACCTGCAGGGCTGCTGGGAGTCTACAGAATCAGAACAGCAACTGAAATTCTGTTGTGATTGTCAACACTTAATTCGTGTGTGCATGCGTGTGTACACACACACATACATACATACACACAGACACACACACATATTGACATGGCAATACCCCGGACACAACGTGGTAAATGATTAATTATTTTCCAGGCATTCTTTAAAATTCCCTGAGATCTGTCTTTTAACTTTGCTCCCACAGACCCCTACCCAGAATTTTGGATCATTCATGGAGTACGAGGATTTTTCCACGAAGGTCACACATCCCTCAGGTACGCAACATACCAGAAGTTTTCTTTGAGTATTTCTGAGAGGCTGCAGAGTATAGCAGTTAAGCGTTTTAGCCCAGTGTTGCCTCTCTCTGCCTTTCTCATTCCATCTACTATCTCTTTCGTACAGCAAACTTAAAGGGCACATTTTCAATATGACAGTTAGTTCGATGTTCACTTTTCAAATTCGCTCCTCATTTCAACAAGTCGATCTGTTCAAAGTAGAGATTAAAGCGCGGGAAGAGCATCGTCGGCGCAGTGGTGAGTGTTCGGCAGAAAGATATCAAACAAGAATCCTGAGTCCTGTGTTCAGGACAACAATCAACATTTATTCGCAGCTCCATCCCAATTCATCGTGAAAAAAGTCCCTCTGCAGTATTCTCTGCCACTTCCAGCCAAAGACAGCATTTTTGTATGTTTTGCATTGTAAGGAACAAATGCAACATTGATAGCGTTATCAACTACATTCCACTAATCTACACATTCAAAACCGTAAACACAAAATCAATGATGGACAACACTTCAGGCATCTCTATGTCCTCACATAATGTACACATTTATCATCTGTATTTTGGGTCTTACTCGGCATCTCATGCAAATCCGTTCAATCGATACAGTACACACTGCAATGAGCTGTTAGTTGAAATACTTTAGGCGAATGCATTAACAATATTTCAAAATCATTTGGACAAACACATGGAGATGAAATGTTTAGAATGATATGGGGCAATTGCAGGTGCATAGGATTAGCGTGGACGGATATTTTGTTTGGCATGGACCGGTTAGGGCCTGTCACCACTCAATATGTCTCCATGACTCTATAACTGTACGACTGTATTCCAATGCTTGCAATTATATTCATTATCATTCCAATAACTTGGAATCTTATATATCACTAAGGACTCCACTGAATCCTGTGTTGTAATTAATGCACTCCATTAATTTTACACCATGGGATTTCAGAAGATGTTAATTGGTACAACTTTTTAAAAGATTTTTGAGATAAACTTGAACAAAAATTGACTATCGCTCTGTGACAAGGTTAACGAATTGGGGACAGCTACTCTTTCACCCAACCCTAAGATATCAAACACAAACAGTCGATCTGCCTTGAAGCTGCAATTACCGAACTTTGCAGATTTTTTTATCATGTTCATTCACGGTATTAAGACGTCACTGGCTATGCCAGCATTTATTGCCCATCCCTAATTGCCCAGAGGGAAGTTAAGACGAACCTACATTGCTGTGGGCCTGGAGACACATGCAGATCAGACCAGGTATAGATGACAGTTTCCTTACCTCGAGGGCATCAGTGAAACAGATGTGTTTCTCCCACAATCGACTCACGGTCCTCATTAGACTCTTAATTCCAGATTTTTGTTGAATTCAAGTTCCAGCTACTGTCGTGGTGGGATTGGAACCCGGTTCCTCAGAACTTGCTCTGGGTCTTTCAATGACCAGTTCAGCAATAATATCACGAAGCCATCGCCTCCCCTTTGCGTGCTCTAAGTTAGTTTTAACCAGAAGTTTATTTCTTGGATAAACCTTCTCGCCTCTTCGCCGAACAAAGTAACTTTACTGAATAAGACAATGTATCTTCAAGTTTCATTGATGACGGTGAAATTCAAACAGATTCACAGTTCTGGAAAGTAATTAAATGAACGTTATTTGGATTATAATTGTGCAACAGTATATTTATGTTCTTATTTACCTTCGTCATCTTTCCGTTCACGTATTAGTTTAGATTAGATTCCCGACAGCGTGGAAGCAGGACCTTCAGCATGACAAGTCCGCATCGACCCTCAGAAGAGCAAACCAGACAGACCTCTTTTCCTGCATTCATGTTGGCCAATGCACCAAATACTACTGGCAATTTAGAATGGCTAATTCAGCAAACGTACACATCTTTGGACTGTGGGAGGCAACCCAGGCAGTCACGAGGAGAATATGCAAACTCCACACAGACAGTTGCCCAAGGGAGGAATTGAACCCGGGTCCCTGGCGCTGTGAGGCAGCAGTGCTAACGACTGAATTTTGGTCCAAGGATGTACACGAGAATCTTACAGCCATTGAAATTTGTTTGCTGATCTGTAAAGCTACAATTGTGTATTTCTCAAGAGGCATAATGACGGCAACTTATGACTTTTCTCTATCCTTCCCCACCAATTGGTTCACTTTGCGATATTATCTGTTTACATCAGTTCCTCTTTATTTGGTCCCAGTTGAGAGAAGAAAAACTTTTTATATATCGACTATGGATATCTCCTTAAATGAATACTATTCCGTGCCTTGATGTCAGTTTACAGGTTTACATTTGAGATGCATAATTCGCTAATATATTCAGATTAATTTAGAACGACACTATCCTTTTGGCACGTCACTATATTATAAACTGGGTACTGTGGTTAATGTTCAGGTATCTCTTTATCCTGTTAATGGTATTCTTTATCAAAATGCTTTTATTTTAAAAGCTTCCTGATGACAGAAATACGATTTAATTCTTCTCACTGAGGCTCTTTTATGACTCCCACATGATCGTTCACTATCTTATCCAATACCTCTACATGGAGAGACAATCCTGACCGTGAAAGTCTGCCACATGTCGTTACTAATGCCTATATTATGTCAGATAGAAAGCCATGTGCTGCCATGTGAAATCGCATTAATCATTGGCCAGTCTAACAGTCAGAGACAGAAGGTTTTGTGAAATGTTGAAGGGTCTGTTGGTGGAAATGTCGAGGACTGCACGGCATCAACCTTCATGTATGACAAATATGAGGCGTAAACGAGGTTTCTTTCCTCAGTTGCTGAATATATTTGCTATGTGACTTGTTTCCCCACTTTAACCTGGGAGATTGGTATTGTCTACTGAAAACATGACACATTTCTTTCCCTGCAAAAACTGGAAAATAGTCTAGGACTAAGAGTTCAAACCAGAGCCAGAAAACGTTCAACACTTTGCATATTTTACACGAAGTTGGAGATTATTGGCAACTGAAACAAAGAACTGCCTGCGAAGTAATATAAATCAGGACAGATGAAGTCTGGATTATTCCTTTGCTCTGGGCACAATTCTCTTGGGACATCAATTTTGAGTTACACTGGGAAATAAGATCATTTGCTCTTTGAGCTTTTTGTATCCCGGGGACACACATGGAAAACTAAGAAACACGCACTCCTGTTTATTTTAATATAATGTTTGGCAGTGTAAAAGTGCTTCAAAATACTGACAACGTGACTGGATTTGCAGTTCTCAATTCCCTTGCAGAGATTTGTTTCTGAGCGGTCACGGAACAACGAACCACGATATCTTGTTTACATTTATGTTACATCTCATGGTTGGTAACATTGACACTGCTTGCACAATGGTAACATCTGATTATTAGAAACAGTTCAAACTTGAAGAATTTCACATTATCCAAACACAACGCACTCAACTGAACAGAAACCACATTAGCATTCAATAAGTTCTACTGCGTGGTTGCCAATGTCACTGGAGGACACAGTGTGTGTCTGAAATAAGATTTGCATGCAATGTGTATTGTAAGGTTATCGATAGAGTATTTCCTGGACTCAGGATTCATCCTCCTTCTTGACTCGTAATTCACCTAATTTTCCTGTTTTTCATTCCATTCAATGCGGTAAATGATTAAATTAGGCAATTTTAATTTTAAATACAAACCATAGATGGACAGTTACATAAAATATATGCAGCATTTGGATTAATGTTGCGGTATTCTGCAGATCGATACAAAACACACACACCCTGCACGAACATTTTAAAAAAAACCTCCTTAACAGCAATAACGACAATTTAATCAGACAGAACTTTAATCTGTTTTGGTGCCATAGTCTTGCTAGACCATGTGAGTTGCCTTTTCATTGAAGCAAGAAGCCACTGATCGTGATTTAATCTGAACGCTACTACGCATCAGGCAAGAGCAGAGTTTGAGAAGAAGAGGCGTTCATAATAACCTCAACACATGATGGGAATTTAACCTTCGTTGTAAACCAATGATCCAGTCAACTAAGCCAAACCGGTTCCCCGGCACAGTAGTTAATATTTAGATTGAATGATTGTGATATTTCAATTGAATTAAATGCGGGTTCCTCATTTTTATTCATTAAAAATAATTTCGTAATATTTGCCGACTTTCGTCCGAGGTTTGACTTGGTTTCGACACATTTGAATAGATTTTGGTGTGCAAAACTTCCCAGCAGATTTTAACAATTGCTGGTTAGTGTTCTAGATCGTTCAATAATACGTTGGTGAGACGATCTGTTTAATATTAGTGATTTGTGGGTAATTAAATTAAAAGGGAGAGAAATGGCTCTTCGAAGTTTTAAAGCGATTCTGAGAAATGGAAATGATTGCCAAGAACGTTTGGATGGAAAGAAGAAGCCCATGCTTTTAGAATTAGAAAAGCAGATGGATTTGCATTTAACCAAGTAGAAAGCAAAGCTGAAATTGTAAGGGGGTTTCTCAAACACTTTGGTATGTCTGAGAAAAGACACGTGCAGTAGAGGTAGAAAACCTAAATTATAAATGAGGAATATGTAGTTAGAAAATAAACAAAGGGAGAGAGAAAAAGGAGAGAGAAGAGAAAGAAAGAGGAAAAAAGAGAGAATATGTTATTTAGCTTTGGAGAGGTAGAGTGAAGAATTTGAACGGGCAAGAGAAAGAGATGGAGCAAAATAAAGAGAGAGAAGCTTCTAAGCTGAGCAAAACGACAGAGAATTTGAACATGAGAAGTTGAGACTTAGTCTGCAAAGTTAAGTTATTAGGATGGCGATTAAGAGAGAAGGTAGTTTTATGAACGTCACGAGGTTTATATACCTGCGAATTTAAACCAGCAGCACGAGAAAAGATTTATCCCGTGCCGCAATCTGTGACAAGTGGAAACATGAAGAACTATCCCAATGGTCACGACTTAAAGTAAACATTTACAACGGCATTTTGTAAAGTCTAAAAGAGAATAATTAATTCATAACTATTTACAATTCCTTCTTCTGAACTATCTTTTACTTTTCCTTTTACAATATTAGTTCGATTAAACCCCCAATTAAGATTTATCAAAAGGTTAAAATTTCAAAAGCAGCCATTTCGACAGTTCACTTTGTATGTTCATCTGTCTATTTTACTTCTTAAGGTTTTTGGGTAATCGGATGTCGACAGATAAAGGTACCTTTAAGAGAACAATTTTGCGGGCATTCTTCATATGTTGGTGACGTGGCAGTTCGCCTCTGACGGTTCAATTTGTTTAATATGTATGCTCCAAATCATCGTTTCGTTTCATTGGTGGTAATTTTATCGAAATACCAAATTCAAACTTGATTGGAGTTTGGTATTTTGGGGCATAATGCAAATTGATTGGCCGAATTTGATTTGTTTTAAAAATCTCATCGCAACCCAGGCACTGCGATCTGCTGGACCAAATGTGACTTTGTAAATTTTGCAGCACCCTTGTGCTTCTCGAAGACCCTGCTCGATTTCAAATCTCTGAAATATAGAGTGCCGGTACACCTTCATAACACATCAGATGACACTCGTGAGATGATCTCCATATCAACCTTATTTTTTCAATGGAGTAAAGAGAGGTCATGTTCACTTGACCCTTTATCGAAAGCAAAGTTCCATCGGTTCAGTTTTGTCAGAAGTCTTTCTGGTACATCCAATATATTTTGCAACTTCTTTTAATATTGCCATTCAAATTGGGCAATAGATTTCATGTGTGGACTGAAACAGTTCTTTAAGAAATGTTACAGACAAGAAGTGCGTTCTGAGGTAAGTCACTGTACCCAAAATTTTAACTCAGCTTTCTCGGTGTAGATGCTGCCAGATATGCTGAGCTTTACCAGCAATTTCTCTTTTCGAGTTAACTCAAAGAATCTAATTCCCTTTGACAAATTCCGGGTATCCAATGACAGGAAAACTGCATCTTGCACTGACATTTTGAAATTTCTTTGAAAAGGTTTCATTTATCCCTGTACTCCCTAATATCACCGAAGATAAATTATTGAAGTTCAGCAACTTAACCATGTTTATGCTACATCGTATGTTGTACTCTATAATTAAACGCAAGCCAATAATATTACAGGTTCACTCATTATGTTCCAACATTTCTCCTAGATGGCTAATTTCCCATTGAACAATGGCAACTGTCTTTCATTTCAAAAACACTGCAATTTCTTTTTCTTATAAGCATCAAAGATACATTGCAAAACCTCTCTCGTTCGCTTCTCCATTTCTTCGGTCATCAACTTGTTAGCATAGATTGAAAATGGCGAAAATCATTGCAATGTTCCTTGAGGCATTGTACTTATCAGTGTTCAAGTAAGTGCGTTTCCGCTTAATATCAATCCCCTGCTTCTGTCCATAAGTAATCTAGTCCGTGCTAATAAGCTAACTGATACCGTATTAGTGATTACCTTAATTTCCTCACGTTTTCAGCCACTGTTAGTTTTTTTTAACTATCTGATGTGGAAATTGTGCCTTTCCTTTTGAACACAGTCGGACGTTTTCCATTCTTTACTTCTTTTTGTCGATAAGCAACACCATTACCTCGGTTTTTTTGCAATGAAGGGCATGTCATATTGACTTAATATAATTCTATGGCGAGTCGATAGAGTTGATTGATGAGATAAGGGCCGCAGATATCACACACACGAACTTCAGTATGGCGTTTGATAAGGTTCCCCATGGTAGACTGATGGAGAAAGTGAATTCAAATGGTTTTCAGAGGGTGCAAACGAGATGGATAGAGAATTAGTTGCACAGCAGTAGATAGGCAGTCGTAGTGGAAGCGATTTTCTGAAAATGGAATACTGTGAACACTGGTATCCCATAGGGATCCTTGTAGGGACCTCACTCACACAAACATACACAAACATACAGACAGACATACATATATGTATACAAACACATGCGTACACACACATGTACGCACACACACACATATATTTGGTCTGATTAACAAGTTTTTTTCCTAACACTGAAATAGTTGGAGCAGCAGATAGTGAAGGAAAAGTAAGAGAATGCAGCAGAGTATAGATAGATTAGACAGTTGGGCAGGGAAATGGAGATGGAGTTCAATCTGTGGAAAGCCGACGGGATGCATTTTGGAAGATCCAAGACAAGGGTGTCAAGAATGTATGCGGCAGGCTTCCCTGCATTGGGCGGGGATATTCAGTACAACCGTTCATGTGACAGCAGGTCGTGTGACAGTTGTATAAGACCTTGCTTCGGTCACATTTTAAGACAGTTCTGATCGCCACATTACCAAATGGATGTTAGAGATTTTGAAGAATGCAGAGGAGCTTCCCTAGGATGCTGCCTAGTATGGACGGGTCTAGCTAAGAAGAGAGTTTGAGTAGATTCAGGTTATCAATACCAGAAAAGCAGAGGTTGGGGGGACCAAACTGAAGTCGACAAAGTCATGAGGTATAGACAGGATGGATAAGCATCAGGTCTTTTTTCCAAGACCGGGGAATGCAGTTACTAGGGGTCATGAGTTCAAAGCTGAAAAATGTGTTGCTGGAAAAGCGCAGTAGGTCAGGCAGGATCAATGGAGAAGGAGAATCGACGTTTCGGGCATATGCCCTTCTTCAGGAGGGCTTATGCCCGAAACGTCGATTCTCCTTCTCCTTTGAAGCTGCCTGACTTGCTGCTCTTTTCCAGCAACACATTTTTCAGCTCTGATCCCCAGCATCTGCAGTCCTCACTTTTTCTTCCGTCATGAGTTCAAGGTGACTGGGGAAATATTTAAGGGATACTGCGTGGAAAAAATGCACAGAGAGTAGTGGGTGTTTCGTACACATTACCAGTAGAGGTGATAGAGGCGGGCATGATAGTTGTATTTAACGTGTATGGAGACAGATACATAAATGGGCAGGGAGCAGAATGATACAGATGCTTGGATAAGAGGTTTTGATAGAGCATCTGGATTGTGACAGGCTTGGTGGGGCGAAGGACCTCTTCCTGTGCTGCAATTTTATTTGCTCTTTGTTCTTTGTATTATGACTGTTAGAGACTCTTCCTTTTACGGACCACATTTTACTTGAACAAATTCCCTTAAATTTTGAAAGCTCTCTATCTTTCACTCTATAACGACAAAATGTCCAATTAAAAAAACACACACACTATTTCCTTGCCTCTATTTTTCTGTTGATTTATAAAATATTTTGTGCTATCAGATTCGACTTTTCAAACAGATAACATCGCTTTATAATGTCTTACTGTCCCCATATCCCTGGCAAAACTCAAGATGGGTCTTCGTGTAGACAATGTTGATTTTGAATTTCAGTCTTTCATTGTTGAGGGTGTAAAATTGTTTGTTTTCTCCGATGTATTGCAATGGCCTGCCTTCCCAAAAAAAACTTCCCTGTTTCTGTCTTTATAATAAAATTTTGATCTTTTTTTATACTTACTGTTGGTGATTAAAGATTAACTTCACAAGTTAAAATGGAACTAATCTCTATTACGGTCAATGTTCTCATCCGAATGATACTTCTAATTAATCTGCCTGAACGTGCCATGCTGAAACAAATGACTTTTTCAACCTAATCAATGCAAACAGTGCTTGCACACGCACAGTCCCCTAACTCTTTGCAAGTTTATCTTTTTGAGCAATCTTTTTTATCAATTTGACTGTCTCAGTCTATATGCATATTAAAGTGCATTGAAATGAGTACCTTGGGTGGGTGTTTTTATTCAATAACCCATTGGTCTTTGCTCATTGCTCTGCCATTTAATAGGTCTCAAAATTTGTGTCAGCTTCTAAACAGGAAATAGTACAGTCGCAGTATGAAACCAAATGGCTTTTGATATTTAAAAAAAGCAGTAAATGAGTCTCCAGCACAAATAATTAGTGTGTTAGATTACAAACGTGAAAAATTACGGGTTGGCCTGAAGGACTGTTAGATGATACAAATTGCTCAGCAAGTCTGCCAGCACCTGTGGATAGAAAGCAAGATGAGAGTTTCGAGTCAAGTGATCCTTCTTCCCAACATGAATTTCGATGTAAGACTTAATTAGAGACAAGCCAGAACGTATATGTGCAGAATTAGACCAAATGGCTCATCTGGTATGATCCACCATTCGATCAACTCCATTCTCCTGCCTTTTCCTGTATATATTGCTCCCCTGACTCATCACAAAACTCTCTATTCCGCTGTTCGATGGCATGGCTTCCCAGTCCTCCTGGGGAAAGAATTCCCACATATTTCTCTTCATCTCAATTCTCAAGGTTCCTCCCTTCAATATGAGTCTGTGTCCATGAGTCTATCCCCTTCTACTTGTGACAGTTCTTTACGCACTGTTCTTGCGCTTCCAAGTCCTTCTGCAGTCTCATCGCCTCCTCAATACCACCTGTCCCTTGATCTATCTCTGTGTTATTTGCAAACACTGCAGCAATGCTCTTAGTTCCATTCTCTAGATTGTTGATAGAGAACGTGAGTAGTTGTGGTACAAATACTCACCCCTGTGACTCTCCACTAGTCACAAGCTGCAATGCTGAAGAAATAAAACTCTGCCATATTCTCTGCCTTCTTCCAGTCCTCACTCTATGGATGGGCGCAGTCCTTAATCATTGGGTCTGACCTGATTTATCAGTCTCACATCCAATACTTTGTCCAAGGCCTTCTGGAAATCCAAGTTGATCACATTTTGATGCTGCCGTGATCTTCATAAGTTACTTTGTTATTTTTTTCTGAAGAGAGTTTGAAAGACAGAGGTGATAGCTAAAAAAGTAAACTAATTGCGAGGCTTTGTTTTTTTATTGACGTTGGAAGAATGGAAACACTCTCCGTGTGACAAGCTCTCTCAGACCTGGCTTCCTCGTTGTTCTTTTGGTAGTTCATAATTTTAGCTTTAACCAGAATTCAGTGTGCATCAGTGGAATTCCCAAACTTATCCTGAATTCTTTCCAGATGAGTTTTTCTTTTGGATTACAGAACTCCATGTGTTTCTAATTTTGACTTTCTACAAGTGTGTGTGTTTATGGCATGTTACTATCCTGGATGAGTAAAATTAGAAGCAGGTACAATATATATTAATCTGTTAGGTTCATCAACAGTTAATTTATTCTAAATTCCACGTCCTTTTTTTGCTTTTTACTTTATTGTTTAAAGTAATGTAATTTTACTGAACTTTGAGTAGTTTGACTGATTGGACTTCATCAGAAACATGGAATTTCACAACTATCGTTAAAAATAAGAAGTTCAGGTCGTCGTAACCTTCCCAAAATATATTGAGGGGTCTGCTCCATAACACCATATAGTAACTCTCCTTTTTCTGATTTGCTTACTGCCTCGTTCAAGAATTCTATCAGATTCTTCAGACATGAACTCGCCTTAGAAATTCCTTGCTCACTTAACCTTGATTTATCTCGAACTTTGCAGTGCTCTGAAATCTCGCTTTTCGTAATGGACCCTAAAATCTTACTAATGACCAAGGTAACGCTAATTGGAAAGCAATTTTCACTCTTCTGCTGCCTCCTTCGCCTTTTACATTGTTCATTTGAAATCCTCTGGGGGCTTCTGTGTCTCAAATGATTCCTGAATGATCACCAAAAATGTCCACCCGCCCCCCGCCCCCCCCAACACCAACAACTCCACCCCCGCAAGCTTCGCAGCTATCTCTTTCAGAGACTTTGTGTCCATTCCATCCGTTCTGGGACCTTTCAACTTTGCCAGTACATTCTTGTTAATGACGGTCATCTCACATAACTCTGCCTCCCACTAGCATGGACTTCAGATAAGCTATTGGTGTCTTCCACGAAGATGGCTGTTGCAAATTGCCTGTTCATTTCCTCTGTCATTTTCTTGTTCCCCGTTATTACTGCTGCAGTCTAATTTTCCAACAGTTTAATTCACACTCTTGCCTCTATCTTATCTTTAGTTCAAGAGCTAAATGGCTAATTCAATGACGGAGTTTTCCTTCATTGTATGAGCTAATTTATTATACGTTTTCTGCTATCTTTGCAAGGTCTTCCAATTCCGTTGGCTTCCCGCTAATCCTCGTCACGCTGTATGCTTTGCTTTTTTTTTGCTATCCCTGACTTCCCTTTTCAGCCACGGTTGTATTGTCATCTCTTTGGTAGTTTCCTTCTTGCTTGGGATGAATGAATTCTCTCTCACATAATTATCCTCAGAAACCTCTCCTATTGCTGTTCATGTACTTTCCCAATAATGCTCCCGTTTCAATTAACTCTGGTCAGCTCTTTACCAAGATTTTATTGCAATGTCACCACGAAACCAATCCAGCTTCATTCCCCAGAATTACTGCAGCAGTTCATCATCCCTTGTAGTTCCCCAATATTATTGAGGCTGCATTCTGAACAGCGAATATAGGAAACCAAATTAAATCAAGTGCATGCAGATTACTGCTTCAACTCTAAGGTATGACTCTGGTCCTGAATAGCGAGACAAAGTAGGTTTGTACCTCCCGCGATTGCATAGGAAGATGCCGAATGTTTATGGCGTTATGTGGTAGCAGAGAATGAAGAGAACAGTGTACTCCAGTGCGAATGTGCTCCGGGGCATGCAGGGAAGTGAGGAACGGTTCATCTGTGTTTATGCCAGCTTCCTGCTGGGTGCTGTCTGAAATAGCAAAGAACTGAAATGACACATGGAATATAAACAAATCCTCCGGCCTACCATGTCTCTACTAGACAACAAACATTGCACTACACTTATTCCACTTGACTGCAATTTATCAATAGCTTAATATACCTTGGCATTCTAAGTGTTCAGACAGATGCTTCTACCTGCTTCCACCACCCTGCCAAGCACCACGTTCCATATTTCACCCATCGTCTGGGTGATTTGGCTTTCCTCTGATCCCCTCGAAAGGATTTACTTATCACGTGAACCTTATGTCATTTAGTCATTGAGGGGAAAGGTCTCCCACAATCGTCTCTCTTTATGTCTGTTATCATTAAATATGTATCAATTAGCCCGCTCCGCCTCTTCTGGTCCTCAGACAACAAACAGAACCTATCTTTATTACTGAGCCTTCCCATCACAGGTAACCTCCCAGTGAATCCCCTCTGCACCTTCTGCTGCACTGACCACAAAGAAATTCTGCCTTTATTTCTGAGACGTCTCATTCCAGGCCACATTCTCGTAGGTCTCATCTGCACAGTCCGCTCCACAGACATCAAACAAAAATTATTTTTTTTACTAAGACCTCTCATGTCAGGAAACCTCCTGGTGGAACCACTGTCCACCCGCTGCAGTGCCATCGTTTCTTCCTGACAGTGTTGCGTTCGGAACTGCATAGAGATGTCCAACTGGCCTAACCATGTTTTTTTTTCTTTAAATACGACAGCAGCACTTCCTTGCTCCGATGTTCCACGTTGCAGCTGATGATTATGCTGCCTTATGAACGTTTGGATGAAGGGGCTGCTGTGTTGTCACTTCAGGACAACAGGGACTTATCATCCTTGTAAGTGAGCGTAGGGCTGAGGGTCATGTTATGACGGTGCCAGGAATCCTCGCTGGCAAAAAATGACGCTCCTGAGCGCCATGAACCGCCCTCCGCCGGCTATCTGGTGCCATATATTGCATTGTCAGAGCATGTGTGATGGGGAAAGAGAACCTGGGAGTATGGAAAAGAGTCCATTCAGGAAGTATTATGTGACGGTGCATAATAAAGTTAACAGTGCACATTGATAGGCGCATAATGAATTTCAGTTGCAAATTTGTTTGCTTTATTTCAGAACTATTTAATGCATTCCATACTGAAATCTCGCAGTATTCACTCTGCAAAACATGTCCCTGAAATTTCTTCTTTCATGTGTATAGAGTAATTACTTGTGACGCCGAAGAGCTCACGTCTATTTTTGACTATCATCGCTGTGTTAGTTTTCATTCTTTTCACACAAACAAAAACTGCAATTTGCGAAATATATTGCATGTGTTGTTCCATTTCTGCCCTCAGGCCAGCTGCTGACTGGATCCTAACTGAGACGGAGTGTTCCTCTATGACGAGGTTGACATGAAGTCTCTCGTGAAGAACATGAAGGAAGCTTGTATCAGGGACATACAGCGGAGTTGAAGTGAAGCGGACAAGCAAGCAGGAAACTTATCACCAGCTCACGTGAATACCAACATGCCACCAGAAGTCACTCTATCACTAGCTTCCATACGCACAATCAAAGAAGGATATAACTTTAACTGGGACAACACACAGATTCTCAAACAGTGAAGCAAAGACATGCACGAGAATTCGTAGAGGCACGGCATTCTAACGAGCGCTCCACTCATAAACACATTGACTTAGATCCCGTTTACCCTTTATTAAGGTCCAGAAATGTAATGTACCTTGAAGAGATTGAAGGGCTAAGCAAGCACACAGAGCGCTGGAGAATGTACAATGTAACATTTGGCCCAGCAGCTAGCACTGGCTGAGTTGCTATGAAATAAAAACAAATTCAAATTCAGCCAATCTGCTCAAAATACCAACTTCTAATCAAATTCGAATTTCGTATAATGTCAATATTTTTAAAAAATGAATAAAATATTCCGATGCTTTGAGGTATAAGACCGGGAAAAAAATGAACAGTTGAGGAGAGAACAGCCAAGCCAACATTACCTGCAGACTGCCCAGAAAATTAGTTCCCTTAATGATATATTTATCTATCTATGACTGGTGAAAGAGAACTTCTCAGAAGATAAAAATCATTTTTGAAACGACCATACAAAGGGAAGTATCGACAGCTGACTGGTTTTGAAATTTGATCTTTGGTAAATATGAATCAGGTTTTTTTTATCGGGCTAATACTACAGAAAGGAAAAAAAACGGTAAGTTAGAGGAAGGAGATGTGAATAATTTTCTTTATTATTCTCTATTTTACATTAAGAAATAAAGTTGTTTTTCTTTACTTTAAATAATTGATGGCCTCTCTAATTTTAAGAGATTGTTGGACGGCATAAATCTTTTCTGTGCTGCCGGTATAAATTAACATCACAGGCTTACTCCGTCTGCTAACATGCCTTCACCTGAAACGAAGAAACAGAAATGACATCACCCACGTGATGAAAATCAAGACTTCTAAAGAGAGAGGCTAGACATACCACCAGCACATCACTGGAGAATCTCACGGATGATGTTACCTAGTCATGGAGATGAAATATCTGAAAGCAAACATTTCTGCTCAATGAGCTAACTGACACATCTATTAATCCAGAGAAGGGTACAAAGGCAGGAGGAGTAGATAGATGTGGGAAATCAGGAAGGCAAACAAGGGAGCTTGAGATATCTTTGTCAAATTAGTTTATGGCGAATCCAAAAGGATGTAACCAATACATTAAGAGTAAAAGGGTAACGAGGGAGAGAATCGGGTCCCTCAAAGATCAACAAGGCAACATATGTGTGAAATCACAGGAGATGGGGGGATACTAAATGAGTGTTTTGCATCAGTGTTTCGGAGAAGTACATGGACTACATTCTCCTCCAACACTTCCTCCTGTAAAAATGCCAACCATTATCACAACTTCCTTTGCCTCACCTACATTTAGATTAGATTAGATTACTTACAGCATGGAAACAGGCCCTTCGGCCGAACAAGTCCACACCGACCCGCCGAAGCGCACCCAACCACACCCATTCCCCTACATTTACACTGCACCTAACACTATGGGCAATTTAGCATAGCCAATTCACCTAACCTGCACATTTTTGGACTGTGAGAGGAAACCGGAGGAAACCCACGCAGACACGGGGAGAAGGTGCAAACATCACACAGTCAATCGCCTGAGGCGGGAATTGAACCCGGGTTTCTGGCGCTGTGAGGCAGCATTGCTAACCACTGTGCCACCGTCCATCCTTTGTTTGAAGGATGACCAATTCCACCACAGAAAATCCAAGTGGGCCTCCTTCTTCCAAGACTACAATTTCCCTCACATGGACGACGATGCCCTCCAGCACATTGCCTCCACTGCCCGTACCTCCACCTTTGAAACTGATCTCTCCTAACGCCACAAGCACAGAATGCCCCTGTCCTCACCTTCCACCCCACCAACCTCAGTATACATCACGTTATCCTTCGTCACGTCCACCACATACAAACAGACCCAACCAGTTGTGGTAGATTACCCTCCCTGTCCCTATCAGCGTTTCGGGACACCATTCCTGCCAAAACTCCTTTGTCAGATCCATACTTTCAAACAGCCCTCACCCCACCCCTGGCATATTCACCTGCCACGGCAAGAATTGTAAAACCAGTGCTCTAATCTCGCCCCTCACTACCGGCTAAGGCCTCAAACGATCCTTCCACATCCAACAGATATTTACTTCTACCTCCACCAATGCCATCTACTGCAGCTGTTGCACCCGATGTGGTCTCCTGTACATCAGGGACACAGGACATGAACTTGTGGATCATTTCAGAGAACATATCTTCAACAATTTAACTCCCACTCCCACCACACACGCAAGGACATGCATGTCCTGGACCTCCTCCAATGCCAAACACTAACCACCCTACACCTGGAGAAAGAACTACCTTGTGACCCTACAGCCATACGGGATTAACGGGGATTTCGACAGTTTCCCCATTTCCCCTCCCCTCACCTTGTCCGACTCCAAAGCCGCCATCATCCTTCCCATGTCTAACCTTCATCGTCACCATCATTTACCTATCGCATTCTCAGCTACCTTCCCCCCGGCTCATACCCCACCCATTATCGCTCAGGTCCCCAGCCAAAGCTTCACTCCTGATGAAGGGATTATGCTTAAAATGTTGATTCTTCTGCTCCTCGGATGCCATCTAACCTGCTGTGGTTTTCTTTTTTCACTTCCACACTTCCGACTCTGTTCTGCAGCATCTGCAGTCCTCAGTTTCTCATGAACAGTTGGGCCACAGATCAACCATATTCTCGTTGTCAGAAGTCACATGGCAACAGATTATAGTCCAACAGGTGTATTGATAACCACATGGTTTCAGAGCGCAGCCTTTTTGTCAGGTCCATCTCACTACTAATACCCATTGAAAGCTTGTTATTTTCAATAAATCTGTTGTATTTTTACCTGGTGTCATGTGACTTCTGACTTTGTCCATCTCAGTCCACGATCGGCACATCCACATCATGTTCATGTATAATAGTGGAAGAGATGCGCAGGGCAGGATAACCGAATCATGTTCCTGTATTTCTATCTCCGCAATATTCATCAATTTTCACCAGCAACAAAGATAAGCAATACAATTACACCGTGAAAGAGGGTTGTCTTAGAAAGTTGTTTCAGAAGATGTCAGTAAAAGAAGCTACGAAAAAAACATACTTAAAAGACGTTTGAATCTTTTTTTTCACTGGAGCAATTTGATGTCACACTGAATCATCTGAGTGCAAAGATGGCGTCAACACTTATTTCGTGCCGAAGTAACTTTCCTATGATGGCATAAGTGAGGACTGCAAATGCTGGAAATCAGAGTCGAGATTAGAGTGGCGGTGGAAAAGCACAGCAGGTCAGGCAGCGTCCGAGGGGCAGGAAAACGTTCCTATGATGTCACTGGAACATGCAGAAAATCAAGTTCTCGGCTTTTATATTTGACACAAAACAGCAGAAGCTGTTTCTGTTTGTTCTTCGCAAAACCGTGCAAACTGAATGGCATCTTGAAAGAGACAGGAGCATTTGCTGCTGTGAAATGTTGATGGAAGAAAGATTGTTTGGTCATAACTACCATTAATTGAGTATGTGCAAGAATGTGGAGAATATCAGCAAAACTTAGAAGGCCTAGAAGAAAGTGAGGACGACAGATGCTAGAGATCAGAGTCGAGAGTGTATTGCTGGAAAAACACAGAGGGACAGTAAGGGCTGATGAAGGCCTTATACCTGAACTGCCGATTTTCTTGCTTCTCAGATGCTTCCTGACATGCTGTGCTTTACCAGCATTTCACTTTAACCTCGGAAGGCCTGACCACATCCGTGAAAGGAGAAATAGACGTCATGTTTGGAGTTCAGTCGGAATCTTCTTCAGATTTAAATGAATTCCTTGAGTTTGCACCGCAATGTCAGCACCTGTTGCTTTTTATTTTTATTAGATTTATTTTCGAAATTTGCTTGTTGTTTCCTAAAGCGGGATCTGTGACGCTTTAAGGAACGTAGTTTTGGATTTTTTTTCATGTAAGTTTTTTTGGAGTTACACAGTTTACTATTTGAATTACGCTTTATGGAACCACAAGGCTCATAGTTTTGAAGGGAAGATCGGATTCCGAAAAGGATTGATGAGCAGGTTAGAAGTAAATGTTTCTGAATACGTTCCTGTGAGCAGTTGGGTATTTTTTTTCGGCGGTCTGGATTAATTACTGCGGCTCTACTCTGTTCGTGGAAAACCATATGAGTTGCATATTACGTGATATTTACAGGAATGCAGGTGTAAATATCGACACACTCTCCGGGATCACTCAGTAAATACCGACATACACCCTGACCCAACCCAGAAAATGTTTAAGCACTCCCCGGGACCCACCATGCAATGACCGACACACTCCCAGGGATCGCACTGTAAATACTAATATCTATCTGCAAACCCCCCTGTAAGTACTGACACACTCCCCTGCAACCCCCTGTAAATACTGACACCCTCCCCTGGAACCCTCTGTAAATACCGACACACTCCCCTCAACCCTCCTGTAAATACCGACACATTCCCCTGGCACATCCTGTCAATACCGACACACGACCCCAGAGCACACTGTAAATACCGAGACACTGCCCTGGAACACCCTGTAAATACAGACACACATTATACTCAATCCCCCTGCAAATAGTGACCCAATCTTTTGGATCCTCCTGCAAATACAGACAATCATCCTGGGACGCCCCCTTGTAAATACTGATACACTTCCCTGGAAACGCCTGGAAATACCGATATACGCCCCAGAACCCTCCCCCCAATAAATACTGACACACTCACCGGAATGTCATTGTAAATATTTGCACACTCCACGAGATGACGCTGTAAATACTGACACAATCCCAAGGAGCCAATCCCTAAATACCGACGCCATCCACGTGACCGCCCCTGTGAATACTGAGACACTCCACGGGACACCCCTGTAAATACTGACATACTCACAGGAAACTCCCTGTAAATGTTAACACAGACCCTGGGAATGGCTTGTAAATGCCAGCACACTCCCCAGTTCTAACAGTAAATTTCAACACGCTCCCCAGGATACCGAGGCAATACTGACACACTCACTGGGACCCCAAAAAGTATCAACACAGAAATCAGAAACCCTTTCGAAATATCAACAAACTCCCTGTGGACCCCGTTCAAACACTGGCACACTCCACGGGACACCTCTGTAAACACCGACACAATCCCCAGGATCCACCCCTTAAATACTGACACACTCCATGTGAGCCCACTATAAATACTGATACACTCCCTGGGCCACCCTGCTAAATGCAGACACACTCCCCAGGACAACCCAGTAAATACAGACACACACACCCAATACCTAGGATTAAACAGACAGATTCCATAGGACCTCACTGTCAATACAGACGCACTCACCTGCAACAAAATAAATATCGTCATCCACCCCAGGACCCACCTGCAAATATTGACACAGTCGCTTCCCCCGCATCTCTACCCACTCTCGCTCGCTTTGTTTGCGCCCATTCATTCCCTGTCTGTCTCTCTCTGCTCCTTCCACTCTCTGCACACTCCTATTTTCTCCCTCTGTCACCCTCCCACTCACTATCAACAACCCCCTCCATTCTCTCATTCTATCCTACACTCTCTCCCTCTCTACACCCCTGCCACAATCTCTCAACCCCCCACTCTCTCTACCCCCAAACTCTCTCCATCCCCTCCCAATGTCTTTCTCTCTTTACACCACTCCTAGTCCCCGACTCTTCACCCCACTTCCTCCCTCTCTGTAAACCTCCCACTCTCTCTGTCCCCTTCACGCTCTCTATTTAACCCCTCCCACACTATCTCGACCCTCTCGCTTTCTATCTCTCCAGTACACTATGTCTTTCTCTTTCCCTCTTCGCCTCACAGTCACCCTTGACTCCCTATGTCTCCCTGTCCGAACCCCTTGCCAGTCTCTTCCCCTCCTACTGTCCCTCCCTTTGTCTCTTGCCTTCCCACTCTCATTCTACATTCTTACCTCACTCAGCCCTCTTTCTACTATCTGCAGACGATATTTCTGTCTACGCTCTCCCACTCTCTCTCTTGCCCTTCCATCTCCCTCCCTCTACCGCTTCCTACTGTCTTTCCCTACCACACTTCCTCTCTCTTTCACTCTTCACCCTCCCACTCTCTTTCTACCCCCACCCTCTCAGTCTCCACAGCGTTCGTGTCTCTCTCTCCCTCTCCCTCTCTTTCTTTCAGCCCCACTCCCTCTTGCTCTCTGTCTCGTTCTCTCTTCCCCAACCCCCACTCTGGGGTCTCTCAAGACCACTCTTTCTCTCGCGACACCTCCACATTGTCTACCACACTCTCTCCCCACCCCTCGCTTTCTACACACCTCCCATTTTCAGGTTCTGTAACCCCCCACACTCTCTAGGTCAATCCCTTTCACAGTCTCTCTCCCCTTCCCCCTCTCTCTGCTACACCCTCTCTCTCTACCACTTTCACATTCGCTCCCTAACCCTCTCCCACGCTTCCACTCTATACCCCCATTCTCTCTCGACCTGCTCCCATTGTCTCTCCCTTTACCCCCTCATATTGCTTCTTTCTCTACACACACTTGCCACGCACTCTCTAACCCACTCCCTCTCTCACTACAGCCCATCACACATTCTAGCACACTCCCACTCTCTCTCTCCCTTATCTCACTCTCTCACCTCCTCCCACACTGTCTCTCTACCAGCTCCCACTATCTCACTGTTTACCCCACATTTCCTCTCTCTACCCCACTCCTTCCGACTGTCCTTCTCTATTCAAAAACACTCTCACTCTTTACACCTTTCCCACGCTCTCTCTACCCCTCTCCCACTCACTACATCCCTCCCACCCTCTCTACCCCATTCTCTCTCTAAACCACCCACTTTTTCTCTCTCTATCCCTTTCCATTCTGTATCCCTTTACACCCACCCTCTCTCTCTCTAACCCCCTCCTGCTCTCTCTCCCATTAACCTACTCCCTCCCTCTCTCTACTGCCTGCCACTTTCGCTCTGTACCCCACTCCCTCTCTCCCCTTCCCACTCTCACTCACCCCACACACTCTCGATCAGCTTCCAATATCTCTCTATACTCCACGCCCTCTCTACCCCTCTCTTTCTCTCTTCTCACACTCTGTCTATTTGCCTCCCACTCTCTCTCTCTGTCTTCACCACTCGCACTGTCTCTCGTTCCCTCCAAATCTCTCTCTACATCTCTCCCTCCCACTCCGTCTGTTCCACCACTATCTCTCTCTCTCTACCCCTTCCTCTCTGTTCCTCTCCCTTCCTCTCTGTACTATCCGCCGACTATATATCGTTCCCTTTCCCTCCCACTCTCTGTCTTCACCGGTCGAACTCTATCTCTCGTTCCCTCTAATTCTTTCTCTACGTCCTTCCCTCCCACTTTCTCTCTTCCCTCTCCCATGCTTTCTATCCACGTCCTCCTTTCCTCTCTCTCTTCCCCAGCTTCTCTCTACTAGCCGCCCACTATATACCCTTTTCTTTTCCTCTTACTCTCTTCCCACCGCTCCCAATTTTCCCTCTCTCGACACTCTCCCACTCTTTCTATCTGGCACACTTCCACTCTCTTTCTCTCCCCCCCCCCCACACTATCTCTACTCCCTTCATCTCGATCTACACCTCTCATACTCATGACTTGCCGTCCTCATCTCTCCACCTTTCTCTATTCACATCCCACACTCTCTCTCTTTACACACCTCCCTCAATCTCTCTCTCCATCACATACCGCTCTCTCTCTCTCAATTCTCCCCTCTCACTATCACTCGGTTTACTTCCCTCCCTCCTATTCGCTCTCTCTGCCCCCTTCCTCCTTCTCTCTCTACGACCCGCCCATTGTTTCTCTCTTTTCCCCTCCCACTTTTTCCACCAACTCCCATTCTATCTCTTCCTCTCCCATTCTTCCTCTCTCTGCACTCTCCCACTCACTCTGTCTACAACACAACCCTTTTCTCTTTCTCTTCCTCCTCCCACTATCTCTCGACTCTCTTCCTCTCTCTCTTTATAACTCCACAGTCCGGTCTCAATTTTCTCCAGCTATTTCGCTCACTTCTCCCCTCCTACTCTCTATCGCACGACTTCCCTCACGGTCCCACTCTCTACCCTCTCGCCCCTCTCTCTACACCCGCCCACACTCTTTACAAACTCTCTCTCATATATATATATTATATACACACACACACCTACCACTCTGTATCTCTATCTCTCTCTCTGGCGAAGCCCCCTCTCTCAACTCCTTCCCAGTCTCTCTCCCTCCCTCCCTCTCTCTTCCCCACACCCTGTCTCTCTCTCGCCCTCTTTATCTCTCTCACACTACCTCCTACCACTCTCTCAAAACCTCCCATTCTCTCTCCATTTAACCATCTGACTGCTTCTCTTTCGACCCAGTTCAACTCCCTCTTCTCAACTCTCTACCAACCACACTCTCTCTCCGCTTCCCTCTCTCTCACGAACCGCTGACACTCTCTCTCTACCAGATCTCACAATCTTTCTCTCTTCCCAACATCCCCTTCTCTCCATTCAATTCTGTAGCACTTTCTCTCTCTTGACCACCACACAGTCTCACTCTCCAGCCCCTATCACTCTCTTAACTACACATCCTCTCTCTATCCCTCCCATTGTCTCTCAATCTCTCTAACGCCCTCCCACTCTGTCTTTCTGTCGCCCTCTCACCGTCTCGACACCCCTCTTCCACTCACTAACCCTGTCTCTCTCCCTCTACCTCTCCCACTCGTTCTCTCTATACCCCTCCGATTCTCTCTCCATTTACATCCACCACTTCCTCTCTAACCCCCTCGTGTTCTTTCTCTCCGTCTGACACATTCCCTCACTTTCTCTACCGCCTCCCATTCTTTCCCTTTAATCCACTCCCACTTTCTCTCCCTCCAAATATCTCTCTCTCACTCCCCCATTCCGTGTCTTTTTCTCTCTATTCCCACTCTCTCAGACTTCCCCTCGAACCGTCTTTGTCTTCCCGCTTGCACTCACTTTCCCCTTTCTCCACCGATCGTCTCTGTCTAACCCCTCCTCTATCTACCCCACTTCCACTCTCTGTCTACTCCATTCCAGTCTGTCTCTCTCCACTCCACACCCTCTGATTCTCTACCTTTCTCCCACTCTGTCTATCTGACACCCTCGCATCCTCTCACTCCCCTACCCTCCACGGTCTCTTTCCCTAAACCGTCCCACTCTCTCACCCCATCCCATTCTTTCTGTCCACGTCCCCCTCTCTCTCTCTTTACTGTTCTCCCACTCTGTACACTCTACTCCACTGCCTCTCTGTCTAAACCCCCAACGCTTTCTATCTCTAGCCTCTCCCATTCTCTGTCCCTTTCCTCCGTCCCAATACCTCTCACACTATCCACCACACTTTAACTCACCACCGTCCCCGAATCTCTCACTACGCCACTCCCACATTCTCTCTCCCCCCACACTCTCAGTCTAAAACCTTCCATTCTGTCTCTCTTACAGTTCCTAGTATCTCTCTCTCTCCGCCACTACCCTCTCTCTCCACTCTACTCCTTCCCACTTTCTCTCTCTACCCCAACTACTCTCATTCTCCACCCCCTCCCACTCTCACTCTAACCCAACTCTCTCTCTACCTCGCTCCCGCTCTCTCTACGTCTTACATTCTCTCACTGTCTAACCCTCCCACTGTCGCTCTCTCTCTAAACCCCTCCCATTCTCTCTTTCTTCTTCTCACCCACTCTCTCTCTTCCCGTCTCCCACTCACTACCCCTCCTTCTCTCTCTAACCCACTCTCTGTCTCTCTTGCTCCTTCATTTTCTCTAACTCTCCAACACTTTCTCTCTCTCCCCCTCCCATTCGCTCTTGCTATCTAAAGCACTCCCTACTCTCTCTACCTACCCTCACTCTATCTATTTACCCCACTCCCTCTCTGTCTCTCTCCCACACTCTTTTCCTCACGCCCTCCCACATCCCTTTATATCACATCTCACTACCTCTCTATTTGATACCACTCCCTCTCTTTCTCTCTTCCCCACTCTCTCTCTTTCTCTCCTCCTCCACTCTGTCACTTCCCCTCCCGCTCTCTGTCTTCCTCGCTCTCACTCTCTCTCTTCTCACCTCCGATTATCTCTCTCTACCCCCCTTCCCCCTGTCCTCGCTTCCCATAATTTCTCTTTCTTTCTTCCCACTGCCATTCACACACACTCTCTATTCTCTCCCCCCCCCCTCTCTATTCCCATCCCACTACCTCTCTTTCCTTTTGCATCCCAGTCTCTCTCTGTCTACCCTCGTCATCTCTTTTCTCCCTTCCTACTTACGTTCTCACTCTCCCCCTCCCGGTCTCTCTCTCCTCCCCTCGCACTCTATCTTTTTATCTTCACCATCCAACTGTATCACAGTCTACCCCATCATTCTCCCTAAATCTGGCATCTCCTTCTCTCTCTGTCAACTCCTCACACTCTGTGATCTCATCCCACACTCTCTCTCTTCCTGTCTTCCCCACGCTCATCCACAAACTCTCTCCATCCGCTACCACCATCTCTCTACTCCTATCCAACAATCTCTCTCCCTTCACCTCCCAGTCTCTCTCTCTGTCAACACTGCTCATACCCTCCCTCTCAGCCCCCATCCCTCTCCCTCTCTCTAGCCCCTCCCATTAACTCTCTCACTTTCCTTCTCTCTCTACCCCACTTGGTCTCGCTTTCTAACTCCTCCCACTCTCTCTCGACTACCTCCCAGTCTATCTGCCCAACCTCTCTCTCATGCTAGGCTCTCCTACTCTCTCTCTCTCTCTCTTTAGCCACTCCCTCCCTATCTCTCTACTCCCCTCCCTCTAACTCTATCTTTCCGCTCCCACTCTCGCTTTTTACCAACTACAAATGTTTCTCCCTCGTTGTCTCTTCTCTCTCTCACCTTTTTTGTCTCCATACCCTACCTCTGCATCTCTCTCTCTGTCTACCCACCTCCCTCTCTCTTCCCATCACACTCTCTCCATCTTTTCTCTCTAACTCCACCCATTAACTCTCTCTCTCACATTCCCTCACTCTCGCTATCACCTCCCACTCTCTCTGTCAAGCACCTCCCACTCACTGTCTCCACCAACCCAATCTTACCTACCACGCTCTCTCTCGACCCTAATCCCAAAGTTTGTCTCTTCCCCTTGGAGTCTCTCTCACAGCCACACTCCCTCTCACTCTGTCTCTATAACTCTCTACCCCGAACTCTATTCCGAACGTTCGCCCACTCTCTCTCTGCAACCTCACAATCTCTCAAACCCCTCGCAATCTCTCTCTGTCTACCCGCATCTGTTCTTTCCATCTAAACCTCTCTCTCACTACACCCTTCCCACTCATGCGCTCCACACTATCTCTCTCTCTTGCTACCCCATTCCATCTCTCTAGCCCACGCGTACAATCACTCTACCCCGTTCCACTCCCTATCTTTGCCACACTCCTTCCCACTCTGCCTCTATCTCTCTAAGACAAATTCCAAAAGAAGGGCTCATGCCCGAATCGTCGATTCTACTGCTCCTTGGATGCTGCCTGACCTGCTGCGCGTTTCCAGCTCCATCTCTCTACCCCTAACTGTCTCTCTAAGTCTCTCCCAATCTCTCTCTATCAATCTCTAAAGCCACCACTCGTTTTGGATCTCACCCCTCTCTCTCTCCCTCTTCAGCTCCCACCCCTCTGTCTGCACATTCTCCCTTTATCTCTCACCCTTCGACACTCTCTGTCACACTCACACTGTCTCTCTAAACCCTTCCCATTCCCTTTCGACCCCATAGATTATCTCTACTGCACTCCATATTTCTCAATATCACTCTCTCTAACCCCTCTCTCCCTCTGGAACCTCACACTCCATCTCGCTCTACCCCTCCCACTATCTCTCACTCTCTTCCCGTCCCATTCTCTCCCTTTTGTTCTTCACCATCCCTCTTTCTCTGTACCCCACTCCCTCACTCTCTTTCCCTCCCCTACAAATGATCTCCCTCTGCCCCACTCCTGCTCTCTCTCTTTCTCTCTCCACACTCTCTCTCTTCCGATCCCACACTCTATCTGTCTCTCGAGATCACACGCTGTCTCTTCTCTCCAACAACACTGTGTCGAAGAAAGTGCCTCACTCTCTCTATCTCCCCTTCCATCTCTCTCTTTGACTACCTCCCCCCACTCAGCCTCTCTCTACATCGAATCTTATCTCTGTCTCATATCCCACCCTATATCTCTATCTCTAACCCCTCCCCTCTCACCCTCTGCTTCTAACGCCTCCAAAACTCTCTCTCCACTCCGCTTTCTCTCGTCCCCATACGCATTTTCTCTGTCTGTACTCCGTCCCACTCTCTTTACCCTCCTGCTGCTCTCTCCCCCACCTCCCCTTTCTCTTCCGCACCCCACTTTTGCAGTTTACACCATGTCCCCTCCCCCACGTCCCTTTCTCTCCCTCCTCCATTCCCTCTCTCTCACACACCCTCCGTCTTTACAGCTTTCCTTTCTCTATCTACCCATACCCCTTTCTATTCTCCCTCCCACTCTGTCGCCAATCCTTCCCTCTACATCTCTCTTTACTCCCTCCCTCTCTCACTACCGCGCCTACTCTCTATATTTCGCTCTTCCACCTCCCACTCTCCCTTCCCTCCCTCTCTCTACCTCCTCCTACTCTTTCACTGCTCCTTTCACCGTATCTGCCGAACCAAACTGTCACGATAGCCCCTCCTACTCTCTCTTTCTAACATCACCTTTCTCTCTCTCCAGCCCCTCCTCTCTCTCTAATCCCCCCACTATCTCTCTTCTTCCGCTCCCACTCTCGCACTCTACCAACTCCAACTGTCTCTCCCTCGTTGTCTTTCACCCTCCCACTTTTTCTGTCTCCATTTCTTCCCTCTACATCACTTTCTACCCAGTTCACTCTCTCTTCCCCTCCCGCTCTCTCTCCATCCTTCTCTACCTCCTCCCATTAACTCTCTCTCTCTCATTCCCTCCGCTCTCTCTACCACCTCCAACACTCTCTGTCAAACACCTTCCACTCACTGTCTCCAGCAACCCACTCTCTAGCTAACCCTCTCTCTCTGTCTACACCAATCCCACACTCTCTCTCTCTTCTCCTTGGAGTCTCTCTCTCTGCCACGCTCCCTCCCTCTCTGTCTGTCTCTCTCTCTACCCCGAACTCTATCCCTACCACTCTCCCACTCTCTCTCCCAAGCCCTCCCAATCTCTCTACCCCCTCGCAATTTCTCGCTGTCAATCCGCTTCTATTCTCTCCCTCTAAACCCCTTCCACTCTCTCTCTCTACACCACTCCCACTCGCGCTTTCCTAACGCCTCCCTCTCTCTTGCTACCCCATTCCGTCTTTTTCCCCACGCCTACACTCTCTCTACCCCGTTGCACTCTCTATCTTTTCAACACTCCCTCCCACTCTCCTCTATCTCTCTGCCCCGTACTGTTTCTCTAAGCGTCTCCCAATCTCTCTCTACCCATCTCTAAAGCTACCACCCTTTTTGGCTCTCACCCGTCCCAGTATCTCTCTCTCTCTCCAATCCTCCCACATCGCTGTCTGCACATTTCCCCCTCTTTCTCTCACCCTCCCACTCTCTCTGTCACATTCCCACTGTCTCTTTAAAGCCTTCCCATTCCCTTTCGACCCCATAGACTATCTCTACTGCACTCCATATCTCTCTATTTCTCTCTCTCTCTAACCCCCTGTCTCTCGCTGGAACTCACTCTCGCTCTCTCTCTACCCTCTCCCAGTATCTTTCTCCCCCTCCCCTTCCCACGCTCTCCTTCTCTTTCTTCACCATCCCTCTTTCTCTGAACCACACTCCTTCGCTCTCTTGCTCACCCCCACAAACGATCGATCTTTCTACCCCACTCTTGCTTTCTCCCGTTCCCTTTCCACCCCTCTCTGTCTCCCGATCCCACTCTCCATCTGTCCACCGAGCTCACACGCTGTCTATTCCCCCTACAACACAGTCGAGGAAACCGTCTCTCTCTCTCTCTCTTCTCTTCCATCTCTCTCTTTGACTGCTTCCCCCACTCAGTCTCTCTCTGCATCGAATCTTATCTCGCTCTTATCCTTGCCTCCCTCTGTCTCTCTATCCCCTCCCATGCTCTCCTTCTAACCCCTCCCACATTCTCTCTCTCCGCTCCCTTTCTGTCTTGCCCTCACGCAGTCTCTCTCTCTCGTCCCACTCTCTCTACTCTCCTGCTGCTCTCTCTCCCACCTCACCTTTCTCTACCCCTACCCCTCTCAGTTTAATCCCCCTCTCTGTTTCACACACCTTTTGTCTCCACCCCTTTTCCTTTGTCTCTCTACCCCCCTCAGACTATCTATCTGTTCCTGTCCCACTCTCTCTACCGACTCCATCGCTCTCTTTCATTCTCTCTTCTCCCCCCCACACTATCTGTCTTGATTTCTTCCCACTGCACCTCTGTTTCTCTCACCTCACTCTCTCTATCCCACCCACTCTCTCTCTTTCTCTCTTCTCCCTCCCATTCTCTCTCCCCTCCATCTCTCTCTACATCCTTCCTCTATCTCTCTCTGTCATTCCCTCCTTCTCTCTCTCTGACCCATAACACTCTCTCTCAAACCCATCCCACTCACTGTCTCCATTCTCCCCCTCTCTACTCCACTTTCTCTCTCTAACCTGTCGCGCATTCTCTCCACTTCCCTCTCCATCTGCAAAACTTTCCCTCTGTAAACCAATCCCACTGTCACTACTCCCTTGCACTCTCCCTCTCTGCCACACTCCCTCCCACACTGTCTCTCTCTACCCCCGAACACCATCCCTACCTCTCTATTCTACATACTCTCTACCGCTCTCCTAATCTCTGTCTACACTGCTCACACACTCTCTATCGTTGTCCCAATCTCTCTCTCTCTACACAAACACTCTCACTCTCCCTTGCATTCTGTCTCTGTCCACCCCTCCGACTCTCTCTCTAAACCCCTTCCGACTCTCTCTCTACCACCTGCCACTGTCTCTCTCGCAACTATCTCACTCACTCTCTCCACCCTTCCCCCTCTCTCTATCCCTCTCCTCTCTCTCTCGCTGTCCCTCGCACGTCTCTTCCCTACCCAACTCTATCAAACCCTTCCACCATCTCTACTACAATCCCGCTCTCTCTCTCTCTCTCTCCCTACCCTCTTACACTCTACCTCTCTACCACACTACCTCCCACTCTTTCTCTCTCTCTACTCCCGAACACTCCCTTCACCACTCTTCCAAACTCTCTGCTTCCCTCCCTCTGTCTTTCTACCGCCCTCAAATCTTCTCTCTATCTACCCCCTCACACACTCTCTCTAAACCCCACCCAGTCTCACTCTCACTACCCCCTCCCACTTACTCTCTTCAACCTCCCATTACTACCTACCACACTGTCCCTCACTATCCCACTCCGAATCATTCTCTAACACCTTCCACTCACTCTAGCACCTTCCACTCTCTCTGTCACACTCCCTCCCAATCTGTCTCTCTCTCTAACCCTGAACTCTGTCTACCTCTATCCCAATCTCTCTCCCTCTTCCACTGTCCACTCTCCAACCTCCCACTCTTTCTATGTCTACCCTCCCACAATCTCTCGGTGCATCAGTCACACTCCTTCTCTCTACACCCTCCCACTCTCTCACTTACCGTCCCACTCTTTCTATCAGCTTCCAACTCTTGCTCACTCCAATACTCTTCCTACCCCATACCACTACCTCTCTCCACTCCACTCCCTCCCTCTATTTCTCTTGTCCACGCGCACTCGCCCCTTCACAATCCACCCACTCCCTCCAGCGAAATCCCTCTCTTTTTCTTTCTTCTCCCTCCCATTCTCTCTTCTCTCTCCATTTGTTTCTACCCCTTCTCATTCTCTCTTTCCCACCCTCTCTCTTTCGTATTCCTCCTCATCTCTATGTCTACCCTCTCACTCACTACTCCATCCTTCCCTTTCTCACAACTGCTCCTACTATCTCTCACTACTCCTTCCACCATCTTTCTCTTCCCATCCGACTCTGTCCCTCCAAATGTCTCTCTGCACCCTCTCTCTCTATATATATATATATCTTTAACCCACTCCCTCTACCTCTCTCTCTACCCCCACCACTCTCCCTCTCCTTGTACTCCCTCCCACTCTCTATCCTTCTCTCATGCGACCCCTTTCAACAAACTCGAACTCTCTGTATTCCCCTCTCAGTTCGATACCCCACTTCCGCTATCTGTCTCTTTCTCTCTTCCCCCCCTCTGTCTTCCCCTCACACTGTCTCTGTCTACTGTGTTTGCACTCACTCTCTCTGCACCGCCACACTCTGTCTAACCCCACTGTATCTCTATCCCCTCACTCCCTCTCGCTAGTCCCCTCCCACAATCTATCTCTCTCCTCCCCTCTCACTCTCTCTCTTTCTTCCCCATACCACTCTCTCTGTTCCCTACTCCCTCTCTCTGTCTTTCCTTCTAACCCACTCACTCTCTCTCTCTTTCTCGCCATCCACCACTCGCTCTCTCTTCCCTTCCCACTCTCTCTGTCAACCGATCTTGCTCTCTCTCTTCTCCCCTCCAACACTGTCTCTCTAAACCCCTCCCCCTCTTTCTTTCTCCAGCTCAGTTTATCCCTCTACCCCTAATCCAGTCTCTCCCTTTAGATCCTCTCTCTGTCTGTCTCGCAACACTCTCCCACTCTCTCTCTGTCCCACTCTCTTTCTCTCTATAAAACCTCCAACTGTCAATCTCTCTCCGCCCTTTTCTCTCTTCCCCATTCCCACTCCCTCTCTACAACCTCCCACACTTCCTACCATCGTGCCTCTCTATCTCTCCACCCCACTCCCTCTCTCTACCTACCCCCTCCGTCTACCTCTTTATCTTCCCCTCCCACTCTCTTTCTATCACGTCATCTCTCTCTCCCTCGTTCTCTTTCTCCCCCCAACTCTGGCTCTCTCTATTAACTCCCTCTGCATCTCTCTCTACTCACCTCCCTCTCTCTCTTCCACTCCCACTCTTTCTCTCTATATTTCCACTGTCTCCCACTCTCTTCCTCTCTCACTCCTCCCTCTCTTACTAATACTGTCCGACCCTCTCTGCAATCTCTAATACTCTCTCTCTCAAACCTCTCCCACTCACTCTCTCCACCCTCGCCTCTCTCTACCGCACGCCCTCTCTCTACCCCCGTACAATCTCTCCACCGCCCCTCTATCTACCGCACTCTCCCTCTCTACTCCAATCCCACTCTCCCACTCTACCACCTTGCACTCTCTCTCTGCCACAGTCCCTCCCACTCTCTTGCTCTAGCCCTCCCACTGTCTCTTTCTACCTCACTTCCCCTCTCTCTTTATTCCTCTCCCACTCTCTCTCTGTATCCATCCCTCTCTCTCTCTAACCCCTCGCATTCTCCCCTGCCTCCCCCTCTCTCTAAACCCCTTCAACTTCAACCCTCTCTATATACCCTCCCACTCACTCTCTCCACCCTCCTCCACTCGTCTACCCCACTCTGTCTCTCGCTACACCACTCCCACTCTCTACCTCTTCCACTCTCTGACTTCAACATTCCCTCCTACTCTACCTCTCTCTCTAGTCCCGTACTCTATCTCTACTTCTCTCTCACACTCTCTCTGTCAACCAAGCTTGCAACCTCTCTCTCTCACTCCCCTACAACATCGTGTCACTCTCACCCCCTCCCACTGTCTCTTCCCCTCCTCTGCGTCTTTTTCCGTTAAGGTCCCATTCAAACTCTCTATACCCCATCTCTCTCTCTACCCCGCCTCTCTCTCTAGCCCTTCCTTCCCTCTTTCTCACGACCCCTTCCCACTCTCTCTCTATCCCACTCCCTCTCCCTCTCAGCCCGCCCACTTTCTCATTCTTATCCCTGATACTCTCTCTCCGCTTCCCATTTCTTTCTTGCCCACTCCCACCCTCTCTTTACCCTCCACTCTCCCTAGCTTCCTCCCACTCTCTCTCTCTCCAACTTCCACCCAATCTCTACCGTCTCTCACTATGTTTCTCCCGCATTCCTCCTCTTCCCGTTATTCCGCTATCTCCCTATCCCCTCCTGCAGTTTGACATTTCCACTATCTCCACCACAATTTTTCTCTTTTTCTCCCCCCTCCGACTACCGATCTGTCTTCCCCCAACTGTCTCTCTACCCACTCCAACACTATCCCTCGTTTTCTCTTCTCATTCCCAATCTGTCTCCAACCTCTCCCTCTCCATCTCACTCTACCCAACGCCAACTCTCTCTTTCCCTCCCTCCCTCTCTAACCCCTCCCACCATCTCTCTGTCAGCCCCTCCCTCAATCAACCTCCTCCCACTCTCTTTCAGTCCCCACCCCTTTTCTACCCCCTCGCACAGTCTGTCCCATGCTCACTCTGTATCTACATCACTCTCGCTCTCTACCCCAATCCCACTCTTTATCTATATCCTTGCACACTCTCTCTGCCACACTCCCTCCCACACTGTCTCTCACTAGCACCTAAATCTGTCTCTCTACCTCTCTCTCCCCACCATTCCCAAAATCTCTCTCTACCCCCTTGTATTCTTCTATTTTTCTATGCTCCTCCTACTTTCTCTCTCTCTATACCCCTTGCACTCTCTCTTTCATAACATCCCACTCACTGTGTCCACCGTCCCACTCTCTACCTACCCCACTGTCTCCCTCGACCCCACTCCCAATCCCTCCAAACCCCTTTCAATTTGTCTCTGCCACACTCCCTGTCACTCTGACTCTATCTCTATCTTTCTACCCCCAACTCACTTTACCTCTCTCAACCCACTTTCTCTACCTCTCCCGCTCTCTTTCGACCGCTCCTCACTGTCTCAACACCCAATTTTTCCCTCTCTACGCCGTCCCACTGAGTCTATCCCTCTACACCCCTGCCACTGCCTCCGTCTCGACTATATCCCACTCTATTTCTCACACTTCCACTATCTCGAACACACATCCACTCTCTCAATAACAAGCTCAATTCTCTTTCTGCCACCTAACATTATCTCTCTCTCTCCACTCCACTCCCTCCCTCTCTTTTTCTCTCTTCCACTCCCACTCATTCGCTCATAAACCAAGCAGTTTCTCCAGCGCACTCCATCTCTCTCTGTCTCATTTCCCCTCGAACTCTTGCTCTTCGCCCTTCAACTCTCTCTCTACCCCTCCCTCCTTCTCTGTTCCCTCACACACTCTCTCACTCTACTTCTCTCTCACTCACTCCTTCCATCGCCCCCACTCTCGCTCTCCCCTCTCACTCTCGCTCTACCCCATTCTCTCTCTTGAACTCCCCCACACTTTAACTCCCCTATTCTCCCTCGCTCTCTATCTCCCTCCCACTCTCCGTCTAATCTCTCTCTACCCCACTCCCACTCTTTCTTCCACTCCCACTCGCTCTCTATAATCCCTACTCTCTCGACCTGCTTCCAATACCTTTCTCTACCCCATGGTCTCTTTCACCCTGCATCATTTCATCTCTCTCTCTCCTTCCCTCTTTCCCACTGCCTCTCTTCCACACTTTCTCTCTTATTCCATTCCTTCTCTCTTTCCCTCTCTCTTACCCCCACTCATTCTCTTCCACTCCATATCTCCTTCTCTGTCCACCCCGCTTGCACTCTCCCCCTCTTCTCTCCTAAACTCACTCCCTCCACTCCCAGAATTTCTCTCCCCTTCCCCCTCTCTCCTCCTCCCTCGCTCTCTGGCTGTAATCCCCTCGCACTACCTTTCTCTCTCATCTTCGAAACTCTCTCTCCCCGATTGCCCCCTCTCTCTAGCCCTCTCCTTCCCTCTCTTCCTCTCTCTACCAATGTCCCACACTGTCTCTTTCTCTATTGCCCTCTCTCTTTCTCTCTACTCTCTCCGTCTCTCTCTCAACCACTCAGTCCCTCTCTCTCTATTCTCCACTCACGATATCTCCCTTTTTATCTCCTCCATCTCCTCTCTTTACCTCCTTCCCTTTCTCTCTCGTTTACCTTCTCCCTCTATCCCTTTCACACTCACTCTACCCCACACTTTCTCACGCTCTCTTACCCTCCCTCTCTCAGTCTTGCATTCTCCTATCTCTCTTACACAATTGATCTCTCTCCAAACATGCCTCCCACTGTCTATACCCTCCGACTCACTCTACCCCTTCCAATCTGTTTCTCCTACACACTTCTTCCTCTACTCCCCTCCCACACCCTCTCCCCGTCCTCATGCTCACTACCATAGGACCTCTCTCTCTTCGCCCCTCCCGAACACTGCCTTTCCTGCACGCCATCCTCATCTCTCTCTCTACCCTTTCCTACTCTGTCTCTACCTTCCTCCTACGGTCTTTCTCTCTAACCGCCTCCAATTCTGTCTCTCTCTATTCCTCTCCTTTTCTCTATCCCCTCCGATGCTCTCTCGACAACTGTCCCTTTTTTCTCTCTCTCTCACCGCCTCACACTCTTTCTCTACCAGCTCCCATTATCTCTCTCGCTCTTCCCCACTCCGTCTTTTCCTCTTTCTTTCTACCCATTTTCCCTCTCCGACACTGTCCCTTCCTTTTCTACTCCCAGCTCCGACTCTGTCTCTCTTTTCTGTCCTCCCTGTCTCCCTCTACCACATCCCACTACCTCAATCACTAAACCCTCCCATTCTCTCTCTATAACCCCTGCCACTCTCACTCGACACACCCACGATGTATCTCGTTCCCCCTCCACACCATTTCCCCTCTCTCAGGAATCTGCTCCCACTCTCGCCCTCTTACCCCTCCAATACCTCTCTTCATCTCTTTCAACTGCACTCCTCCTCTTTCTGCCTTTCTCTCTTCCCTCCTCCCACTCATGATCTCTCACGCCACACTCTCTCTTCTCACCTCACCCCTCCCAGCCTTTCTCTCTTTACCGCTTCCCATGCTTTCTCTCTCTTAAGCCCATCTCTCCCTCTCTACCCACCCACTCTCACTCTGTCTCCCCTCTATCTCTACCTTACTCGCCTCTCTCTCTACGCACCCCTCCCAATCTCTCTCTAACCTCTCCCAGACTCTCTCTACCCATTCACAATTCTCTCACTGCGCCACTCCCTCTCTCTTCACCAGATCCATTCTCTCTACCTCTTCGACTCTCTCTCTTCCCCACTCCCTCCCAGTCTCTCTGTCTGCACTCAGACTCTCTACTGGTCGCTCCCTCTCCATCGGCGCTTCTTTCTTACTCTTTCTTTGCGCCCTCCCACACTCTGTGTACCCACTCGGATTCTCACTCTCCCCCCTCCCACTCTCTCCCTATCTCCCTCCCACTCTCTCTTCCCATCCCACACCGTCTCTTTAACCGCCTTCCTTTCGCTCTAACCCACTTCTCTCTGAAACCCCCCCCACTCTTTCACTCTTTATCCCTCTCCCTCTTTCTTACTCTACCCCCACTCTCTCTCTTTCAACCCCGCTCTCACTCACTCTCTATCTCTTCTTTTCTCACTCTCTCTCTCGCTACCCCGATCCCATTCTTTCTCACTTTACCTACTTCATTCTTTGCTTCTCTAATCCGTGTCTTGCTCGCTCTCTACACTTTTCCACTCTGGCTCTCTGCATCACTACATCTCTCTCACTCTCTCTCATTCTTACTGTCTCTGTTCCACGCTCTCTCTATCTCCTCCCACTCTCTGTACGACTTACATTCTCTCTCTACCTCTTCGACACTCTCTCTTCCCCACTCCCTCCCAATCTCTCTCTCTGCACTCAGACTCTCTCTCTACTCCTCTCCACATTCGCTCTACGCTTCAGTCTTACTCTTTCTCTACGCCCTCCAACACTCTCTCTACTCCTTCAAGTTTCTCGCTTTTTCTCTCTGCCTCTTCCTACTCTCTGTCTGTCATGCCCTCTACCTCACTCGCACTCTCTGCCACTCTTTTTGTTTACTCCATTTCCCCTCTCTCCTTCTCTCCACCCTGCTTCCTCTCTCTCTCTGTCTCTCTCCTTCCCTCCCTATGTAATGCACACTCTCTCGCTTCCCTTTCCCTCTCCATCTGACCTACAGATAGGGGCGAAGTGGAGAGGCTGGATAGGGATGAGAGGACAGATAAATGTGGTGATGGGACGGGAGAAGGGAGACGATGGGGCAGAGACACAAATGCGGGAGTTAGACAGTGAAAGCAGGAGAGTGAGACAGAAACGAAGGGGGAGAGAGAAGATTAGAGGCGGGTGGAGAAACCTTGTGCTGTGTGAGATAAAGGTAAAGGCATTGGTGAAGACAACCAGTGAAAGGGAAAGGATGAAAGAAAGCAAGAGTTTACGGAGCGAGGGGGAGAGAAATGAGAGGAAAGAGAAGGGAGAGGAAATTGGAACAGAGTGCAAAAGAGGGTGTGAGTGGGGAGGGGGCGCACGAAGGATGTAGATAGAGAGACAGATGTGCTTTAGTGGAGATGGGGGTAACAGAGTAGAGATGAATTCGGCTGAAAGCAACTTCGGAATGGAGTGGGGGGGGTGACCCAGTGGGGAAAGCAAGGACAATGTCACTTCAACCTAAACCCTGAGCTTAGGCCCCGGTCTCCTCCTCATCCCTGAGGACTGGGACTTGGGGCTGAGTCTGTTTCTTTCCAACTCAGCTTGTTCAACATAAAGACGAACAAAAGTATCGTTTCCTCTGTTGCTCTGCACGTTTTAATGAACATTTTTCTTGTTTACAAATTGAAGTGATCGATACAGTCAGTGGGATGTTGCCTTTTCTCACTGGCCGCTGTGAGAAAGATTGAACTGTGTCTTTGAAATACCTACACCTACCTCCACAACCGTGAGATAAGGATGGATAAACCACCGTTACCCTCAATCTGTTACCACAGGGACAATCGGCTTCATCGCTGAAACATTGAACTGAAATGACAAAATTGCGGACGGATTGATGAATGAATGTAGATCATTGATTGATGAATTTGGGTAAAGGGATATTTCATCACATTCTTCAGCTGCTGTCTGAACTTAGTCTGGGTCACCGCATAAATCATGGTGTTTGTGCAGCAGCTGAGGAGCTGCAGCATGAAGCCTAATTCTCGCACAAAGTAAGGGAGATACACAGACTCATACCCAATACTATACATCCGTGTCCATATTGAATACAGCATGATCGTTGACCATAACAGGACGAAATTAGCCGAGATCACGAACAGTAAAATGATGGATTTGTTACGAATTCTCATTTCTGTGTCAGACTGAACGTCTCCATTGGTGTGAGCACGGAGTCTCTTACGGGCCCTGCTGGTCACTAAAATGTGTCTGACCGTGAAAACATTGAACAGAAGAATCAGGGGAAATGGGAGAGCTGGGGTTAGAATGTGATGGAGGAATTCGATTGACGTCCAGACACGGGAGGTTCCAACACCATCTGCTGCATAACAAAACGACGGGTAGTTCATCTGCCCATACCGAGTTGAGAGCATAAAATATCAGAAAATATTTTTTAAACAGCTGAACACAGTCACTGTTCCCAGAACCACAACCGCCGTTTTCACACGACAATATTTACGTTTTAACTTCTGGCAACAAATGGCCACAAATCGATCAAACGTGAAAGTGACCGTGAACCAGACAGAACAGTCAGTGGCTGCATAAAGCAGTGCAGCGTGGATATTACACACAGAGATTTCCCACAGGAAATAAAACTGTTCCCGATAAACAATGGGAATGTGTCGCAATATCAGGTCGAAGATAATGACCAGTAGATCCGCCGCTGCCATTGCCCCCAGGTACCGTCTGACACAGGGAGTCAATCCACAATCTTTATAAAGCAGGACGTAGATCGTCACTCCGTTAACTGTGAGGAAGAAAGACAAACACATTATCCATCATCCTGGTGGCAAAGTGACCAGTTTGACTGAGGGCTGTGTGAGGTTATCAATTGTGTCACTGCATTCAAGATTTAGTAAAATAATTGGAGCTTAAATAACATATGGAAAGCTCTGATTTACTGACAAATATGTGTCATAAATCACAAGAAATCCTCCGTGCCCAAACACACAGGGGCACATGCATAAGAACACACTCGATAACGCGAGAAAAGATACAGGTAATTTATATTCAGTTTCTAATACTGAGCGTGAAAACATTGCCATCCGAAAGGATTCTCTCCCAGTTCTTTGAAAATAAATTGAAGTACTAAATTTCAGTCTTTTTCTTTAAATTCTGGTCAATGCTCTGTCGTGAAGAAATGTAAACGCAGGGAAAACAGATTCACCCATTGAACTTCCTGAAGCGACTACGGAACAGTGTCTCCTTCTCCCATTAACGGATCCCTTCCCTCAGGACCGTATCATTTGGTCAATTCAATGACGACTGGCCGTTCACAAATCATGTCAGGGATAGAATATTGAGGGGAATGTCAGGTATTCTGCTGCAAACCAATCGACTCCCACAGTGTATTTCGACGACACCTCCTCCCATCCTCCCTCTTGTAAAAACGCCATCCCTTATTCCCAATTCTTCTGACTCTGCTGCATCTGTTCCCAGAATGACCAATTCCATCTCAGAAAATCCCTGATGTCTTCCATTTCAAATACCACAATTTCCACTCCCAGCTGGTCGATGATGCCCTCCAGCACATCTCCACTTCCCTCCGCTCCGTCCTCAAACATCACCCTCACCTACGCCCTCACCTCCATCCAAGGCCCATATGATCCTTCCACATCCGACAGAAATTTACTTCTACTTCCACAAATGTCATGTACTGTATCTGTCGCACCCGATGTGGTCTCTTCTACATCGGGGAAACAGGCCGCCAACTTGTCGAGCATGATAGGGAACGTCCCTGGGAATTCAGCACCAATGAAACGCATCGTCCAGTGGCTGAACACTTCAACTCCACCTCCTACTCTGCCAAAGACAAAGGTCATGGCCCGTCTCCATTGCCAATCACAAAGCCCCCAGTGCCTGTAGGATGAACACATAATCGTCCACCATGGGACCCTGCAACTACAGGGGTTCAAAGTGGATTTTAGCGTTTTACTAAATTCCCCTCCCGCACGTTTTTCCCATCCAGGCCTCGAACTGAGCACACCCTTCTTCACCAGTTCATCTCCTTTCCCTTCTATCCACTCCACCCTCCTCTCATCCTATCACATTCTCCTCCTTTTTCATCTCCCTATTGCATGCTCAGATGCCTTCCCCCCAACACCAAACTCTTCCATTTATCTGTCAGGCACCCCTTGGTCCACAAGTCCCATTCCAAATCATGCCTATCTGCCGGAATCGTGAATTATCCTGCTCATTGGATGGTCCCTGACCTGCTGTGCTATTGCGGTGCCACACTTCCCGTCAGGAAACAGTGGGACACCGCCATATTAACAGAACGAGAACTGATGGGAAATATTTCATGAAGTCCCATCACCCGCCCTGTCTCAGCGGTGATGTTGAAACTGTGGGATGCGGTCAGGAAAGTCGTTACACTCGTATTCCCCCAACATTCATTCCAGAACCCGGGAACTCTCATGGTAAAGGTCAAAGCTGGTCAATGAAATCGCTTGATGATGGGTGTCTACTGCAATCACCCCTCAGAGATAACTCAGTTCCCTTCGAATTTGAAAGCAAATCAGAGGAAATACTGAGGTGATAAGGACACAGAACGCACTCGGGTTGCATGACTTCAGTGTCCGTCACCAAGAGTGTCTCCACAGGTTCACGAAAGTGTGAGCATGGAGAGGCTTCTAACATACAGCATCTCGACTGTGGGAAAGGATTTGGGAGCCCACAAGAGAGAAACAATCTCATCAAAGTAGTTCTCACAGATGGATCTGTCCCTAAAAGTATCTGTCGGCGCACCCAGCACACAGTCCTGGAGGAGGAAAAGTCTCAGCCTCATACCGAAGATACTGCCCACTGTGTTAATTGGAACTACCTCCTGCTAAGTAGGGCATACTTCTAAAAGACTGAGCAAAATGAAACTGGGGATCCCTCAGGCACTGTGGGCTATCAGCACAAAGTCAGATGTGTTCTGTTCACAGATGGTTCCAAAATATTCGTCACCATTCACAATTACATCCGTTCTAAAGCAGGCTATTCAGCCCATTCAGAGTTTTAAACGGCAACAGAATTCGGCCATTCAGCATTTCCAACCTGTTTCTCAGCAATTGGATCAGATCGTTACATTTCTTATATTTGTGACACAGAAAATGGAAGGGCATATTCAGCCTTTCAAAGCTGCTACATAGGTATAAGGGAGGACTGTTTACTAAGCCTAGAACAGGGATAATTTAGCGATAACTCAGTCTGTATCAGTTCAACACAGGTTAATAACTGCAGTGACACACTGAAGAGTGATCAGGACTCAGTTATTTGTAATTGTCGAGAAATGGAACAAACTTATTCTGACTAAGATCAGCAGGAACTGAAATTATCAACCGAGAGTAGTGAATCGTTAATTGAATAAGCAATATACAACAATTTGGAGGCTGGAATATAATGTGGGTAACGGTGAACCTGTGACTTTACAGGAAGAATAGCAGGATGTGTATGACAGAAAAGGATAAAGATAACAGACGTTAGTCACACATGTTTACTGCACGGATAATTCTAACCTGTTGAGACATGGAAAGTATTGCTCGATCTCCCTGCTGGTCAGCTCCCTGATGTTACGGGGGGCCCTATTGCTCTCAGTCCAGATGGAATATTTTGATGTGGTCGGGTAGCGGTGAGGACTGGTGAGAGTGAAAGTGCCTTGAGTCATTTTACAGGTGCATGGTCTCTCTTGGCCAGGCCATCCTTTCTTTCTAGATAGAGACCCGAAGACGATGCGAATACGCTGACTGCTTCCGAATGAAGATGCCATGGCTGCTGCCAGGACAGTGGACATTCATCAACATGATGTACTATGCATGGTGGGACTGCTACATCAATGGAGTGAGAGACGAAGAGTACAATCACGACAGTAATATCGAAAGGCATTGCCATATCAGCTGAATTGTTTATTTACATCACACTTTTACTCCACCACAGAGATTCATCAACCCGGAAGAAATATCTGTTCAGCACAGAGCAATCTGTAGATCAAGCTTTGCTCGGTCCAACCCAGCATTCTGCAGATTGCAAAAATAAAACTATGCAGACTACGCCAGTGCATTGACCTGTAAACTCAGACGAGATAATTTGTTCATCCCTAGTAGCTATATAGACAACAGCAGTGCAGTGACATATAAACTCAGACTAGGTTAGTGTCCAGCACGGAGACCGATACAGACCACAGCAATGAATTGATCTATCAAAACGTGGGCCGGCGTGGACTGGAGACTGCGACTGTTGCGGTCTGGAGACTGGACCCAGTGCAGCCGGGAAACGGGTGAGGTGCGTTCTGGAGACTGATCTGAGTGCGGCATAAAGACTTGTCCCAGTGTGGAATGGGCCTGGTGCAGTCTGGAGAATGGGAATGGTGCAGTTTGAAGACTGGGTCTGGTGTGGACTGAAGACTGAGCTCGGTGCAGTCTGGAGAACGAGGCCTGGTGCAGCGTGGAGACTGTGTCCAGCGCGATTTGGAGACTCAAGCCTGCGCATTCTGGTGACTCTGCCCAGTATGGTCTGGTGACTGGGCGCGGGTGCTGTCTGGACACTCGGTTCTGGTCCAGACTGAATTGTGAGAGACTGTGATTCGAGACAGTTGCTTTTTTCCCATTTTTATTCTTCTGCTGAACTTTCATTTCTTTTCTTTCCATTTTGGACAAACTACTTAAGAATTTGTACCCAGATTTCTTGTACCTAAGATGGCGTCATAAGTGAAGACATTATCAACTTTTTACTTCACTCATTAGCGTCCACGTGACAATGAAACCAACTCAAATCATTCCAAATGTGAGAGTCACTGACTTTGATGTCCTTCCGAAACAAAGATGCTGCTTGTGTCGTGGTGTGGGGCGGCCAGCAGACGGTAGTATTTTATCACATTAAACAAAAGAAGGAGGGACAAATGGAGTGAGAGAGTGAGGAAGGACATTGTGATTCCCGGTTCAATGGCTTCACTGCCAAAAGAACAGAAATGCCAATGCTCAGAAATGTAGATGATGAGATGCACAGGCCAATACATTAAAGACACTCCCAATGACAGACAAAGATATACACATGGAGACACGCACACGTGCACACAAACACTCGCACACACTTAGACTTATATACACAGAGACTTACACACGCGCGCGTGCACGCATGCACACTCTCACAACACACACACACCAATAAACACACTGATAACTGCAGACGTTCGGCTAATCACGCCTGCCTTGACATTCAATGAGATCATGGCTGATCTCATCTCGTACTAAACTTTATTTCTTCTTGGAAAATAAAGCAGGGCAAGTGACTTACCCGTTAAAGTTGGAGCACTTTATGACCAGTGACCGCAATTCTACTGGTTTCAAAATTGATACAGGAAAGGATAGGACTGGTCCACATGTCAATTTTTTGCATTAGGGCAAGGCACATTTTAATGTCGTTAGGCAGAGACTTTCAACAGAAGATTCGGATGCTGTTCGCAGGTAATGGCACTTCCAACAAGTCGGAATCTTTCAAAAGTGAGATAATGAGAGTTGGGTGACTGCATGTTCTGGTTCGTGTTCCAGGACAGCAGAAATAAGGAACAAATATAACAGGGCATGTTGGGGCTCTGGTCAAGTAAAAAGGAAGTGAATACCAGTTGCAGGCAGCTCGGGTCAAGGAAATAACTTGAGCATATGGGTTGTGGGAATACCCTTACCATAGAAATCAGGAGTGCATGAGACAGCTTTGACTGATAGGGTTAAGGAGAATAGAAACAGATTATACCAGTCTTTTAAGCTCAAATGAGAAGCGAGGGAGAGAATAGGGTGTCATCAAAATTATGTGTGGTTCCATAAGAGGTGAATTAGGATTATTGGGTTTATTGTCACATGTACAAACATGAAGATAGTGAAAATTTTATAAGTCGCAACATGTGACGCAAGCTTCGGCTCAAAGAACACCCCCCATCCCGCCTCCCCCAACGGTACAGAATCTTGGTACAAAGCAGAAGAATAAAGAAGTCACAGTTAACATATAAAGCATTACAGGCCTTCCTATAAAAGGCAAAGAACAGAGAAACACAGTTAACAGTTCAAAACCACAATCCAAAAGTGTCTGCCCATGCTGGGTTCACGTTCCTCACAAGGACCTGACCCTCCAGCATTTAGCTGCCTGACCGAATGTTCCTGCTCAATTGATGAGGTCCTATAGAAATACATCGCGTCAGTAATAACCGTGGAGAAAGACATGAAAGCGAGGGAACTCAGGGAATTTTTTGAAACGAGGTCACATTACACAAGAGGACGTGCTGGACGTATTAAAATATATCCCGTAAGTAAATGCTCAGGACCTATTCAAGTCCATCCCAGATCATTGCAGTAAGCTGGTGAAGAAATATCGGGATCCCTTGGTAAAGTATTTGTATCATTCCTCACAGTTCTGAGGAAGGATCACTGGATCCAAAACGTTACCCTTGATGTCTCTGCACTTATTCTGCCAGGCCTGTTGAGCTTTTCCGGCAACGTCTGTTTTTCTAACTGATTTACAGCATCAGCAGTTCGCTCGGAGTTTATTTGATGTGATTGACAGCCACGAGTGAGGTATTGGAGGACTGAAAGATATTTAATGTTGTAACCTTCTTCCAAAAACAAATCCCTGCGAGGAAAAAAAAAGAGAGAAAACTACAGTCTAGTGAGTCTGGTGTCAGGGATAGGTAAACGTTCGGAGGAGTTTCTGAGAGACAGAATTTATATGCATTTGGAAAGGCATGGACTGATCATGGATAACATGGTTTTGTGTATGGGAATTTCTGTTACACCAAATTCGGTGAAATGTTGAAGAGGTTATCAAGAAGATTGATGAAGATAAAACAGCATAGATTCTCTCCGTGGAACTTAGTGACGTCCAACATGGTTTTACATGGTAGCCTGATTACTTAGGTTAGATCACAGGGGATCAGAGGGAGCCATGCAATTAAGCACAATATTGACTTGACAATGCGACACAGCGGATTCTGGGAGAGATTTGTTGTGAGCCACGGTGTGCCACAAGGACCAATATTGTGTCCACTTTTGTTTATGACTTTAATAAATGATTTGGACGAGAATGCATGAAGCATAGATGGAAAGTTTGTCGACGACGCCATAAATGCCAGGTGTTGCATTTTGTTACACACATCAGGGCAGGAGTTACACAGTTAATGGTCGGGCCTTGAGGAGTGTTATCAAACAGAGAGAAGCAAGGGTGATTTTACATAGTTCCTTGAAAGTGGAATCTCAGTTCGAAAGGGTGGTGTGGCAGGCAATAGGCCCACTCAACGTCATCGATCAGAGCAATTGAGTACAGGAGTGGGTCATCATGTGATTACTGAACAGGAGAATGCGAAGGCTACATTTGGAGAACTAAGTACAATTCTTGTCGCCCTGTTTTAGGAAGGATGTTATAAACTGAAATGTGTACAAAATTATTTAAAATGTTGTCAATTACACTGGAGGTTTTGAGATAAAAGGATAGCCTGATATAGATTGTGACTTTTTTCCCTATTGCGTAGGAGGTTGTGGAAGATCTTATAGAAGTTTATAAAATCACAAGTTGCATGGATAGGGTGAATGGCCATTAACTTTTCCCCAGGAGAAGAGGTGTGCAAAACCAAAGCGCAGAGGCTTAAGGTGAAAGGGGAGAGATTTAAAAGAGATCTAAGTGGTAAATATTTTGCACAGACTATGCTATGTATATGTAATGAGCTGTCAGAGCAAACGGTGGGGGAATATGTTTTCAACATTTAAAAGCTTATTGGATGGGAACCTGAATGGGAACGTTTTCGAGGGGTAAGTGCCAAACGCAGATAAATAGGAATAGTTCAGTTTATCAGACTTGGTGCACATAGACACGCTGGGCTGAAGGGTCTGTTTGCATATTTTATGACTTTATGATTCTACGACTCTATCTCTCCTCTTTCGTGACCAAGTTTTTGTTGCCCGCAAATCATTTTCAGGTCAAAAATTCTCTTTAAAAATCGAGATCCTCTCCCTTTGAAAGGAGAATACCTAACATTGATGTCGTACTGCAGACCACAGCAGCAGAAGAAGCAGAGTTGTATTCAACTACAACCTGTCACTATTTGACTGGGAGAATCCCTCAGTCTACGATTACCATGAAGCTGATCTATTGTCCAGTGACGAGTGTGGGTGGAGATGCCAGAGTTCGAACAATTTGTACCTCAGCCTGATTATTACCTGTTAAAGCTACCACACTTGATTGGTTACGTTACAAACAAACGGTCTATCATCAGATAGAGAGGGTAAAATGATTTCAACACCAACAGGTCAGATCGAAGCTCTGCAGTGCTACCACATCCAGTCAGAAATAGAGGTGGACGAGCAAACAGCTTACTGGAGGAGAGGGCTCCCCAACCTTCCCCATCCTAAATAATGGAACTGCCCTATGTGTCATTGTTCAGGACAAGGATGTCATAGCTGCACCGTCGTTAGCCAGTGGTGTTGAGTGGATGATTCACCCAGGAATGCTGATGAGTGGCTGCTGCCCGAAACGTCGATATTCCTGTTCCTGTTCCTCGGATGCTGTCTGACCTGCTGTGCTTTTCCAGCACCCCTCTCATCTCGACTCTGGTTTCCAGCATCTGCACTCCTTGGTTTTACATAGTTGATTTTAACCATACTGCGAATCCTCTTGCAAGGATGCCTGCCTTGAAAACGTTTTCCACCTCTCTCTACAAGAATCTCAGTGAGTCCCTCTCTTTCACTGCAACCCCCAAGTCATCTTCTTTGCGCTGAAGCTCTTCATGCATGTCCTGAAACAGACTCGCTACCACAGCCACATTTGCTCTCTCCGTGCCTGCCTCCATAAGCAACTCATTCCACACAGACTACGTTTAAACCAGCAGAGTTCGAAACCGAACAGGACAAACAGTAGACTATAGATTCAAAACTACCAGCAACAGTTCTCCCTCAAGACCCTTTGATCCACACTCGCAGCCATACACTGGCACCTAACCTCTCTTGAGTCAGGCCTGCCTCAGTTGAGGCCTGCCCCTGCACCCACGCATCAATGAATTTAATACACGCCATGAAGTTGAACACCTCTTCCGCTGCCTCCCCCTCCGAACTCACTTTTACAATCTGGACTCCCAGTCATCTTCCGAGGTTCCATTTGCCCGCCTCCAACACACTCCATCCAACTGTACACCCCGTGCTGGCCTTTTGCTTGCCTCGATCTCTTCATTTCCAATTGTTGCCGAGACATTAACCCCCTCCCCCAATCCAACTTGTCACCCTCACATCGCACAGCCCTCCACTCCCTCTGCTCCAATCCCATCCTCACCATCAAAACCACAGATAAAATTGGTGCAGTTGCAGTTTGGCACAATGACCTCTACACCACTGAAGACAGACGCCAACTCGAAGACACCTCCTCCTCTCTCCCATCGATCATGATCCCACTCCCATCACCAAGCCATCATCTCCCAGACCATAGAGAACCTCTTCACCTCGGGAGACCTCCCACCCACGCCTTCCAAACACAAAGACCGGGATCTCCGCGCCGCCCGATTCTACCTGCTTCCCAAGATCCACAAACCTAACCATCCTGGCCAATAAACAAAACTATTGCTGATGAAGCGCTTTTGCACAAAACGTCCATTTTCCTGCTCCTCGGATGCTGCCTGACCTGCTGTGCTTTTCCAGCACCACTCTAATCTAGACAAATATTTGAAATGTATTGGAAACAGCTGGGTCATAAGGACCGATCCATGTGATATCCCACGATATTTGCACTCCAAAAAACACGTTTTACTTTTATATAATGTTTCCTGTCAGCTGTCCCATTCAAAAAACCATGTTCATGTATTCGGCCCATTCCAACAAGAATTCATTTTGCGCACTAGGATTGGGACTTTATTAAAAAGCTTTCTCAAAAGTCAAATGCACTGCAGCCATTACTTCTCCACAAGGTATTGGACAGTCAGTTTCTCAAAGATGATTCACATTTCATAAATCTATGCTGACTGCGTCTGAACCCATTACTTAGAGTCCCAACAGTTTATGCCAAGTTGTCTATTTCCGAACTTCATTCTATTTCTTTTTTTTCTTTCCAGACTTAGGTTGCCCAGTATTACTGGGTGTTTTTTTTTTTGGCTTGTTTTCTTCTGTGAAGACAAGAACTGAAGTATTTCTTTCATAATTCTGCCATTTCCCTGTTCTCCATTTTCCATTTTCTGGTTTCTGACTTTGAAGAAGCTTCACTTGTTTTCTCTTACCATTTACATTGACAATTCATTCTTATACTTCTTGTTAAATCACACTTCAGAAACCCATCCATTTCTGTTTTCAGATTCGCAATGATAAACCTTCCAGAATCATACAGCCACAGATACATAGTCTCTGTACCGTCGGAAATACAGCACAATCTACATTAGTCTAACTGTCCTACGCAAGACCAGTAGCCATGAATATTATGACACTTCAAGTGCTCGCCCACAGACTTTGAAATGGTTATGAGATTACCCATGACAACTCCCCTCGAAGGAAGAACATTCCAGAACCCAAAACCTTCTCTGTTAAGAAAGATCAATTCTTGAATCATCTCTAAATCTCATACCCTCCAGTTTAAAAGTGTGCTATTCTTATTCTTGGCCCTTTAACTAACAGGAACAGCTGATGCCAATCCACCATTTCCATGTTCCTCGTAATCATTTCCTTCTGAATTACGTCCCCCTCAACCTTCCCTTCTTCTTCACAAATAACCGAGCTTATCCATCCTCTCTCCATGGCTAATATCCTCCATCCCAGGCAACACACCGGTTAATCTCCTCTGCACCCCGTCCAGTGCAATCACTTCCTTCCTGTAATGTGGCTTCCAAAACTGTACACTGTATTCCATCTTGGCTGAACCAAATTCTTTTATAAATCACGTCATCAATGCCTCAATGAATAAAGGCAATGCCTATTGTCTATAATGCATGCATAACAAGCCCATTAAACTGTCCAGTTACATTCATTGATGTGTGGAGATGCAGCCTATGAGATTACTCGTGTGGAGTCATTCACTCAGTACCCCCGTATCTGGTGCCTTCCTCCAAAGTGCATTACCTCATATTTATCAGGGTTGCAATTCATCCGCCATTTTCCTGCAAATCTGACCATTCAATCTGAACCTTCCCGTAACATGCGACATTCGTCGTCACTGACACACTTGCATTTCATAATCACCCCACTGCACTCCGCATTCATATCCACAATATTAATGAATACCACACATAATAAAGGAGACAACATTGATCCCTGTGATACTGGTCTACAGTTACACCAACAGCTTTCATACCACTCTCTGTCTCTTGCCAATAAAACAATTTTGGTTTTAACTTGCCAAGGTAACTTTCATTCCATGACATTTTACATCCTTCATCAGTTTTCCATGTGGGGCTGTGTAAAATGCCTGGCTCAGAAACCACAGTTGAAAAATGTGGTGCTGGAAAAACACAATAGGCCAGGCAGCATTGGAGGAGCAGGAGAATCGACGTTTCGGGCATCAGCCATTCTTCAGGAATGAGGCTGGTGTGCTACGCGGGCTGAGATAAATGGTAGGGGGGAGGGAATTTGGGGGAGGGACGCTGGGAATAAAATAGGTGGAAGGAGGTCAGTGTGAGAGTGATAGACCAGAGACGGGGTGGTTTTGGAGAGGTCGGAAAGAAGATTGAAGGTCAAGAGGGCGGTGCTGAATCCAAGGGTTGGGACTGATATAAGGTGGGGGAAGGGGAAATGTGGAAGCTGGATAAATCTACATTCATCCCGTGTGCTTGGAGGGTTTCTAGGCGGAAGATGAGGCTCTCTTCCTCCAGGTGCCGTGTGACCACGATTTGTCGATGGAGGAGGCCAAGGACCTGCATGTCATTGGCGGAGTGGGAGGGGGAGCTAAAGTGTTCAGCCACGAGGCATTTGGGTTGCCCCGGATGTGTTCTCTGAGACGTTCCGCAAGTAGGTGGCCTGTCTCACCAATGTAGAGGAGACCATATCGGGTGCAGCGGATACAGTAAATGATGTGTGTGGAGGTGCAGGTGAATTTGCGATGGATATAGAAGGATCCATTGAGGCCTTGGAGGGAGGGGAAGGGGAGGTGTGTGCGCAAGGTTTGTACCTCTTGCGGTTGCAGGGGAAGGTGCCAGGAGTGGAGGTTGTGTTGGTGGGGAGTGAGGACCTGACGAGGGAGTCACCGAGGGAGTGGTGTCTCCTGAATGCTAATAGGGGTGGAGAGGGAAATATATCCATAGGGGTGGGGTTTGTCTGGAGGTGGCGGAAATGAACGAGTAAACTGCATCAATGATCCCCTTGACAAAATGCAATAAAATTCATCAGGATTCACTTCCCTCTAATAAAACCATGCTGGTTATGCGTGATCAATTATCCCTACTCATAATGGAGATCAACTTTTTGTTTTCCTATTTGCTGCAGTAGTTTCCCTAACAGTGAGCTAATACGCACAGATCCATAGTTCTCTAGTCTATCTGCACCACCCTGCCCGCAAAGTGGGACCACATTAGTTCTCCTGCATTTCTTCTATGAACAGATTCGACTTAAAACGTTTGGTCAGGGCCTTTCATCTATGGAGAGAGAGCAAGCTAACTCTCCCAGTGTGGATGACACTTTATCATCTACATCTGATTCCCTTTAAATGAAGGTAAACCTAATGTTTACCTTCTTATTCGCACATATTCCTCCCAATACACATTGCTTCAATTTTTCTACTATGTAAGTGGGAGAATTCTTTTTAAAATCCTACTGAATATCCAAGTATATCACATCCATTGGTTTTCCATTCTTTATGTCTACCAGAGATACCTTCACACAAAACGTTTGAAAATTATAACTTCACTTTCATAAGTGCAGAATCATTTTCTGAAATTTTGCTATTATTTTATAAATGACCAATGTCACATTCGTTATAATACATTACAATAGATTCCCTATTCTGGATGTCAAGGTAACTGGTCGGTAGTTCTCCCCTCTCCCTCTTCTTCAATGTTTGCTTCTCCTTGCTGTTTTTAAACTCCACCTTACTGGATTCAGTGGGATTTGAGTGACGTGGGCTCTAGGGAAGAGTATGGCAGATTCAGGCGATATGTTTGGCAAGGCAAAACCCTACTTTGATATTATCACGCTACATCTTACCCGTTCTTATCAAGCGTCATTGAAACATTTTCACCAAATCTCTCATTGTGCTGGTGGAGTGAGGAAAGACAAAGATCTTTCACCAATGCTGTGCCTTACGTCAGGTGGCTGTGAATGTTCTAATCTGAGTGGGAACCTTACAGCAGGCTGGCAAAGTGTTGTTGCTACTGTACAGGATCTAAGTGAGGCTACATCAGCAGTAGCGGGAGCGGATTTGATCTCCTCACTGAAAATAGGATATTGGAATTAACTCAGACACTGTTCCCTCATCTGATTTCAGCAACTAAAATGATAATCATAGATGCCCTACAGAGTGTAAGCAGGTCATTTAACCCATCGACGCCGAACTGATTCTTCGAAAACCATCCCAATCAAGCCCATTCTCGACCCAATCTCAGAAGACCTGCATTTTTCATTAGTAGTGAACATAGCCTGCCCATCCCCGGTCGCTGTGGGTAATTTAGCAAGGCCAATCCAACTATCCTTCACATTTTGGGACTGTAGGTGGAAACTGGAGCACCAAGCAGAAACCCTTGTAGGCACGGGGAGAATGTGCATACTCCACACAAACAGTGACCTGAGGCTGGACTTGAACGCGGTGTCTAGTGTTGTGGCGCAGCAGTACTAACCACTGAGCTACAAAATGTGGGCAACAGAACTTGCCTGCACAATGAAGTTGCAGCATAGCCTTGTTTCTGCCCAAAGACCTTTCACATGTGAGGTGAATGTGATAAACACAACACTATATTGGTTACCCATACGGTGTGGTCACTGGCCCACTGAAGTCTCTGTGCTATGTTGCATCACAGATCACTTTACAATGAACAGATTGCATTCTGATGTCCTCATTTTAAGCAGAAGCCATTCAGAAGATGATTCCGCATTACAGTTTTTCAGTACAAAAGGCCGCAATGGCATTCAAACCCACATATACTTTCACATTGAAGCCTAAACCCTGCACCTTAGCCTATTCTGGCAGGCTCCCACACTGAGTTGAAACAATGAGCAGGATTTGAATCTTATTCTTGAGGGCATTGCTGCATCTCTGGCTGCACAGCCAAGTGATAATACCAGTGCATCATCACCTCAGCTGTAACATTCTCTTAAGTTTGCAAATCTAGGCAACTGGAGTATTAGCACTGTTTTCTGTAAACACATCAATCACGTTCAGCCAATTCCTGTCTCCATCCAGAGCATCAGTTTGGATTAACAAAATGGCGGATCAGCAACATGGCATTTGTGAGAAATTTGAAAATGGAATGTTTAATGTGAGGTGCAAGCACTGTTCGGGTTTGGACCCGAGCTCTACCTTTTTACTAAGAAGACACTTTAACCAACTTAGCCAGAGCGTCACGTTAACTCACGAGGGAAGGGTGAGCAGGTTGAACCAATTCCTATCTAAGTTTACAAGAATGACAGGTAATCTTGTTCTGAGATTCAGCAACAGAAGGCTGTTCCACAGCAAACTGAGGATTCAGTTCCACTTCTCGAACCTGAAACACCAGAACAGCAGAAATAGATTATTTGAACTTGTTACAGCAGGTCAGGAGGAGACTGTTTAATTTCTGGATCCTGACTAGCAGTGTCAGGAAGAGGCCAATCAGACTCCGTAAATATAAGACAGGACGAATAATAAACCATGAGTCAAGATTAGAGTGGTGCTGGAAAAGCACAGCAGGTCAGGCAGCATCTGAGAAGCAGGTAAATCGACTTTTCGGGCATGAGCGATTTTCTTGCTCATCGGATGCTGCCCTCCTTGCAGTGCTCTTCCAGCACCAGTCTAATCTTGACTCATGTCTATTATTGGTCCTGTGTTATATTTAGAAGGTCTGATTGGATTCCTCCTGACTCTGTGTATCAGGATCCAGAAACTAAACTGACCTGCTGCAAAAAGATCAAAGAATCTACTTCTGCTGTTGCTGTGTTCTCTGGCCTCCTGCCCAAAACGTCAATTTTCCTTCTCCTCGGATGCTGCCTGATCTGCTGTGCTTTTCCAACACCACTCTTATTTGATTCTAATCTCCAGCATCAGCAGTTCTCACTTTAGCCACAATAGACCTTGTTGCACCTGTATCCTGTCACACAATAGCAGGACGAGGCCATTCTGCCTTCATGATGCACAATGCACAATTGGAAAAATGCAACAAAGTGACTGGAAATCGCTACTCTAGTTAAGGCCATTCAGCCTATTGAGTCTGTTGCACAAGAACTGGGGAAGGAAATTGAACCGTTTGAGATGTTTTTATGTGAACAGGAGGAGGTGATTCAGCCACGTTTTTGTTGTATGGGAACAGGAGAATACCAATCACTCCTTCACTCCTATTTTAGGGATAAAAAAGGAGACTGTTTTGTACCTTGAGCCTGTTATGGAGGAATATGAGGAAATATTTCAGTCCCTAGAAAGTATGCACTGCTGCAGGAAGATAGCATTAGTCCCCAAATATCTCACACAGCAACAGCAGAACGAGATTCAGACATTCACAGCTGCTTGGTCAGGAACAGAAGCAGGACGTTTCGCCCAACGAGGCAATAATGAAGGAACACCAGGAGGACATTACGCCGATGGAGATTATAATATAAGAACACCAGGAGGATATTCAGCCCATCGAAATAATAATGTAAATGCAGCAGGAGATCATTCAGCATGTCGAATGTTTAAACCTGGAACAAAAGGAGTCCATTCAGTGACTCAATCTTTTTTTACACAGCAAGCAGAGCAGATATTTTAGTGTTGTGCCTGTCACACAGGAACCCAGGAAAGGAATCGTAGACGTTATCGAAAGAAAAGAAGTTAAAATAACCAATTTTACTAGGAAAAGAAATGTGGTAAGTAATTTATTGGGATCGAATGCAAACAGTTAGAATCTTTGCGTAATGCATTAATAACGGGAGATTGTGAAAGTCGAACTGTAATTCATTACAGTCAGCATGTGTTTGTGAAGGATAAAACTTGCTTGAATTATTTGCCTGAGGTTTTGTTTAATGTGACGAGTAGGTGGTCATTGGGGATCCTATAGAAATTGTATACTTGGATTGCCAGAGGCGTTGCATCTGGTGTCTCACAAAAGTTTAATGTGCAACATAATAGCACATGGGAGTTAAGAAAAACTGATTCGCTTGGAGAGAGAATTGGCTAACCACACACAAAAAAAACCGATGTGGACATGCCGGTGTTGGACTGGGTTGGACAACGTCAAAAATTCCACGATTCCATTTTATAGGCCAACAGATTTATTTGAGAACAATACCTTTCGGAGCAGTTCTCCTTCCTTAGGTGTTAGAGAGAGAGGAAGACGTTCAACACAGAATTTGAAAGGAAAAGATCAAAGCGTCGTACTACTCATGCACATGAATTGAACACATCGAAGATCGCTCATAAATCTTTTATCAGTTAGACTCGGCATGCAGGTTTTGATTGATAAATTGGTAAAATCCCAGAATTTCTTTCAAGTTACTGTCCGGAGGATTGAAAACAAATCTGATAAGCAAGGTCGATAAAGGGGATCCTTTCGATGTATTATATCTGTACTTCCAAAAGGCATTGCTTCGCGTGCCTCACAAAAGATTAATGTGCAAGGTAAGGGCACATGCAGTTAGAAAAATATTATTTGTTTGGAGAAAGGTACGGCTAACCAATAAAAGCCATGACGTGGAGTTGCTGGTGGACTGGGGTGGACATGGTTAAAAATCGCATAACACCAGATTACAGTCCAACGGATTTATTTGAAAATATGAGATATTTGAGCGCTTTCCCTTATTTGTTGCAGAGACAAAGGAAGACGTTAGACACATAAATTATGAAGAAAAGATCAAAGCGTTGTACAACTCATGAGCATGAATTGAACACACCTAAGATGGTGCTTAAAACTTTCATCATTTGGAATGGATGTGCAGGTTCTGATTGCATAATATTCAAATCCCAGTCTTTCTTTCAAGTCACTGTGTGGAGATAAATTAAGGTATTATCGATGGAAAGGCGATGAACCCCTTTTGGTCAGTCAACGTATTTTAGGACTGCGTTTTTCACTGTAACGCAACCTGGAGTCAGACTGGGTTTATTTCCAATGTATGACTTGATAAAATGCGATATTGACTGTCTACAAGCTGAGTGCTTTTTGAACAAAATGTAATGTATCCACAAATGCATGTCTGGAAATCCACATTCACTCTGCAGATTTATATGTGTCACCCTAGGGGTGGGGGTGGGGTGAGGAAGTGTGTTTTATGTTGGGCGAGGTGCGGGAAAGAGAGAGAGAGAGATTGATGTGAGTGTGTGTAAGTGGGAGAGTGAGATTGTGCGCGTATCCAGTTTAAGACTCAGACCTATATGACAGATCCTATCCTCACAAGCACACTCACTCCGTGGTTTCTGAGCTTGCCCTCTCTGCAACCTCTGCTCCATTTTCTGTTCATGTTACAGACCCAGATGCTGTAACTGCAGTCCCCATTCTCCATCCAGAGTTGGTTCACCAAATCGTCAGGTCTCCCTGATGGTCTGAGTCAGCTGACAGCACAATATCTTGGAAATCATCCCAGCACCTCCACTAAAGTTTTGATAACGGGAGGGAGTCAGAAGCCCCTCAACAACAAGTTCGATGCCTGGTCCTTTTTAATAATACTCGAGGGGCTTGCTGGTGTCACTGACTGCACGATTAACTGAGACTGACAAAGACAGCCGTTCTGTCGACAAACACGGACTGAGTTTCAAAGACGTGAGTCAAAGCTACAGGAAACCCCGTCCAGCATGGAGCTCCACACAAGACACACTGGGAAGTGAGCAACAGCCCAATGGACAAACTTCTCATTGTTTCTGACCTTCTCAATGCTAGCACTCGACACACTAAGGAGCGAAAAACCAAGGCTACGCAAAGATACAGAAGGAGATTAACATGAAAGATAGATACAGAGAAGTAATTAACTGAGAACATTATGTGGAATAATGGGGGAAACAAGAAGGCGGGGACGGGACTAACTGGAGCAGTTAGACATTGGTGGGTCCAATCAGAAGAAAGAGATTATGAATAAAAATATTGCTCGATGAGATGAAATGTTTCATTATATCCAATTCTGAATCTCCCCACATAGAAACTGCCCAGACACCATAAACTAGGACCAGTAACATCCAAGCATGGAGACCTATGCAGACTATACTAGCGTATTGCTCGGTAAGATGAACTATCTGCCCAGCATGAGGAGCACTGCAACACTTTGTCAATATATATTAGCACTATACTTTCATTGGATATATGCCAAGCCTGGAAAGATTTGCAGCCCATACTGCAAGTACCTGTAAACAGAAGTGCCAAAAATTAATGTCTCTAAACATCCATGCATCAGCTCGAGGCAAGTGATTTTATGTGTGCTTGCGTGTCTCTGCCTGGAGCGGAGATAGATGTGAAAATCGTTGTCTGAGAGAGAACTCGCATGGAGGATCTCAGTCTAAATATGAACAACTGGCAGGGGTGGGATAATGGTAAGAGAGAGAAGGAGGATAATTACATGGACACCTGTTAGTTCGTGTTTGAGAATATTAAAGTAAAGGCATTGTCAGACCCAATAACAATATAGATCAGTGTGCACAGGAATGGCGGATGAATGGGGAGTTTGGTGTGAGTTCATGCACAAGGCATGGAGGATTGACACAGAATTGCGTCTGCACGTTTGAAGTTGGGAGTGTCAGCAGCAGAGTATATGGCTTCATTAAGATTGTATTTCATAGTTAAAGATTCAAATAGCAGATGGGAAGAGCCAGTGAAAAATATTTTGGAGTTGTCAGCTATTGAAATACTCATGGTATGGTGTCAAGAACCAGCTCATGGCCAAAGGATCAATGTCCCTGTGATTCATCAGTTGCAGCCTCAGATGTTGGCAAGGAATGGGATGGAGTTAGAGGCAGGAAATTCAGTTTGCAAACAAGAACTGGCGATGGGTGACCTACATGTTCGCAGGTCTTAAATAACAAGTGGAGTCATGATTCTTTGCTCACAGCTGAAACTGAATAGGTCAACAATGAGATCCACAACGGACGCTGTCAGAATAAGAGTTGAAAAAGACATACAACACCAGATTATAGTCCTGTTCACACTGACCTATATCGTCATTGGGTTTGACAATGTTATTACTTTGGATGATAACCAGGTTTTCAGTCATTTTTAACTTTGTCCCCCTTAAAGAGGGAGAGAATGACCAAGCAAGTTCCCTGATGCATTTCGTCGGGAGCTGCGGAATATATGAATTCAAAGTCTCAATAGGAATAATTACTGCAACAAGGAGAGTAGAGTCTACGAAAAGAGTAGTATTACTCTCAAGCACTGTTTATAACGTAAAGGACTGAACGGCGCTACTTACCAGGGACACCAACAATAGCCAGGATTGGAGAATAAATATATTGAATATGGAAAATTGGATATTTGTTCCGAACTGGTATTGACCATCGATCATAATATGGAGCTAGACTCCAATCCTCACAGTGTAATGACCTCTCCATTCTTGGAATATTCCAAACTAATGTTGTCAGATTTTGCTTTCTTCTCACCCTCGCTCTGGAGCTGTTGATCCTTGCTTGTGCTCTCGGTGATTCTGTCGCAAATAATATGGGATAACACATTGAACAGAGACCATTTATCATTAAAAGATGTCAACCTTCCACTGGGATAATTGGGACACATGGAAACTGACTTTAAAAAAAGTCACTGAACAAACATGCTCAGTAAAGGCCATCCTTATAGCAATTTGCAAACCACAATAAAACCAAATATTTACGCCGTCGGGATGGAAAGGATGACGGGTGCTTAACGATGGGCCATAGATCTTAAAATCATTTTTATTCTTTCTTCCGAGTATATGGGATTAGTGCCAGAACACTGCTGAGTTGTATATGTTGCATACTGTTTTAAAAAAGAGGCAAGAATAACGTAACATACCAGCCGCATAAGGTGACTGGTGCGGAAATTTCCAGAGATAATAAACCAGCGTACAATGTCTATTGTCCATTGCTGCTCCTGGTTTTAAGTTAACTGATGTCAAATCCTTCTATAACCTTGAAACATCATTCTGCATCAAGACGGCTGCTCAGGAACAAGAGGAAGCAGTTCTGTCCTCATCGTGCCTGTTACAGAGGGATAGGAAGAGACCATTCATCCTCATTATACCCGTTACAGAGGGACAGGAGAATATCATTCACCGTTATTGTGCCTTTTACAGTGGGAAAGGAGGAGGCCATTGCTTCTTGAGCGAGTTACACAAGGACAGACGGAGGTCTTTCTGTTTCTTGAGCCTTTTATGTAGTATAAGATTTATTAGAAACTGGGAGATTTAATATACTTAGAGAGAAGAGCAGTCTTGATGTCGGTGTCAAATGTCTGAATTGAGTCAGGCGAATTTTGAACATTTTATGCTGGCTTTTTGAAAAGCTGTTTGGGAGATGTTAGTGCCAAGAAAGTCGGAGGCCTTCATAAATATGATTACAGAGTTCAGCAACAGTATGTTCCTGTTCATGAGGATGGCAAGGCTGGTAGGTGTAAGGAATGCTGAACCGTCAGTGAAATTCAGGTTCGAACCAAGGAAAAGAAGGATGGAAAAGATAGGTATGGAGAGCAGGGATCGAGTAAATTTATCGAGAACTGCAAGGGCAGTAGGGTCATACTCTAAATGGAAATCAGGGTGAAAGACTGCGTGCATGAGGATTCTTCAGCAAATAGGATAAGGGGAATCGAGAGATTCTACACAGACAGTAAGGTCAAAAGGATAACCAGGGAACAAACAGGGTAGCGTGAAGAACAGCAAGGCCGCCTCTTTGTGGAACCATAGGAGTTGGCTGAGATACTAAATGAATATTTCATAACAGTATTGTCTGTGAACAAGGATATAGAAGGTGCACCTAACCTGCACGTTTGGGGACTGTAGGCTGTAACCCACAACAACGTCGGGAAAATGTGCATATCCCACATAGTCAGCCAAGGGTGGGATCAAAACTGGGTCCTTGGAGCTGGGAGATATTTGTAATAAACACTGAGCCACCATGCTGACCCAGTCACCAGGCCGGAATGACTGCATTCTCTCACATTCTCTGGAACTTTCACATCTTTCAGATGATGTTGAATTCCAGCTGGGTACCTCCGACATGTACGCCTTTTCCTTCACCCAAGGATTCACTGTCACCCACCCTGCTCCCCCAACCTCTGATGCACAGTGCTTTCGGCTGGAACTGAGTCATCACCAGCAATTCTGCAATGACCCCTTCCCCTCCTGCCCAGATAAAGTCGTCCATTAATACTGCAGCACTCACAATATTTGCCAACCTAAAATAAAACAAAGAGCTGCAGATGATGGAAATATGAAACAAGAACTGTTCTGAAGAAGAGATCCCAGTTTTGAAATATTAACTCTGCTTTCTTCCTCAATATGTTAGCATAACCGCTCAGTTTTGCCAGCAAGTTCCTGCATATCTAATTCACTGTTAATGATATGCTCAAAATCGACCGTGCGGTTTTTGCCTTTGATATGTAAACCCCACCAGTATTTGTTTCTCCTTGCTGTTTCTAAGATCCAGACAAGTGATTTCTGTGTAATCTGAGTGTCGTGGTCTGTTCTGGCATGAATGGGAGATGCAGCGACATGTTTCCTGAGGCCTGTCTTGATGTTAACATCATCTCGCTGCCTCGTGTTAATTCTTCTCAAGCGGAATGGTGAGATTATCCCTGGGTCTCTCTGAGGCTGCCGGAGTGGAGAAAGACAATATTCTCCCAACAATTCTGTACATTCGTCCTGATGACTGAAACTGCTCGAGCCTGGGTACATCTTCGGAACAGGCAGGCATTGTCTGGTTACATGGACTCCATTCTGGCTCAGGGGAAGGGGAAGGCCTGCCTCTACGTCTCCTCATACAGAAGTAACTCCGTGTCAAAGCCCACATCACAGCTTTGGGGAAGGCAGTAATGTCTCGCTGCTTAACACGTGCAAGGCTCAATATCAGGGGTAGTGCAGGGTAGCTACGCATGGACTGTGGCTGTCCCAGTGCACTACGGGCAGTCAAATGTGGCAGTGGCTCCTTGGACACTGGGGAAATCCAGGTTCTCCGGTGAGTTGGGGGGGATGTGTGAGTTGCTCTGGGAATGGTGTGCAGTAAGACGCGGGGGATAGCCAACGTGATTCTGACTGCGAAGGCTCGAGCACCAATTATCGTGGGGTGTTTGTTGAGGTCACTTCAGCCTATCGGTCGAAACCTCTGCCAAAATTCAATTCATCCGGCACTTTGCATAACAAATAATTTATTATTATGGTTAATCCACAAGAACATGTGGGCGGCACGGTGGCACAGTGGTTAGCACTGCTGCCTCACAGCGCCAGAGACCCGGGTTCAATTCCCGCCTCAGGCGACTGACTGTGTGGAGTTTGCACATTCTCCCCGTGTCTGCGTGGGTTTCCTCCGGGTGCTCCGGTTTCCTCCCACAGTCCAAAAGATTTGCAGGTCAGGTGAATTGGCCATGCTAAATTGCCCGTAGTGTTAGGTAAGGGGTAGATGTAGATGTTGGGGTATGGGTGGGTTACGCTTCGGCGGGGCGGTGTGGACTTGTTGGGCCGAAGGGCCTGTTTCCACACTGTAAGTAATCTAATCTAATCTAAACATCATGAATAGGAGCAGGGGTAGGCCATCTGGCCCCTCAAACTGGCTCAGCCATTCAATTAGATCAGGGCTGGTTTTCCATGGACTCAGATCCACTTATCCACCCTCTTACCGTAACCTTTACTTCCATTACTCTTCCAAAATCAACCTTTGACTTACAAACATTCATCTAATCAGTCGCAAATACTTCACTCAGCAGGGAATTCCACACGTTCGGATGAAGATGTTCCTCCTCAACGCAGTCCTAAATCAGTTCGCCCTTATATTGAGGCTATTCCCTTTATTTCTAGTTTCACCCAACCGTGGAAACAAACTTCATGCTTCTATCTTATATATTCACTTCATAATTTTAACTTTCGATGAGATCACCACTGGTTTTTCTAAATTCCAATGAGCATAGTCCCAGTCTATTTTATCTCTCCATATTCTTCAACACTTTCTACTCTAGAATCAACATAGTTAAACTCTTCTGCACCAACGACCGTGCCGGTCCATTCTTTGTCAAGTAACGGGACCACACAGGTATACATTAGACGTGGTGTGGCCTTACCAGCACCTGATGCAGTTCCAGGAGAACATCTCTGTTTTTAAATTACATCCCTTAAGCAGTGAATGATAATATTCCATTCTCCTCCTTAGTCATTTGCAAACCAACGTTTTGTGAGTCCTGCATAAGGACGTCCAGATCCCTCTGCACAGCAGCATGCTGCACATTTTTCACCATTTAATAATAGTCATTTTTGCAGTAATGCCTACCAAAATGGATGGTCTCATATTTGTCATCGTTGTACTCCGTCTGCCAGGCTTTTTCCCACTCTTCTAAACTATCTCTATCCTTCCGCAGATATTCATGTGTCCTCTGCACACTTTGCTCGACCACTCATTGTCTGTCACACTCAAAATCATCTTTGCAAATGTTAGTCATTTGATTCGCGATCATTCTTTACCATCATACAGATGTCATTCTTTATTCGGAGACCTACCCTTACCTCATCTTCAGTATTGTATAACATTTCGAAATATTAAATCTGCTTAATGTTCAGTCCAAAATGTTGGTCACACTGTCCCAATGTCTCTCTAACGCCATTCAATCATATGCATTTCAAAATCGCTTGTAAGAATATAAAACACATTCATATTGACTGTCTATAATTCAATGTTTATTTTTAAAAGAACAATTATTCCTTGATCAATTTCACTTTTGGTCCTCACATTGACACGAACAGCAAAAACAGGCTGACACCGTTATTCTCACAAAATCTGACGTAGTGGGTAATATTTCATGGAGCCCCATCAGCATCCCAGTGTATATCCTGTCACAACGGCAGGACAGACCCGCCAGTGGTGGGGAACCCTTGGGGTACAATCAGGAAAGGAGTTACACTGGTATACCCCACAATTGCTTCCAGAACCCGGGAAATCTCGTGGTAACAGGTCACAGATGGTCATGAAAATCACGAGATGATGGATATCTACTGCCACCCGTACCTCCAATTCGTGATAAATCAGTTCCCTCCATGTTGCAAACCAATCAGAGGAATTACTGAGGTTGACAAGGACACAGACAGTACTCTGGATGTGGGTCTTCAAAATCCATCACCAAGAGTGTCTAGACAGGCCCAACAAGGACTGAGCAGGTACAACATCACAAACAGACAGCAGCCAGAGTGTGAGAAGTGATGGGGGCACCAAGAAGCGAGAAATAATCTCACCAAACTACTTATCACAGATGGATCTGTCGCAAACGGTATCTGTATCAGCAGCTAGAACACCGTCCGGGCGTAGGGAAAGCCTCAGCCTCATATTGAAGACACTGCCCACTTTGTTCTCTGGCTCTATCACCTACGAACTAGGACATAGGTCTAAATGACCGAGCACATGGATACTGGGCATCCATGAAGTACTGTGGGATATCGGCAGCTGCAGCATCAATCGCCTTCCCTCCATCATAAAGTCCAAAGTGGATTGATCAATGTTGGTTCCAAGAAGTTCAGCACCATTCACAACGACACTACACTGAAGCAGGATGTTCACCCCATCAATTGTTTTGAACAGGAGAAGGATGAGGTCATTCAGCCAGTCGACCCTCTTATTCAGCAATTGGATCAGATCTTTTAATATCTCATATCTGTGACATCGGAAATGGAAGGGAATACGCAGCCTATCAAAGCTGCTACACAGGAACATTGGGAGGATTGGTTACCTTGCCGGAAGCATAGATAAATATGGGATTAATTAGTATATATCAGTTTCACAATGAACAGTGCTGCGGCCTCAAATATTTACAAACAATATCAACGGTTTGCATAAATGAAAAAAAAAGTGTTCTAAAAAAAGATAAAATGACACTAAGATAGACAGGAACTGAAATTATCGAGAGGAATTCAAGAATATGTAAATGGATAAACGATAAACAACAGCTTGGTCGATAGAATGTAATGTGGGTCAAAATGAACCCGTGCTTTTTTTTCCCAGGAAGATTAAAGGGCTATATATTACATAAATGGAGAGAGGTAACAAGACTTAATGAAACACTGAGTACTGGAAAGTTCACTCTGACCCAATCAGACATTAGAATTCTTGCTTCATCTCCCTTATGGTCTTTTCACTGATGCTCCCAGTTGCCCCATACGTGGGATACTTTGATGTGGTTGGTTGGCTATCGGGAGGGGAGGGTGTTTTTTTTGCCAAGAGACCATCTTTTCCTTCGTCGTGGAAACCCTAAGATGATGGGAATGGCTGACTGCTTCTGAATGAAGAGCCTGTGGGTAGTCACCAACATGATGCACGGTGCATGGTCACACAACAACATTAAAATCATGAGTGATGGAGGGTCCATTCACAAGAATTAGATCTAAAGGCATTGCAAGATCAGCTGACGTGATTAGTTACATCACATTCTTAATCCAGCTCACAAAACCAGTCCATTCACCATAGCCACAGCGGACATGCATGTACACCATGGAACATTGTGTCGAGCAGGCTATAGTTCTGCTCAGTACAACTCAGCAATCTGTCCAGAGTGGAACACTGTGAAGATTCATACATTGCACTGGTCAATATAATCCAGTAATCTGTCCTGAAAGAAACACTACTCCGATCATATCAGAGCATTGATCTAGAAACACGGGATAGATATCTGTTCAGCAACGGGAGCTTTGCAGACCACAGCAGAAGAATGATTTAGAAACTTCAACTGGAATGTCTGACCAGTACAGGGAACTGTGCAGCGAGCACTGGTGAATAGATCTGTAAACCATGTACCACTTATCCTCCCAGCATGGAGAGCTATGTACACCACCCCTGTTCAATTGTCGCCAACACTGTGTTTGATGGCTTCACGGCGTCAGGAAACTTGCGTACATACTGTAAGTGACAGGGTGTGCAGCTCCCATTCATTTACAGCTCCATTTCTCCATTGTGCCATGCCAAGGGGTGCTGCGGGTGTGAAGATCGTTGGCAGAGAGCAATGGGGGGGAATAATTTATAAAACCAAGAAATAGGAGGGGTTGGGGATATAGACAGAGAGGGAAAGATCGATAGACATGTTTTGGAATGATGTGTACATTGGTTTCAGAATGCTGAAACGTCGACATTTCGATTAGATCGTGTAACAGGAGCCAATATTCCCAAGAATGATGGGTCAACAGCACACTGGTTTGAGTTCAGATGATGGAGAGTTTTGAATGGGCATTTGCACTGCAACTTTCCAATAATAATTTGGCTCCGTGGCATTTTCACCGAGTGTGACAGCGGGATTCTGTGCATGAGGCCGAGCTAGTTTCCTCGTGCTATCTTAACCAATGCACCTCATTAACTACATAACCCATCCAATTGTGCCCCTCTCATTTATTACCAGCTCGATTCTCTCACCCATAACAGCTGCATGTACTCACTATCGCCCCAATGTCCCTGGTTATTTCGTGATCCCTGGGAATGATGCTAACTTTAAAAGGCTAATGGGCACACAGTTCAGCTTTCTCAGCTCGGAACTGTACTGCACGTTTTAATCCGAGCGTCGTAGATCAGCGGCAATTACAACACGATTTGTCGACAGGGGCGCAGCCGTGCTTTTGATGTGGTAGTACAAGGGATGCCCCAACACCAGGCCACCGACCAAGTCTGAGCTCACCACGCAGAGCAGTGCAGTATCTGTCGTCTGAAGAAATGTCCAGCCACACAGTACAGGCGTCAATAACCTTCACCGCTTTGTCAGAATAAGTGTCACCATATTCTGTCTACTCCCTAACGCTCACTGTATATCTGTGATAGCACCTAACAACGAAAAAGACTCATGCTCCAGCATGGAGAAGGTGAGGACTGCAGATGCTGTGATCAGTCAATATTAGAGTGGTGCTGGAAAACCACAACATGTCAGGCAGCATCTGAGGAGCAGAAAAGTCGACAATTCGGGCAAAAACCCTTCAACAGGATGCCGCGTGACCTGCTGTGCTTTTCCAGCACCACTCCAATGTTGACTCATGCTCCACCACTCTCACTGTTGCATGCCCCAACGTACCTCTTTCTCTCTTCCCCTCCCCCCCACTGCATCCATCCACACTAATAATACTGCATAAATACAACACTGTGAACTGTCTCCCTCCAGAAACCTCACCATTTCCCTCCACGTGCATCACGACGAACAGCAGGACCTCCTGCTCGCACCATCACACCCTCCCTCCCGTTCTACCATTCGAGGAGAAACAACCTGAAAAAGAACAGAAAGGGCCAATCCGTGTGTTGGAGACCCCGATACCAGTGCCTCACGCCCCCTCCCCTCGCCATGTGTGGAGGACCATGGTACGAGCCGGAGAGGACAGTGGAGATTCTGAAACATCCACATCCCACGAACTGAGTAAGGCACAACGTTCGTTGAAGGGAAACTTTCACTTTAAACCCACTGTCACTTCCACTTCCACCGATGCAACTTGGAGGTTGTGGCCCTGCTTCGCTCTCACTTCGAGCTGGTGCAAATGGAATTTCCACGGTCTTGGTGGGCAGAAGTTTGGGCTCACAACACATCGTCTCCTGCTCCTCCCAGGAAGGGAGCATGGAGACTCATTCCTACCTAGTCTCCTGTAAACAGCTCAATTACTGAAAGTAATCTGTGATGTTAAGTTGTCCTGGCATCCTCAGTTCTCTTTGGTCATATAAACTCAGGATGCCTGCTCCTGATGCACTTTTATAAAGGTACAGCCTGTTTTAAATTGTTCTTGTGGTTCTGTTCGACGAGCTGGAAATTTGTGTTGCAGACGTTTCGTCCCCTGTTTAGGTGACATCCTCAGTGATTGGGAGCCTCCTGTGAAGGACTTCTGTGATGTTGCCTCCGGAATTTATAGCGGTTTGTCTCTGCCACTTCCGGTTGTCAATTCCAGCTGTCTGCTGCAGTGGCCGGTATATTGGGCCCAGGTCGATGTGTTTGTTGCTAAAATCTGTGGATGAGTGCCATGCCTCTAGGAATTCCCTGGCTGTTCTCTGTTTGGCTTGTCCGATAATATTGGTATTGCCCCAGTCGAACTCATGTTGCTAGTCATCTGCGTGTGTGGCTACTAATGATAGCTGGTCGTGTCATTTAGTGGTTATTTGGTGTTCATGGACACGGATCGTTAGCTGTCTTCCTGTTTTTCCTATGTAGTGTTTTGTGCAGTCCTTGTCTGGGACTTTTTACACTATGTTGAGACAACCGGAAGTGGCAGCGACAAACCGCTATAAATGCTGCAGGAAACATCACAGAAGCGATTCACATGAGGCTCCCAAGCACTGAGGATGTCACCTGGACAGGGGACGTAACGTCTGCAACACAAATGCCAAGCTTGGCGAACAGAACCACAAAAACGAGCACCCGAGCTACAAATCTTCTCACAAACTTTGTTGAAAATTGTCTTTCAATGTCCTTTCTGCCGCACACTGCTCTACATTGTCATCATCTGCCATATACTTGAGCACTTCAACAATGTTTAATTGTCATGCTAGAGTTTCAGACTGTCCTGCACACACGTTACGTTCTTCCTAGTTTACTGCCATCTGGAAGCACTGAGATTGTCGCAGCATCACAGTCCACACAAAACAACTGAAGTCCTGTCACATTCACGATTGTGAACAAGTGAAATACTGATCTATGCCCCACGGATGGAAAGAAGTAACGACATACTGCTAACCGGGCCATAAAAATCCTGAGACACACCAGACAGAGTGAATGAAATATTGACAAACCAAGGAGCAACAGAAATCCAGGCAGGCTCCACTTATCTGTATTGACATCAGAGTATTAATGTTATGAAGCTGAAGGCGTTAACTGTATCTTTAAGAGACTCTGAATGCTGTTCTAAACTGCAAGCTTGCAAGCACCTGTGTATATGAATAGATGGCATCTCCAGCATGTAAATGAAAATTGAAAAAAAAATAATACGCTGTGAAATAAATACCTGAGCTGGTTACGGTTTTGACAAAACATTAAGTTCAACCGATCAGTTTAAATTATGCCTCAGGATATTAAAAACAAATCGTTTTAAACTTATTGTTTTTCCAACATCGAACCAATGAGACGATCCAATATTGTGAATATAAGAAATACAGGAATTTTGAAAATTGCAGACAGAACAAATGCTATCAACGCAGTTCCAAGAAATTTGAAAGCACACTCTATCAAAGGCACATTTTCTTAAGAAAGATCTCCATATTAAAAAGTTCGAAGATGACCCAGGGAGATAGTCAGCAGGAAGAAGACACCGAAAACAGCACTTGCTGTGTGATTTTGAAATTAAGTTTGTGTAATTTGAATAAGTGTCTTATTGAAACAGTATATTGTTATAGAGTTAGATGCAGGTAATAAGCAGCATAGAGAATGGGGCTTAGCGTTGTGAATAGTTATTGTTTATTGTTCATTTTCAGAGCTAAAAAGAACTTGATGTTTTTTAAACAATGGAATTTGGGAGTTCCTTGCCACACATACTTGAACAGATTACGAGGCGAGGTGAGCTTTTCTACGCGTTTAGTTGACATTACCAGAAGGGTTCCACACCGTGTCATAACAATTCCTGTGTCTGTATATCTGTGTGTCTCTGTGTGAGGCAAGTCGAGCAATGTTGCTGGAATTTAAATTGAAGCAATGCGACCCTCTGCTGGCCTCTCCACGCCACTGCATAAACATTGGTTCAGGGTGAAAAAGAACAGGGATTCATTCAGATGTGGAGTGGTAGAGGGCAGTTGCTCACAGCACCATCCAAACTGATTTCTTATCAATGTACTAGTCTAAATGTCTTTTAAACGATATAACTGTTCCAACTTGTTCCACTGCCTCTCTAAATTCATTGCACGCACAACCCTGTCTCTGTATAAAATAATTGACCACATGACTTTGGTGAATCTTTCACCTCTCATCTTAAAATATCCCCAATCTTGTATCACCCAGTGTAGGGAAAAGACAGCGGCCTTCAATTTATCTGTGCCACTCATGGTTACAAACCTCAGTGAAGTTACCAGTCATTCTCATACTCTGCAGGAAAGTTCCAGCATATCCAGCCTCTCGTTATGACTCATTTCCCCCATTCCCAGCAAAATCCAGGTTAACCTCTTCTGAACCCACTCCAACTGAATATTATCAAAGTCAATAATATCAAGGTGAATAATCAAGGCATTTTCTAAGCGCAGCAGATTCCAAAACTAGCGGGCGTAGCTTTTGTGTCAGAGGGGAAAGATTTAAATCAATCGGGTACATGTTCTGCGAAGCAAATGGCTCTGTATTTGAGAGTAGCAAAGATGCTCTTATATGGAGCAGGAAATGTGATAGAGTCAAAGTTCTGCCAATGTTCAAGGAGATCTCACATGGTCCATTTTTGTGTAGGATAACATTATGGTGTGTTTCAATAAAGAGGAAGAAAATGAAATCTGCTTGAGAATGGACGGCCCATTGCACTTTCTATCCTTCCTTGTTCCTAATAACAGCAATGTGGGCGAGTGAAAAACAACCGAATCATCTTTAAGACTCGTCTGGTATTCCTGACCAGAATGCATTGGAATCTCCTCACTGACGAAAGCAGAGGGAATTTGTCCAAATCCAACGTTTTTAGATAAAATCAAATTGTGCGCAGCTTGTATGAGCAGAATATTTCAGAATCAGAATAACATTTTGCACAATCTCTCAATTTTTCAGTTTGCCATGAGTTACACTAATATTTGTACTAAGTCCTTTCAGGATAAAACTGTAGAAATTTTGATTTTAGGTTTGCGTTTGTTTATGCATGTGTGTGTGCGTGCGTGTTTCTGTGAGTGTGTGTGTGACCGTATGTTCGTTCGTGTGGGCGTTTGTGTGTGTGAGTGTGTGTGTGTCAGTGTTTTTAGAAACAGAAATATCGATTATATTTTTGCACTAGCTAAACCGTTTATCATCCATCTTTCCATGATAGTTTCAGTAACTTCTCCTTGGATCACAAACGTGCTATTTTGGCAGATGAAAGAAACCAGCCTGACTTCTTCCAAACACTGACACTGACCCAGTCTGAGACATATATCATTGGCGATATAACCAACCTGTTTACATTTAAAATTTGTTGTGAGCAGTGGTGGAGTGAGACTCAAAAAATGAAACAGTGACCTTTAAAACGGCGGAGGTACAGACCAGTAAGCCCACAGTCACTGATGGGTAGGTTATTGGAGGCAATTCTGTGCGATAGGATTCACATATATTTGGGAAGGCAAGGACTGATTAGAGATTGTCAACATGGATTAGTGCAGTGGAACTCATGTTTTATTAATTTGCTTGCGTTTTCTAAAGAAGGGACAAAGAAAATTGATGAAAACAGTTTGCCAGTCATTGTATATATTTCAGCAAGGTGTTCATAACGTTCCGTTAGGTAGACAGATTAGGAACGTTATATCACATAGGACACGGAGGAGCTAGTCAATTGGATTCACAAATGGCATGAAGGAAGATAGCTGTTTCTCTGATTGGAGGCTTGTGTCCAGCAGTGTGCTGGAAGAATCAGCACTGAGTTCACTACATTTCATCATTTATGTAAATGATTTGGATGTGAATACAGGGGCATAGTTATTAAGTTTACAGATGACATTAGAAAGGTGATGTAGTGAATTATCTCAGGGTTCAACGACTAGACAATTAAATGGGCCAATGGGGCAAGGATTGTCGCATGAAGATTCATTTAGATAAGTATGTTTTGCATTTTGAAAAGGCAAATCAGGACATGAAATATACACTTAATGGTAAGGTCCTGGGGTGTGTTGTAGAAGAGCGACATTTTGGTCACCAACTGCATAGCTCCTTGAAAGTCGAGTCGCAGGTAGACAGAGTGGTTCAGAATAAATTTGGCACATTTGCCTTAATCACTCAGGGCAATGAGCGTAAGAGCTGAGGTGATGTGTTGCATCTGTGCAGTATGTTGTTGAAGCTACATTACGAATACTGTGAACAGATCGGTTCGCTGCAGAAAAGATTCAAAACAATGTTCAGACTCGTGGGTCTGACCTCAATGGAGAGGCTGGAAAGTTTGAGATGTTTCCCCCGGAGTGTCAGACGCTGATGGGTGACATTTCAGATATTTATAAAATCATCAGGCACATGCTTTGTCAGAATAGCCATAGAGTGTTTCCCATGACATGTGATTACAAAACAAGAGGGCACAAGTTGAAGGCGAGCGGAATATGATTTGTAAGGGACCATCGGGGCAAATGTTTCACACAGCGAGTGGTGTGTTTATGGGAAGTGCTGTCAGATGAAGTGGTGTAGGTGGGTATGACAGTACATGTGAAAAGTGTCTGAAATAGGATGGATGTTGGCCAAATGCTGGCAAATAGGACAAGATCAGATTTGGTTCTCTGTTCGCAGTGAACAGATGGAACTACCGTGTATGATTCTATGCTGTATGACTCCAATTCCATAAGAGGGATGATGAGAAAGTCTGAAAGAATCTTTCGAATTGGAATTCTGTTCACCCCGTTTGTGGGGTCTCTATGTCCACATTGATTCAAAGCTAAGTTAGTTAAATATTTGAGAGTGAATTGAGTCAGGGATAATGGGAAAAGGACAGGAAGGTTTGGCTGAGATCACAGCCTGATCAGCCACACTCCTACTGCCGGGAGGAGATGGCTTAAAGTGTGTAAAGACCCACTCCTGCTCCTCAGTCCCATGTTCCTTGGTTCCAATCAGCCCCTTAGACCTGCTGTAAGGAACCGTTGGTGGCCACTTACTCCTATAACCTGGGTGCACAGAAACAGAGGAGACCATTCAGGCCCCAAAGGCCCTCAGACACGGTTTGGAGTAGTTCGGGAAATGTAATTTGAAAACCCAGGTTGGATTTCAATGAGGCCACACCGTCTCTCTTCACAGAGATTCCATTATCTGCAACTTGTGCTTCATTTATTGATTATATTACAGACCCATTCTCACTGTGAATACAGCCCCAAAAGCTCATCCAGAGAAGGAGAACAAAATCGTCTCCGTGACTGCAACATTCAATAACAGAGCTTCCAGAAAAATAACACCAGCTAAATTTCCAACAATACAATGTGAGAACATCAGAAACAGGGGCATGTCGTTCACCCCGCAAGCCTGCCTTGCCCTTCAAATAAGATTGTTGCTGATCCCCACTCGGTCTCAAATACTCCTTCATGCCCAATTCTTCTTCGACCTCAACTATGTGACAGATCAGTATCCATCGAACTCTTCTTCAAATACTATCTCTCATCGAGCTCCACTTACACTCTGGTGAGAATACCTGACATTCATTCACCTGTTTGAAATAAACAATTGCTATTCCTATACCATGTCTGTTTGATATTAACAAAGAGGTGAAAACAAGAGTTGAGTTAATATTGACTGGTCGTGTTATCAAGGCACTGGTTGACTGAGGTTGATATCAACGAGCTACGAAAACTGGGGTTAATGGGAATCAGAGTAAACTCTCCAGTGGCTGGAGTCAATCCAAGCACAAACGAAGATGTTTATGGTTCGTTAATGTCAATCATCTCACTCCCGGGACATCTCTGGGAGATCCTCAACTTATCTTCCTCGGCAGAAACATCTTCAACTGCCCTCTCAACGTCCGCCTGTTCCCAGACTCTACCTTCCCCACAATAAGATCAGAAATGGGGACTGTCACTAGAAATTCCAAAATGTTCAGAATAATTTGTCCACACTCCGCCCACAAACTTGTCTGTATTCATGCAAAGCAAGACCCGGACAGCACTAAGGCTTGTGCTGTTAACATTCATGTAACAGTATGGCCTAACATTGCACATTGCAACAATAAACTAAACAGTTCATTCAGCATTTCGTGCTGCTTTCACAGGAATATGAAGACGTCATTCAGACTACAGACATTACTGGAGAAGAAAAGGGATTGCCCATTCAGTGCCTCCAACCGATTAGCCAGGAAGAGAAGAAGTCTAGTGTTGTGGACCACACCAATGCCCGTTGAAATTATTTGAAGGCAGTAGCCTAGACGCTAAAGTTTTCTTACTTAATAGGAAATGTAAGGCGTCTGCTCCAGATGTAATGTGACTGTTCAAACAACTTGGTTTTCAGGAAAACACAATTTATTTAAACATTGTAGATAAAAGCAATTTAGAAGAAATGACCTCGATTGGACAACTGAACAGAATAATGTGTACAGGAACTTTTCCGAATTGACTGTTTCAGTACAGGATCATCCCATAAACACACCCCTTAGATAAAAGGAAGATGCAACCGCAGATTGTCACAAGTAGTTCTCCAAACCATGAAGCGAAACGCATCATCAAGAGTAAAGTAACAGAGAGTAGCAGCCAGAAGACACTCTGTGATTCTTCCAAATCTGTTGAGACCCCAATAGGTTCTTATATTACTGAGAAAACAAAACCCAGAAGAAACCAAGGACAAAATAACCTCTTTAAGCTAAAGCATTGTTACACTAGTCGACACATCGAGCTGTTATACAAGAAACAGGTAAAGCCGATCAGGACACTGGCCCTGTCCAATCTGACGAGAAGTAATCCATTCCTTCCCTTGATGCACTTACACAGAAAGAGAAGGAGGACGTTCAGCCCTCAAATCAATCACACAGGACAGAATGAAGTGATTGATGCAGATTCCTGAAAAGTTTTATGCTGGAAACGTCGATTTTCCAGCTTCTCGGATGCTGCCTGATCTGCTGTCCATTTCCAGGACTACACCCTCTGTTCTGTTCTCCAGCATCTGCAGTCCTCACTTTCTCCAAATTGACGCTCTAACATGGTAAATAAGTTGTGCAGGGGCTGCACAGCCAGACTGATCCACATTTTTCCTTGTGGCTTCATTGTTCATAATACACAAGTGGGGCTTTAACATGGTTTTCTAGCACTAAGGAGGAAATCAAATGTTTTTTATGAAGTCTCAAGAAGGCATCTACCATCTCTGAGAAGACAGATTGGTATTCTCTGTGGAAATCAGACGCTGGTGGGAATGCCTAACTGAAGACTGTGAACAACATGACGTTCAGTACATCTTCACACACCGACTGCACATCAATGTGAGGAGTGTTAATTAAGGCATTAAACGTATCAGGAAATCAGAATTAGTCAAATGAATGGACTCTCTAAGATCAAATAATGATGTTCTTGTTCATGTCGATCTTGTGCAGTGCACGTTTACTATGATCTGCCTCCACTGGTCATGAATGGTGTTTTATATTTCCCCTGTAGGCAAGACAATAAATCAAATCATTCAATCCTGGTTAAAGTGTGGTATTTCTCACCCTATCCATGTCTGTTTTGGAAAGAAGTCATCGCTGCGGAACCTCACGTTTCAGCGTAACCATCTCTTTTCTCTATCCCAGCTCTGCAGGAAAAACACTCGGTTTCTTCATTATCTCTTCATGGTATCAACATCTGAGTCTGTGGTAAGGTGCTCATTCCTTACAAAGGAGATCAAATCTATAGAGAGTGCCCCAAATACTCTCTCAACAAGGCTGTATAGCTGCCGGAAGATGGTTTTACTTATGTACTTGAATCATTTTACCACGAAGGACAACATATCACGAACTGCTCTCATCACTTAAACAGGGTTTGATTAGCAGCAGTCAGCATGGGCCTGAGTGGGAAAGCTTTATTCACAAATTTGTTTGAGTTCTTTGATGAAGTGACCAGGATTTTTGACGAGGGCAGAGCGGTAGACGTAGTCTCTGCAGATTTCAGTAAGGTGTTTCATAAGGTTTCACATGGAAGGATGGTCTTGAATTTCATTGCATGGAATTCAGGGAGAGATGGAAAATTGGATGCACAATTTGCTTAATCTTAAGCAGTAGAAGGTAATACTGGCAAGATATTTGTCGGACTGAAGGACTGTGACGAGTAGAGTGCTTCAGGGTTCGGTGCTGGGACTATTGCTGTTTGTTATCTATATCACTGAGCAGCCTAAAACGGACAAGACCTGATTAATAGCTTTGCAGATGACACGAAAATAGCTGGTATCGTTGACGGTGAGGAAGTTTATCAGAAATTGAAGCAGACCCTTGATCACCTGTGGAAGTGGGCCGATAAATGGCAAATGGAGTTTAATATAGATAGGTGAGAGGCTTTGCATTTTGGAAAGTCGCATTAAAGTAGGAGTTTCGCGATGAATGGTCGGGCCTGAAGCAAAGAAACAGAGAGACATTAAAGTTCATGTTCACAGTTCTCTGAAAGTGGAGTCAGAGTTAGGCAGGGCAGGAAAAAGGCTTTTGGCACACTGGCCATCGTCAGTCAGGGCACTGAGTATAGAATTTGGGAAATTATGTTGCAGTTATTCAGGACTTCGGTGAGGCCGTACTTGGAGCATTGTGTTAAGTTTTTGTCAACTTGTTCCAGAAAGGATGTCATTAAACAAGAAAGAGTGCAGAAGAAATTTGCAAAGATATTGCCAGTTCACAATGGCCTGACTTGAAGGGAGAGGTTGAACAATCTCGGACATTTTTTTAGAGCAGAGGACGATGAGGGGGCCCTCATCGATGTGTATAACACCATGAGGGATACAGAGAGGGTGATTGCTCACAGTCTTTTTCCAAGGATCGGAGAATCGAAGACAAGAGGGCATCTGTGCAAGGTTAGAGGGGAAAGAATAAAAGGGAGACGAGTACTCATCATGATTGAGCTGCAAGTGGATTTGGTTAAAGTGGGTAATAAACTACATGTAAAAGACATTTGGACAAATACATGGATAGGAACGGACTAGAAGGATATCAGCCAACTGCAAGGAAATGGCGTTAGCGTGGATAGACATTTACGACACGGAGGTCGAACCTCTATGTTATTAAATCAAACATCCACAAAAGCTCGCTTCGTCTCTTAATCTGATGAAACATGAGCGGCAGGGAACTCCTACATTCCAGTATTTCAAGACAAGTAACAATTTAGATTCTTAACTTTAACAGTGCAGACTAAACAACAACTATTCACAAATCCAAGCCCCCTTTTCCTCACTATGTATTGTCTGACTCCAACTCCATAAATTTATGCTGTTCCAATTACCCACTTATAAACATTAAATTTACTTACTCTCAAGATGACGTAGTCTCTGTCTTCTCCACTGTTTTCACTGTTCCAGCTGCTGATCTCCCTGTGTCACCTTCTTTCTTTTTTTTAATTACAAGTAGGTTTTACATGTGAAGCTTTGTTTGACCAAGATAGTGTTTGATAGCCAGTTAGCTCTCCGACTCTGCAGCAGTTGCTCTGCTGTTCATTCGCAATTGTTCACCCTCTAATTGCAAAATACCTGGCTAATATACTTCTGCATAAATTCTCATAATCTGATTTGATTCCAGGTGTCAAAACCATAAAATTCAAATTCCATTTTTTCTGATATCCTTGCCATAATGTAAAGCTTTATTCTCATATTCGAACTGTTTTCAAATCACAACCAAACCTCAGGTGTCCATTTGACAGCCACTTGTTACATTTGGAACAGTCTGTCCTTTAGATTAGATTCCCTATAGTGTGGAAACAGGCCCTTTGGCCCAACAAATCAACGCCGACCTCCGAACAGTAACCCACCCCAACTAATGCACCTAACAGCTATGGACAATTTAGCATGGCCAATTCACTTAACTTGCACATGTTTGGAATGTGAGAGGACACCGGAGTACCCGGAGCAAACCCACGCTGATACTGGGAGAATGTGAAAACTCTACACAGATAGTCGCCCAAGACTGGAATTGAAGCTGGGGCCCTGGGGCGGTAAGGCAGCAGTGCTACCCACTGAGCCACGGAGCCACCCGCTCGCATTGGACCTGTACTTTAAATTCAGCAATGCACTTTCCATCTTAAAATGACCAGACATTTCATCGACTTCATAACACCTCACCCCTTAAGTAAAAAAAAAATTAGAATGATAAGATGCGTTCATATCTTTCCTTTAAATCTTCATCCTATTATTATGAAATAATCAAAGTTATACCTTTCATATTAATTCTGTACACATACATAACCTTGGAAAAAGTCAAAATTTATCTGCACATTTTCCTTTAAATCCGCAATAACACATTTGCTGTCACATATTTACGAGCCGCAACATGCACGTTTTTGAAATTAAAATACTGTAGCATAAGACGACAATGAAATAGTCTTACATTTTAGTCTTTACATCGTTCGAAAAACTTGAGAGAATTGATGATATTGAACACAACTGCCTCTGACAATTTGTATGTCACCGAAACACAAAAGTGTGGTCAAGCCAGTACAAAACTCAATAATGCTTATTCAATAATGAAGTTTTTTTTCTGTTGTACAAAGAGTTTCGTTTTTGACAACAAACCAATTAGCCATTCAATTCCATCATCATCTCCCTGCAAAAAAAAAATCTTCAATCCCTATATCGCTCGCATCAGTCGCAAATTCGAAGGGTTTCTAAATATTTTGTCTAGCTAAATATGGCGCAGTTGTTAATACTGCTTCAAATGCATCCTGGCAATGTTTTGTCCTTCAAAAGTTTGTGTTCTTCTTCAGTGAATGCACCAGTGGTGTCCCTACACTGCTGAAGTTGGAAACACACTTGAGATAGAATCCACTCAGACCCAAATATAGCAGCACCACTTTCTTTGTCGATGGTCGTGGAAAATGTTCAATGACCTTCGTTTTTTGTTTTCTTTGGTATCAACCTTCAATGCCCAATGTAATGTCCCAAGACGTCACCACTGTCTTCGTGAATCTTGTTTTCTTTAGGTTTATTTCCAGAATTTTTTTTTAATCGGTCAACGAGCTCTGCCATAAGTTCCATGTGATCTTGGCAGGACCTTTTTGTTTCATAGAGGTCCCTACCTGTAACCACGCAGTAACTCCAACTTCTTGATGTGTGTGGCTTGTCATAACTTATGTTTGCTGTTCTTCAATCTTGGTATTGGATACCAGTCCGATTTTGTTACAACGTTGACCTTCTGATAGTCCACACAATATCGTTGAGTCACATGAGGTTTATCAACTAACACAAAGACCGAACTCCACTTGCTCTGACTCGGTTCCATGATGCCTTGGCTGGAAGTCAAATGCAATTCCTTCTGGACCTTTGTAGCTTTGAGAGGATTTAGCCAGTAGGTGTGTTTATTTCATCGCAACAGCATTCCATACTTCCACTTCATGCACAATAGTGTTAGTCCTCCCATCTTGTTTCTGCATATGTCCTCATACGGCAGCAACAAATAAGCAACTGGGTTCTTTGTTCCTGCGACAGACAGCTCACTATCCGTTGCCAGTCCTCAAATACTTCCTTGGTATTTTAATATTTTGAGACACATCAAACTGCATGACATCATGGATTTGATTCCTCACTCTGAGGGGAGGCACGTAACACCTGTTTCTCAGTGTACTTTTCTCAGTTATAGAAAGGTTTGAAATATTCACATGAAATCCCAAATACCGTTGATTTTAATATCCGGCAGTTTTACCAGATTGTTTACCAAACTCAATTTTTCTCAGTGTGGAAGATGCCACTATACCTGGTTTTGAAAGGATTTACTTCTAATGGTAGGAATACTAATCTGTCATCCACACGTAAAAACTTTCAAATTTCAGAGTTTTTATTTGCTGCCTGTGTAACTCTATGCTGTGCCCTCTTCAGGTGCTGTTTAGATAACTCAGTTACCCTATCTAATCTCTCCCTCACCTCATACACATAACCCAATTGTGAGATCTCCGATTTCTGTTCTGTCAATTTCTTTTCAGTAATTTCAAAAGACCTCTAACTTCATGTTCGAAAATTAACTCAAAGAGATTAAACAGAGTCGACTAATTTGGGGCATCTCTAATAGCAAACAATATAAATGGGACACCTTTATCGCAATCATTAGGGCAATCATGACAGTACGTTTTTCTCATGGTCTTCACCGTCTGATGCCAACATTCCAAGGATCCCTGAGGTTCAGGATGGTAAACACTTGTTTTAACGTGCTGTATGCCGAAGCCATCCATGATTTCCCTAAACAACCAAGGGATAAAATGAGACTCTTGGTCTGATTCAATCTCTCTTGGTAGCCAATACTGAGTAAAGAAAGCTACCAAATCGTCCACCACCTTTTCTGCCTTAACAGTCTGCAATAGAATTGCGTCTGGAAATCTTGCAGAAACTCTATTATGGTTAGCAAATGTCACACTCGCATTTGAGAAGGGGACCAACACAATTACTCATAAACTGCGTGGGATGTTCTTTAAATTCAGGAGTCGGTAATAAAGTTGCTCTTTTTATTACTGCCTATGGCGTACTGACTATTGGGAAAGTGTGGCATATACGGCCAAAACAAACGTCCCTTATGCATTCTCGGTCACGAGATATGCTTTTGTACCCGAGCCTGAGTCTTCCGTGCACCTAAGTGACCTCCTACAGGTAGTTTATGTGCTCCTCGGAACAGATCCTGTCTATGTGCTACTGCCTCATTGTCTGGCGCATTTCCAATTTCCCATCTGCACTAACCTGCTGTGGTCTCTATTTTCATCTCAGGATAATATCTTTAAGTTAATGACGCTTGAAAATATATTTTGATTCCTTTCCTGGACCGTTACATCAAACAGGGTGGCAGCTATATGAACATCAAGTCTTTCGTCTTTTTCTTTAGTTTTTGATTCTTGCTGTGACATATGAGAGTGGGAGCTTCTTACTACACAGTGTCGAAAAATTCCAGGAGATTTTTCTTTCAACCTCTCTGATCGATGGTCTTCCTTTGGCTTCTCAACCACAAGTAGTGTCACATCCACCTTGGATCACACCAAATCGTTCCCACGAACAAACTGGATTTCTTGGACTGACACTCGTCAATCGCTCTCACAGTCTTGATTTGGCTGTCCAAACTGCTTTACGCAGGATAATCCTACATTTCGGTTCGTTATTCCACAAATTATCACCGGCTTGGGTAACATGTCAGAAATAGTGCAAATATTAACATCTCTTCCGATTAGAAGCTGAGAGAAACTGAGGACTGCAGATTCTGGAGAATGGAGTGTGGCACTCGAAAAGCACAGCAGTTCAAGCAGCATCCGAGGAGCAGGCGAATCGAAGTTTCAGGCGTAAGCGCTTATTAACGAAAGGGCGTTGGAGGAAAGGGTGGAGAGATAAGTCGGAGGGTGGCGGGGGAGCAGAGCGGAAGATAGCTCGGAAGACGAAGGTAGATTCAGGTGGGGAGTTATGCTGATAGCTTGGAGGGGAGGATGAAGCCGGTAGGTGGTAGAACATTTTGGACTCTCCAACCACCCTCCAATTATACAGGATCAACATCGAGTTCACCAGTTTTCAGATCTCCCCTGCCCCACCATTTGGATACAAAACTGGCTGAAAGGAAGAAGACAGAGGATGGTGTTGGAGGGTTGTTTTTCACTCTGGAGGCCTGTGACCAGTGGAATACCGCAAGCAATGGTGCTGGGCCCACTACTTTTTAACATTTATGTAAATGATTTGGATGTGAGCATAAGAGGTAAAGCTCGTAAGTTTGCCAATGACAACTAAATTGGAGGTGTGGTGGACAGCGAAGAAGGTAACCTCAGATTACAACGGGATCTTGATCAGATGAGCCAATGGCTGAGAAGTGGCAGATGGAGCTTAACGCGTGCAATTGTGGTCTCCTTCCAATTGGAAACACGTTGTGACACCTGAAAGAGCTCAGAAACAATTTGCAATGATGTGGCCAGGGTTGCAGGATTTGTGCAACAGGGGAAGGTTGAATACGATCGGGTTGTTTTCCCAGGAGCGTCAGAGGCTGAGATGTGACCTTACAGAGGTTTAGAAAATCATGAGGGGCATGGATAGTGTAATTAGACGAAGCCTTTTCCCTGCCAGTAGGCAAGTCCTGAACTAGAGGGCAAAGGTTTAGGGTGAGAGAGGAAAGATACAAAATTGACCGAGGAGGCAACCTTTTCACTCAGAGGGTGGTACGTTTTTGGAATAACCTGCCAGCGGAAGTGGTGGAGTCTAGTAAAATGGCAAAATTTAAAAGGCATCTGGATGCGGGTCAGGTGCTGGTAGGTCGGACTAGATTGAGTTGGGATACCTGGTTGGCATCGACGAGATGAACCAATGGATCTGTTTCCGTGCTGTACATCTCTGTGACTCGATGGCTGTGTGTGTGTCAGAGAGAGTGACAGATAATCACAGAGTCATAGAAAATCAGAGAGTCAGGCAAATTCACTTCATTCCACCTCCAATTCTACAAATTAGCACCACCCTCTTGATATGTCCGAACTGTCCACCTTCCTTCCCACCTATCCACTCCAGCCTCACCTCAGACCTATCACTATCACTCCCACTTTCATCTTCCTGTCGCCTTCCTAGTGCCTTTTGCGCCAGCACAACTTCTTTCCCTTCTATTTATCTTTCCGACACTTGTCCCCTCCACCACATTGCTGATGAAGGGCTGATGCCTGACATATGGATTGGATTCTGTCTGATCCGTTGTGCTTTTCGAGCGCCACACTTTTCGATTACTCGAGACTTAGCAAATCCCATATCTCGCAAACTTTAACTTGTTGACTTTCTCCCTCTCCTCTTTCTGAGTATACTTTACATAAAGAGGCGAATTCTTTATTGAGATCATGCACTAACGCCATGCACAACCCCTGCCCAGACTTGCACTCCACTGCAGCTCTTCAACTTTTCTTGTGGTTTCCTTTACTACTTGCCCTAATATCACTGACTGAGCCGCTTTTCCAACAATGCCTTTCCTCAATCACTTTGTCTGTCACAAATTACGACAGTAAAATCACCTTCTCCCAGTGTTCATCTTAAAGCACTGACTCTGTAATTTTATGTGCTCAACTCACTTGTAGTGAAAATACCTGAGGGCGTTCACTTCCTTTCAACACTCTTGGGTTCAATTTTAACTTTTGGTAAAACAAAACTAGTGTGCTGTTCACTTTGTTTTGTTGAGTAAGATCCTCCTACTCTCACTTTCTGTCCCTCACGGGAGGAACATGACTGCCAGAAGCTAAATTTCATAAATGCATTTTTACATGTCATCTCTGCAACTCTCCTCACTTCATGAACTTTCTGTTCATTCACATGAAATCTTATCATACCTAGAAGAGAACTTATAAACTCTGTCAGCAGAATAATCTCTTTTATAGCCTCATACGACTTGTCTATTTTAAAAGCGCACGACCATCTATCAAACTTAATGTGTTTAAGTAATTGAAAATCAACTTAAGTCTAACCTGGTTCCATCTTTATGTTTCGGAGCCGCTATCTGTCTGCTTCTGGTACAGATTCTTAAGCACTCAAAATGGTCTGTTCCATATCTGCGTAATCTCTTGATCCCTGACCTGACAACACTGTGCATACATGACGAGCTCTGCCTCCTAGCTAACTCTGCACTAACCTTATCCACAAGTAACTAGTAACTCCATCTGCCTAGCCAATACTTCAAATGAAATAAAAAGCATTCGACATTTTTTCCTCCATATGTGGCAAAATGTTAACATACCTGCACATATCACTGCTGTCTCCCCTCATCTCCATCCTGTTACCTTGACTTTCCTCAATAGTTTACAACTTCAGAAGTTCAAATTCTGTCTTTCTCATTCCAGTCTCTCTCCCTCTCTCTCTCTTTCTGTCTCTTTCTTTAACTTCTAACTCCAGTTGTCACATTTGCAATTTATTTTTATCTGACTCCACTGAACTTGTCTGGTTATCTCATTCACCTCAGTTTTTTAACAACCCAGTCACAATTTCTGATTTACTTTTGTCGCTGGTTCAACATAATTCTAACGTATTTGTTAATTCTAAAAATATGCCTTTCTTCTGTCTTTCGAAACTTTCTTGGCAAATTTAGAAATCACTTTCAAACCCCAGACCGTCTTTAGCAATGTTAAGAACAATTTATCTTGTTTTTAATTGAATCAACCACAAGAAGCCACAATTTAACACATTTTCTCACCTACGTTTTACATAAAGATCCATAACCCAATTGCCAAATGTTGGAATCCGCGAGGACCATTTATGTCTCTAATCCGTTCGCATCTGCCTAAATCCCGAATGACAAGCCCCCAACTGTCATTATGTCGATGTCGAACCCTTCTGTAAATTAAGCCAAACTCCCAAAAAGCTCACCACGTCTCGTAATCTGTTAAAATATGTGTGGCAGAGAACTCCTAAATTCCAGTATCTAAAAAGATCTGATCTCTAATAGTAAGCAATAAACAACAGCCCTTCACAAATCCGACTCCCTTTTCCTAATGCTTGCGATTTGAATCCAAGTCTATAAAAATTCTGTTCATATAATCCACATTTAAAAGTTGCACTTACTTAATTCCAGACCACAGAGTCTCTGTCCGAGCCGCTGTCTTCAATTTCCGAGCTGCAGAGCTCCCTAGGTCATCTTTTGTTTGCCGCAAGTAGGTTTTATATGAAGAAGCATCTGTCATCGGGAGTGTTTTTTTTTCTTTATTTGAGATCAAGAAGTTAGTTGACCAGTTCACTCCCCGAGTCTACAACAGTACCTCAGCTGTTCGATGGCTGTTAATCTTCCTCTAATTTTCAAAATTACGTTTTAATATACTTCCATGACGCATTTAATTCTGATAACCTGATTGGTTCCATGTGTCAAGACAATAATGTTCAGCTTCCAGCGGCTTCTGGTATCCTGTGCATGACTAAAACGATTTGGTGAAATTCGAATTGTTGACGAGACAACAACCAAAACTCAGGTATCTGTTCAACAGAACGTTGCTACACTTGGAAGTCTCTGGCCATGACCTGACAGCTGTGGCTGTACTTTATATTCAGCAAAACACGTCCTGTCTCAAAGTAACCAGACATGCTTTTGGCTTCGTAACCGGTCGGCGTGGATTACTTGGCGTGCTGTCAGACTCTATGACTTTAAGACTACTGGATGTATTATTTGATGACTCTTGATCAAGGACATGCAGGTCCTTTCGGAATACGACATTGTCCAACCTCGCACAATTTAATCAATGTAAAATGAGATCTATCCTATTAGTTACCTTCATCCAAATCATGTGCCTACCTTGCAAATTGCTATCGTCTAAATACTGATCCGTGTGATATCCCGTGAGTAACGGCCTTCAGTGCAGGAATGGGCGCTGACCTCTCTATTATCTCCACTAAAGAATTCCCAAACCACGTTATATATCCGACCTGACTCATGACCTTTCACTCCCCTGCCAATAACAACATTGAAAGCATACTGCTCATGCAAATCCACCGGTGCCACTGGTTTCTCATTTGTGGATACCTCAACTGACACAAACACAACAGGTTTCTCAAAGATGTTTTCCCTTTCGTGACCCTAAGATGACTGCCAAGTCACATTATGATTCCCCACACCTCCATTTATCAGGTTTCTTGTAAAAAGGTTCCAATATTTTCCCCAGAACAGACATCAAATTGGCCATTATTTAGACTCATTTGTGTTCACTCACCCTCCCGTTTTCAATATTTGGGGTTACAAAAGCAACTTTCCAGACATCAGGAAGCAGATTTTTCAGCATAAACAGTTTGGAATGATATTCAATCTTATTTCTTGTCGTTACAACATTTAATAGACATGAATAGGAATAGTTAGGAGAGATGTATGCCAAGTGTCAGCAAGTAGGACGAGATTAATTTGGGATTGTGTTAGTCATGGATAGGTTACATTGAAGAATCTGTTTCTGTGCTGAACAATTCTATAACTCTTTCACTAACTCTGTTGCCACCTCCCTGAAAACTCTGGGATTGGGGCTGGTCTGATGCAGCAACTTAAGAATCTTCAGTTCAATGAGGATTTTTTGGGTAACTTCTCTTTATTAATTCTAATCTCCCAGAGAATCTCAATTTTAACAGTCACTCTGACCCGGAATATTTCTGGATGATTTTCTGTATGTTTCACTGTGGAGACAGAACTAATTTGTTCCCGTCAGTGGGGGCAGAGATGACCTCCGTCACGAAGTAAAAAAGTTAGAGCACTGCACTTGGAAGATGATTGAAATGGGACCCAATCCTGCTCGGAAAGTTCTCAACTCAAAATAGCTCATTGAATCTGTGACTTCACGATGACTGAGAGCACTGCGCTCTCCTTAGTGTTAGGGTACAGGCTATGCTGAAAGTGGTGACATAAAGACGTGGCAACAGCAGTTTAGAAACAAACCGAATTTACAGTTTGCACTTGACATAGGTCCACGTAGAGACAGAAATCAGTTCTCGATCAAAATATCTGTAACTGGAAGACAGGCCAGAAGAGAACTGCAACGGGAAAGGTGTCGGTGATGGTTTATTCAGAAAATGCACTGAGGCAGAAGTGACGACTGCTGATATTGAGGAGTTGGTAGTGGACAGATTTGGTGATAGAGGGGTTATTGAGATATAGATCAACTCAGGACTAAATGGGGAAGTCTTGGTTATTAATATTTTGTTCCTTCTCAGATGTTTGTAAGTGAAGAGAACGAAATTCATGAAATGGGAATGGAGTATGTGATTGAAAGCGAAAACAATACTTTACAGCTTTGCTAAATATACACAACAGAAGGAGCGATGGCGTTCAAAATCATTGACAGAATTAATAAATGAGTTGAGATAGACTTACCAGGAACACCAATTATAGCGAGAATGGGATAGTAACCTGCCTGAATAATTATCAGTACACATCGTATCCGCCATGTTAACCACATCCTATCCAGAGAAAGCCAGAAAAGACAACTAGAAAAACTCCTGTCCATTTTTGTAACATTCCAATGCATTGATCTCAGATTCTGATCCAATGCGGGAACATTCCAGTCTGATGTTCTCAGATTCTGATCGAATGTTGGAACCTTCCATTCTATTCTTCTTAGATTCTGATTCATGTTGGAACATTCCAGTCTATTGCTTTCAGATTTTGATCATTCCCGCTCTCCGCAGCTGTTGATTCCAATCATGTTTAGGATGATGCTCTCGCTGATATATTTTTAAGAGTCCCTTATTAGCAGTAGAGGGAAAGCCTCCAGTGACTCAGTTGGAGACTGATGTCATTCACAGTCACTGAACAGAAGTTCCACTTAATCCCATCACGGCAACACATATATTGTAAAAACAACAGCTGTTCTGGGTGAGGTACTGACGTCGCCTGCTCTTGGTCTTACCGACTATCTCCGATTATACCAAAAATGTTAGATGTAATAGAGAAAGGCAATGCTTTGTCTTCACATGCTTTGTGACTCTGCTGTAGTATACACATACAGTGTTTTACGTAACCATTTGATCGTGACCATCGAGAAGTTGTTACAAAAATTAAGATCCCTCCACGTCAACAAATATCAGTCTTAAAACTGTCTCTGCAGACAACTGCCCTAAACATAAGAAATACAGATTTCTTTGGACATTCCTTTCACTACTCTAATAAAGCAACATTTTATCTTTATCACTCTGCACTTCATGAATTCGTTTCTAAACATGCAAACTTCTTATTGCACAGTAAATTCGGCTCTTATTTCCCAGATTTTTCGCCTTCGCCCGAAAGTAAATGTTGTGTTTACAATTGCATTTTTGTATTGGGATTAAAGGGTCAGAGACAGCATGTCTGTGTCATTGGTTAGGAAACAGAAAGGACTAGGAGACAGTCGGTGTGGACACTGGAGAGCAATAATGTGTTAGTCTCCCAGTTACCAATATTTCATTGACAAATGGAATAAAATGAAATGCAAAGAAATAAAGAGAATACATTAAGAAGAAGGAATAGCAAGTGAAAATGAAAACAAAACAGGACAATTTGAAATGGGGGAAGAATGATTTCACATACAGTAGTTAATCATTGGACGTGCAGTAAGGTAAGATTAGACATATGTCTTCAATATATTCAGAATGAACAACGGAGACACAGTTAATGAAATGTGATGTATACATTGTATAAAATTTATAAAACAATAAAACAATATTTGATCCTCATCTGAGGTGTAATGTTCCCAGTCTCTTAACGTTTCTCTCTTTCTTGGATTCCAGGCTCTAATCTCTCGTTATTGTCAGGATGTATGTTGTAATATCCTGCTTCTGGTGTCCCAACTTATTTTAGTTGACTGCCTTTCCACCGGCAAACAAACATATTGCCCTGCTGGGTTCAGTCAACAGCCAGTGTGTGTCATATTATTGGAGAGAAAAATTCTGGCTTCAGATGCAGCATTTGAACATATTGCTCTGTTGTACCTACACTGTACAAAGACCATAGCAAACAGGAATTGGGAAAACAAATAGGGAACTGCATCTACTTCTGCCATTCATCTAGTTTTCGCGTTTTTGACATCTCTTCATCTGTATTCTCACTCTTTCTCTCTTTGTATCTGGATAATAAATCCTCCAATTAATCTCGTGCACCATTTCTCAGTTCTCCTTCTTTCAGTTTATATCTATTGCTCTTTTCTTGACGTACTCTGATTAGAATTGAGTAATTTAATTACAAATTCTTGAGGTAGAAGCTGGCCAGAGTTAATTGGGAGGGAAGCCAAGCAGGGAACACCATGGAGCAGCATTGGCAGGGTTTCTGGGGATGATCCAGATGAACATCAGAAATTCATCCCAAAGAAGAAGAAACATACTCGGAAGGACAAAGAAGCCATGAGTGATTAGGGATGTCAAGGACAGCATAAAATCAAAACAGAAAGCATACAATGTGGGAAAGGTTATTGGTAGTCCATAGGAAAAAGACGCCTTTAAATAACAGTGGAGGATTACTAATAAAAGCAATACAGTAGAGAAGATAATATACAGTGATAAGTAAGCTTGTAAATAATATGACAGGCGATTGCAAGAATTTTGTTTAAGATATATAAAATATATAGAGAGAAGAGCAAACGTCAGACTGCTGGAAAATGAGGCCTGAAGAGTTATGGGTAACCATGAAATGGCACTGGCATTGAACAGACACTTTGCATCAGCCTTCAAGGTGGCAGACACTCGCAAGTTGCCAGAACTTCAAGAGAAACAGTGGGCGGAGGTGAGTGTAGTGACCATCACTAAGGGGGAGTTGCTGGGGATGTTGAAATTTCTGAATGCGGACAAATCACGCAACCTGAGGGACTGCACCCCATTGTTCTAAGGAGGTAGCTGAGGAGTTTGTGGAGGTGTTGCTGGTGATCATTCTGGAATAGTTCAGGAATCACTGGAGTCAGGGAGGATCCCAGAGGACGAACAAATAAAACCTTCCAGGTTCAGGAGAGGGACACAGAATGCAGGAAATTGCCAGTGGCTCGGCAAGCTGATTTTTTTTAGTAAGAAAGCACAGTGAATCATTGGGATTCTCAATATGTAAATAAAGTTTAAAAAAGTAAGTTATAGAGACCATTGAAAATTGTATGGTTAATCTACAGCAGAACAAGAGTTAAACTGACATAAAGCTATTGCAACAACAGGCTTGCAAATATGTGGTTGACTCAAACGAAATCGGTTCGACGTGGACAGAAGCACAATTGACAAACAGATTGTTTCCTAAACCCTGTTGTAAAGATATGGGGAATGGTGTGTGATTAAATAGTTTTAAAAAAAACCGTCAAAAAACTTGACTGAAGCTGTTGGTGCGGAGGTCCCAATGTGCAACTATGCAGTCTACTTCGAAGGAGAAATAACGCCAGGTATTTGAAAAGATCCCTGACTCATTCCCCATTTCTTAGCAACTCAGCATATACCTTCCACATGATGCAGCATTTGACCTGCACTCGTTCAATCCAGTCTCCTACTGTTGCTGCTCACGATGTAGTCTCCTTTACATTTGGAAGACCAAAAACACGACTCTGAGGAATATTTCGGTCTGTCTGTAGGAACAACACTGACCTTCTCAATCCTTCCTATTTCAATAACCTACTTTCCTCTCATGCTAATATTTCGGTCCTGAGCTGCTGCAATGTTCCAGAGAAGCACAATCAAAGCTCGAGTAACGCCTCACTTTACACGTTGATACGTTACAGCCTCTAGGACTTAATATTCAATCACTTCACAGCCTGACCCCATTATGGCTGTTCTCCATTTTTCATGCAATCTCCCTCCTGGGATCCCTATGATTGTGTTTTGTTTATTTGCACTCAGTGGAGAGAATCAATTGCCCTAATCCAAACCTCATTTTTTCTATTTTAAATCTGTTTCTCTTTCACACACGACTAAAAGCCAGTTTCTCTTTTATGTTGTACATCCACGCACCCTGTTTCCTGTCACCACTCCTCCACCGCTGTGAAGTAACTCAAAAGCTAATTTCCCAATCCTTTCCAGTTCTGAGGAATAGTCAGGCAGGAGTTGAAATGATAACTCTGTTTTTCTGTCTTCAAAGAGGAGATCAGATCTGTTGAGTTTCTCCAGAATGAGCAGGACAATTTTTCACCAAAACCAAGAACTGTGGATACTGGAGTTATTAAACAAACACAACGACGAGAGTCTTTGAAGAAGAGTGACTAAACCTGAAAGGTTAACTGTTTTTTCACTGTGCAGATCGTGCCATTCCTGCTGAGTTTCATCAGCACTGGTGTTTTTGAACAAGTTTCAAATACGTGTGTCAAAGCTGCTCAAACACCGTGTCCAATATGGAGCACCACATACTGGGAAATGAACGATAACACAAAATGGATAAATTTATTGATTCTGAAACCACAAAAAGCTGGTATCACTGACAGAGCTCGCAATCATCGTCAGAGAGGGAACCACAGGGAAACACATTCAAATCTAAAACAAAAGAATGAACTACCGGAGAGGAAAACAGTTCAATTAATATCAGTTAAAAGATTTTGAGGGATGTGTCAGATTAAGGCACGACACCAGGGAGATTGAGCATATTCAAATGGAAGTGTTACCATATTCAGAACCCAGAGTAGATCTCCGTTTGCAGGGCTCATGAGCGACTGGGTCTTGATGTGATTTGGGAGAGAGACAGCAGAATTGCATTGCAGACATTGCAGCTTGAAACTGCGCATTCATGTAGTACTGTAGACCACAGCAGCAGTACAAGCAGAACTGCATTCAACCACAATATGTAACTCTTTTGTTCCTGGATATTCGCTCTGTCGAAAATTACCATTTAGTCTATCGATGGATCAGTGACGAGTGTGGGTAAACATGCCAGGGTCAGAACCAAGTGAACCTAAACTTGACGACGTTAAACAACCGCACTTGAAAGAGCAGATCAGATCAAAGCTCTGTGGTCCAACCAAATTCAGTCGTAAATTGCGACGTGCAGTTAAACAAATCACTGGAGGAGAGTGCTCCACAAATATCCCCATCATTTAGAACGTAATAGCCCTGTACATCAGCGTCAAAGACAAGGATGTAGTACTTGTACCATCCTCAATCAGAAGTGTTGAGTGGATGCCCTACGTCATTCTCCTCATGATGTCCACAGAAGCACAGCTGACAGTCTTCAAAGAATTTGGTTTGCTGCACGTGACATGAAGAAAATGTTGACACAATAGACACGTCAAAGGAAATGTGCCCTGATATCATTCTTGCAATAACACTGAAGACATGTGCTGCACAGCAAGCCGTGCCTCTGGGGAAGATTTTTCATTCGAGCTCCCTCTCTGACAGATACCTGATAATGTGCAAAATTGTTGAACAATGTCCAGTCCCCTAAGAGGAGAATAATTAGAAAATAAACAATTACCACCCCCTCAATCCCATCATGATCGCCCAATTGTTGGATGTTCTTTTATAACAGAGCTGTCAAACAGCACAGCAATAACTTACTCAGTCTGGTTTGCGTTGGCTATTGATGTGGAGATGGGTGGTGGAAATGTCATTGGATTACCAATGCAGAGCATACTAATTCTCTGGCAGCTGGTGGAAGTTGAAAACATTAACAAAATATCAAGATCCAAAACTTGGTGTCAGTATCATTGACCTTGAAGCCACTGTGGATTGTGAACACCAAATTGTTTCCCCAATATAATTTCAGAAATCAAATCTCTCTTGATTTTCTCGTCTGGTGTAAAAGTGACTCCAGATACATTTCATGTGATAAACTCTTTAATGGTCGCTGAACGGCCATGCAAGGCACTCAATTCTATGACACTGCTTCGCGATCTTAAAGGATAAAACCAGACAGAACAACCAGCCCCAGCCTCGGAATTAGTAAAGGGAATTGGAAGCATAATCCTGTCGAACCTGCAGAGACCTCCTGCATTTCAGAGATTGTGACAACAGTTACTCAGATTTCCCACAGAATGCACAGAAACGTTGGAAAAGGAGGTGATCATTCAACACATTGAAACTCTCCCATTTTAGTTCATGGCCGAACATCTCCTCAACGCACTTTTCCCGCACTGTGTACATCTCCCTAAATCAGATTACCATTAGGAAATATGCATTAAAACCTTCGGTCCTTCGAATTTGCTCCTCCATTAATATTCTCCTATAAAAAAAAGTGGTAGGCCACTTAGACCAGAGTAGAGGAGAAAAATCTTCACCCAGAGGGTGGTGGGTGTATGGAATGCTCTGCCCCAGAAGGATGTGGAGGACAAGTCTCTGGATACTTTCAAGATAGAGTTGGATAGAGCTCTTAAGGATAGTGAAATCAAGGGTTATGAGGATAAGGCAGGTTCAGGATACTGATTGAGGATGATCAGACATGATCATAATGAATGGTGGTGCTGGTTCGAAGGGCAGAATGGTCTACTCCTGCACATATTGTCTATTGTCTATATCACGTGTTTATTAAACACAATTTGGCTGTAACAAAATTAGTGAACCGTGGATCTTATTTTTACAATGCAAGCTCTCTTTCACTGTTGCACGATGCAATTCGTGAGACCAACTGAACGGCAAAACCCAGCTCCATTATCCTCTGCATTAAAAAAAACGAAAAGTCAGTGTGTTCAGCGAAAACAGGAATGCAATCAGCTTTGCAAGCCTTGAAACTGAGCTTGAAACTATGAATTGCAATCAACTTTACAAAGGAACTTTATTTCAAACCAGGGGAGAATCTTGGGGAGCACTGGAATTTGATGTCATCATCCACGTGGTCATTCAGGTCGTGCACTTTCTGATGAGGAGCTTCGTGAAAGTTACAGTGCTGTAGTTAGTGACTGTAATGTTGAAGTGTTGCATTTACGGTGCTACTTCATTGAAATGTATATGATTTAAAGATTTATTTCGATTTAACTATCATTTTTGTTCCATTAAATATTATTTATATTTCAATATTTCGTATATTTTTGGTGATTTCCCACTTATCGAGAGGCGCCGTTATTGAGATTGTGCTATTTTCAATAGCAGTGTTCCATAGGATCACCACCTACTACAATAATTGATAACTACCTGTCACGAGAGCTAATCCTCGATCGCCACTGCATTCTCCTGCTCTGTCTCCATTACTTTCGTGTCTAGAAATCCTTTTTTACATTCAATGCCTTGATCTCCACAGCCTTATGTGGGAGAGAATTCCCCAGGTTCCCTACTCTCTGAGTGCAGCAATTTATTCTCATCTCAATGTATTTAGGCCTGTCTGTACAGAATACAGTGGCCCCTTGATTTAGACAGCCCAGTCAGGGGAACTGTCATCCCTACTTCCAGTCTGTCTCGGCATGTCAGAGTTTTTTTTTGTATATTTCACTGAGATCAGCACTCAATTTCCTAAACCCCATGGAATACAGGATCAGTCAACCTAAACTGTGCTCTCACAACAAGTTTGTTATCTCAGACATCAGTCTCGACATCTTTCTGTATACTCCCTCGATGTCAGTTGTGTCCTTTATGTGGTACAGAACCAAAAACTGTACACCGTAATGCACAAAGTTTGAGATGAGGTCCCACCAAGGCCCTGTAAAGCTGCAGTAAGACACCTTTACACCTGTACTCAATTCGACTTAACACCTTATTTATCTCCCGAACTGCTTTCTGTTCCTGCAATGTTACTTTCAGTGACTGCCGTACAAAGAGACTCAGATACTCTTTAATTTTATAACCACCCATTTGGTGGGTCTATGTACACTGGTCTGCGTGCCAATGCCTCTCGCAGTATTGACGTCTGTCTTCAGAACTCACTGCCGTACAAGGACCTCGGAGGTCTGTGCAGAAGGAAACAAAAAAGTATAATACTCTTTATCGTATAACATTTTTCCACAAATCCCTTTTCAACTGGTAGGCCGTCGTTCTATTATCTCAACCAAACTGCATATGGTTGCTCTTTATCTGCCACGTATTTGCCCATTCACTCCATTTGCCTCACTCACCATGGCGCTTTTTACATCCTCCTCAGCCACTCACAATCTGACGTCGATTCGTGCTGTCAGCAGACTGGGAAATGTTTAATTTTGTTTCCTCAAACAAATGTTAGATGTGTACTGGGAATTTCTGTGGCCCAAACCAGATCTGTGCTATATACTCCAAGCCTTCCACTCAAAAAATATTGTTTTATTCCTACTTACTGTTTCATGCCAGCTCTGCCATTCGAAAACCATGTCCATATGTTAGTCCGAGTCGTATAAGATTCGAAATTGCAGAAGAGACTTGGGGCTTTATCAATAATCTTTCCAAAAATCCAACCGTATTGCGTTCATTGCTTCTCCAAAATTTTGCTAAAAGTCACTTTCTCAAAAAGGATTCCCATTTCATAAATCTCTGTTGCATTTATCTATGTACGTTAATTTCAGTCCCAATACTTTGTTTAAAACAATTATTAATTCACTCAACGCTCATTTCATGCTATTCCCTTTTTTCTCTCCAGACTACAGTTTCATAGCATTGCTGGGAACATTTATTTCTTTGTTTACTTTTCTTTTGTGAAGACAGAACTGTAATCTTTGATTAATAGTACTGCTATTTCCTTATTCTCCATTTTCCACTTTCTGGATTCAAACTGGAAGGGAGCTGCACTTTTTCTCACCAAAGGTTTGACATGGACATACTTTGAGAAGCTGTTACAAGTTCACTCTTATAACACTTGTTATTATACTCTTCAGTGGCACATCAATTCCTGTCTTAAGCTCCTCAATCATTTTCTTTCCACACCATCCAATCACATAAGCATAGTCTCTGTACCGTCAGAGATACAGTGCGATCTACGTTAGTCCCAATTTCCAACACAATGCCCATCGCCGGGATTGTTATGGCATTTCATGTACACGACGATACAGATTCAAAGTTGTGAGATTCCGTGACAACTCCACTATCAGGCAGTGAATTTCAGACCACAACACCCTCTGTGTATAAAGCAATCCTAAAATTCTCACCAATCCTCAAACCCTCCTTTGTCCCTCTCCATTTCACTAAAATGAAAAGCTGATGTCTATCCAGCCTGTCTATACTCCTAGTAATCTATCCTTCTGAATCACATCATCGTCAGCCTTCTCTGCTCCAAAGTAAACAAGCCGAGCTGATGCAGCCTCTCTCCACAGCTGATATGCTCCATCCCGGGGAATATCCTGGTGAATCTCCTCTGTACCCTTTCCAGTGCAATCACATCCTTACAGTAATTTGGGGAACAGAACTGCACATGGTACTCCATCTTGGCTTAATCGTAATTCTGCATAGCTCTTATAACCTATAATTTGATGAATAAAGGCTATAATAACGGTCCTCTTAAGCTTTCTCAACTTGTGTATTCACCTGATTATCGGATTCAGGGATCTGTGGAGAAGCACCCCCTGAGCTTCCAAGTGTGCGGACATTCATTGACTACTCCATTGTTTGGTTCCTTCTTCCAAAGTACATTGCCTCTTATTTATCACTGTAACATTTCATCTGTCATTCATCTCCCCATCTGACTTTTTCATCTGTATCTTCCCGTAGATAAGACCTTCCCCCTCACTGGCAACCACCTATCCAATCATTGTTCCAACCACAAACTTACTTCTCACACTCTCCCCACCTCCCTCCACCTTCATCTCTGTATCATTTGGAAATCCAACAAATGACAAGTTTTAAAACCACACAACACCAGGTTACAGTTTTATTCAGTCATTAGCTTTTGAAGCACTGTGTATTTATCAGGTGGTTGTGTGTTTTGAATGCTCATGATTCTGAATAAACTTGTTGGACTATAACCTGATGTTCAGTGATTTTTAACTTTGTCAACTCTAGTGCAAAACTGGCACTTTCAAATCACAAATAAAAAGGGACACCACACTGATCGCGATGGACACCATATGGCCTCCAGTCGCACAAACAGCCTCCTACCAACACCCTCGGTCTTCTACCAGTAAGTTGATAAGGATGACACTTTGCAAGTCACGAATATGTCTTCCCTGTTGCCTTTTAACTCTGTTGGCGTGATACACTTGAGGATTAGCTGGGGATTCCCCCTCATCTTGCCTGACAGCAGGTTTCCATGGCCCTGTGTTAGTCAGTCCAATCTGAGTGAAGAATTCCCTCCTTATTCAGGTTTAAATGAACTTCCACTTATCCTGCCATAATTTGTCTTGAATGTGGATTTGACCGCCAGAGAAACCTTCTGCTCATTTCCACCTGAACACGTGTTCTGTGTATTTTCCACGTTTCACTGTGCTCCACCTCCCATTCTTTGGAACTCGAGAGAACACAGTCCGAGTTTCCTCATCAGGTAATCTCGCCATCTGAGGTACGAATCTGGAGAATGTCTTTGCACTTTGTCAGTGGTCAGTATAATCGTTTTCACTAAAACTATACGCAATACATCAGGTACAGTCTTACTAACACGCTGTGAAACTGCTTCAACTGGTCTTTCATCTGGAGTGTGACTCCCTGAATTGAAGGCGAACGTAAATTTAACTTTCCACTTAAATATATTGCTCCAAATACCTTTCACATTCATTTTATTTACAAACTCATTTACAAACTTATTTTAAAAAACCTCAGAAAATCTATATTTCCCACTTTCACTTGTTCCCCAATGATTTTGCTGCAAGAAACAACTTCAAACAATTCCGAAGTATATCAAGTATGACTTCTCTATGAGAAATGCATATCAGTTCTCTCCAATATTACTATTAATTTTTAAATACTCAGTCATACATCCTCTGTAATAGATTCCAACAACTTCCCTCCAAATATCAAGTGAATTGGTCTGCAGTCCTCCCCACTGTCTCATCTTCCCTTTGTAGATGGTTGGATCCCTTCCAGTCATCTAAAACGCTTTGATTACGTTTCCAAACTTTCGGTTATCTGTAGTGGCGTCATGCCTCTGTGGATATACAGGAAAATGAAGCATGTAATTAGTACTTTTATTTTTGACTTATTTCTGTCATTCTAATAGTTTGTCAGACTTAACAATGCACAATCAGCTATATTTTCAAGTATTACCTTGTCACTGAGACGAACTGACTCCATGTCTTTCGTTCCACAAGCCCTATATGATCACTTCGTATTTCTGGGTGTTTTTTCCTGGATCTTCCTCCGTGAACACCGATGCAAAGTCACTGTTTATTTTCACAGCCATTTCCCCGTTCTTCACTGTACATTTTCCTATCCCGATTACGAATTTCCACACTTGACCTTGCTTTTATTTTGTTTTCTTTGAAATATAGAATGTAAATTTGTGCAGGTTTTCTCTTCCTCTTTGATAAAATCATAGAATCCCTGCAGTATGACAAGAGGTCTTCAGCCCAGCAAGTCTACACGGACCGTCCAAAGTGCATCACACCCAGATCCATTACCCTATTACTCCACATTTTCCCCAGGCTAATTCACTAAACCTTCACATACCTTAAAACTGTGAGCGATTTTGAATGGCCAATTCACCTAATCTTCACATTTTTGGATTATAGGAGGAAACCAGAGCACCCAGAGGAGACCCACGCAGCCACGGGTTAATGTGCAAACTGCACACATCCAGTCGCCTGTGGCTATAATCGAACCCGTTTCCCTGACGCTGTGAGGGAACAGTGCTAAACACTGAAACTTCGTGCAGTCCCGCATATTTCTGCGCATACATGATCTCTTTTTGTTTTACTTATCAGTTTCAAAACACTCATTTTCTGGGTCGTAAATGCCTGAGAGTTCTTATGTTTGCACAATAATTGAAATTCTTCTCAAGTCACTTCCAATGATTAAGTTAATCTTTAATTTGTTATGTTAAACATTATTATAACGCTGTCCTTTTCTTGCTTGCACCTGAAAGAAATAGATGCGTTTCTCAGACTGCAGTATTTCTATAAATTTCCTGGTCCTGACCAGATATCTCCAAGAACACTGCAGAGGATAGAGAGAAATTGCGAGGACATTGGCTGATATTTTTGCAACCTCGTTAGCAATGGAAGAGGTTCATGAAGTGTGGAACACGGTGACGTTTGGGTGCTTATTCAAGAAAGGCTGCAAAGAAGATCAGACAACTAAAGACCAGCTTGCCACACATCTGAGGTAGTAACATACGTGAGAAGACTTTGGGAGATATGACACACATGCATTTAGAAAGAGAGAGTTTGAAAAGTAGTAGTCAGCACGGCTCCGATGGAGTGATCAGGAATCTTGGTGAGTGTATGGAGGTATACGTATTTTCTATAGACATCAAAAAGACCTTTGATAAGGGTTCTACGTGATAGGTTGCTCTGAAAGTGATCGATCGTATGGGATCCAGCGGGAGCTAGTAAATTGCACGCACAATTGGCTTGATGGTCGGGAGCAGAGGGTAACTTTGAAGAGATGTTTGTGGGACTAGAGGCCTGTGAATAGTGGAGTGCCTCATGGGAACGTGCTGGGCCCATTACTATTTGTTGTCTGCAACAAAAATTTTGTTTTGAGAATGTGCAAGGCACGACTTGCAATTTTGCTGATCACACTAAAATAGGTAATATCGTGGAAAATGTGGAACGTTATCAGGAATTTCATCAGGCCCTTGACCAGCTGGTGAAGTGAGCTGATAAATGGCAAATGGAGTTTCATGCAGATAAGTGTGAGATCTTGCATTTTGTAAAGTCATATCAAGGTCGAGATTTCAAGGCGAATGGTAGGGCCTGAGCAGGTGAAGTGGAATAGAGAAAACCTTGCAGTTCAGGTTAATTGTTCAATAAAAGTGGAGTCAAAGGCAGACAGGGCAGTGAAGAAAGCTTTCGGCACACTTGTCTTCATCGTTCAGGGCATTGCATATCAAAGTTGCAGAGTTATGTCATTGTTGCACATGACGTTGCTGAGGCCACACTTGGAGTATTGTTTTCAGCTTTCCTCATTGTGCAGGAGCAGTTACCGTCGATCAGGGATTGCATAGGGAACTTGTGCATGGAGGCTGATCAGAAAGGAAGAACCCTGAATGGCTTGTTTCCTTCGGTTTTCACTCAGGAAAGGGAGGTTTCTGTGTATAAGAACTTTAAGGAGTGGGGAAACAAGCTTCAACAGATCGAAATTGAGGAGGTTTATGTGCAGGAAATTTTGGCAAATATTAAAATTGATAAGTCCCCAGATTAGTCCAAAGTCGTGTGAGAAGCGAGAAAGGAAGTTGCTGAGCCGCTCGCGAATTTCTTTGTTTCTTGTCCTTCGGGCTCATACCAGTGGATTGGAGGGAGGTGAATGCAGCTCCTCTTTTCAAGCAGGAGAGTCGTGAAATCCCGAGGCATTACAGACTTCTCAGTCTTAAGTTTGTGGTCAGCAAGATTTATTGCAATGAATTCTGGGGGATGGTATTGATGGTATGGGGGATGATATTGATGGTATAGCATGCCTTTGTGAAGGGCAGGTCTTGCCTCGCAAATATTGCTGAGTTCATTGAGGAGGTGACGAGATAGGGTTCGCGAAGGTCGAGCAGCGGATATGCTGTGCATAGATTTCAGCATGGCATTTGATCAGGGTCATCACGGTAGACTTACGAATAATGTCGGGAGGTATGGGATGCAGGGAGATTTGGCTGTCTGGATTCAGACTTCATTGGCTGACAGAAGGCAGAGAGTGATGAGAGATGGAAAGTATTCAGCCTGGAGGTCAGTGGTGAGTGGCGTCCCGCAGTGCTCTGTTTTTGACCATCTGCTTTCTGTAGTTTTTATAAATTACTGAGATGAGGAGGTTGAGGGGTGTGTTTCTAAGTATGCAGATGACAGAAAGGCTGGAGTTGCCATTAATAGTATTGTGAAATATTGTCGGCTTCAGCGCGACAGTGGCAGAATGCAGATCTGAGCTCAGAAATGGTAAATGGAGTTCAACATGAATAATTGTGACGTGACGAATTTTGAAAGTTCAAACTTGAATGTTGAAATAGGAATTAAGACAGCATTCTTGGCAGTATGGAGGAATAGCAGGACCTTGGTGTTCAAGTGCATAGATTCCACAAAGTTGCCACATAACTGGATAAGATTGTTAATAAAAGGTATGGTGTTTTGGCTTTCATTAATAGACATTTCGAGATAAAGATCCGCGAGGTTTTGCAGCACCACTACAACACCCTGGTGAGACCACACTTGGAATATTGTGTCCAGTTTAGGTCTGAAAATGTGTTGCTGCAAAAGTGCAGCAGGTCAGGCAGCATCCAAGGAGCGGGAGAATCGATGTTTCAGGCATGAGTCCTTCTTCAGGATTGAAACGTCGATTCTCCTGCTCCTTGGGTGCTTCCTGACCTGCTGCACTTTTCCAGCAACACATTTTCAGCTCTGATCTCGAGCATCTGCAGTCCTCCCTTCCTTCCAGTTTCGGTCTCCCCATTATAAGAATGATGTGGAGGCTTTGGAGAGGGTACAAAGAAGGTTTACCACGATGCCGCCTGGACTGGAGGGATTGCCTTACGAGGGGAGGTTAACTGAGCACCGAACTTTCTCTGGACAGAAGGAGTAAGAGAGATGACTTGATATTGGTGCACAAGGTAATGAGGGACATGAATAGAAATGATAGGCAGAGACTATTCCCCAGGGCAGGATTGACTGCAACGAGGGGTCATAATTTTGAGGTGTGAGGAAGAGCCTTTTGAGGAGAAATTAGAGGTAGGTTCTTTACACAGGAATTTGTGAGCACAAGGAATGCGTTGCAGCAGTACTGGTGGAAGAAGAGTCACTCCGGACATTTTATCGAGAATTGGGCATGCACATGGACAACAGTGAAATGAAGGGAGCGCACGTTAGGTTATTTTACTTTAGATTAGGATTAATCGTTGGCATAACATCGTGGGGCAAAGAGCATATACTGTGCTGTATCTTCTGTGTTCTTTGTTCTATTTATCAACCCATGACCTTCCCGTGATGAAATCATTCTGATTTTGCCCTATTATACCATGCTGAAGAAGGAGACCTTGGAGTGCACGTTCATCGTTCATTGAAAGTGGAGCCGCAGGTGGATAGGATACAGCAGAAGGCGTTTGGTATTCCTTCCTTTATTGGTCGCAGTATTGAGTACACGAGTTGGGAGGTCTTTTTGCGGCTTAATAGGACATTGTTTCGGCCACTGTTGGAATTTTGCGAGCAATTCTGGTCTCCTTCTATCGTAAAGATGTTGGGAAACTTGAAAGGGTTCCAAAAAGATTTACAAGGATGTTGTCAGGGTAGGAGTATTGGAGATACAGGTAGAGGCTGAACGGGCTGGGGCTGTTTTCACTGCAGCGTTGGAAGCTGAGGGGTGACCTTATAGAGATTTACAAAAATATGAAGTGTATGGATACCGCAAATAGACAAAGTCTTTTCCCTGGATTACGGGAGTCCAGAAATAGAGAGCAAGGTTTTAGGTTGAAGAGGGGAAAAATATAAGAGAGACCTAAGTGGCAACCTTTTCATTCAGAGTGTGATACGTGTGTGGAATGAGCTGCCAGTGGATGTGGTGGAGGCTGGTACAATTAAAAAATTTAAGAGGCATTTGGATGGGTATATGAATAGGAAGGGTTTGGAGGGATCTGAGCCGGATGCTGGCAGATGCGAGTAGATTGGGTTGGGATATCTGATCGCCACGGACAGTTTGGACTGAAGGGTCTGTTTCCATGCTGTGCATCTCTATGACTCTTTGACTGTATTCGGAAATCTTCACAATGGACTCCAAAATCTTCCAAAATGCTGAGGTCAGACTAATCATCATAATTATTTTAGGTTTTCTCCCTTCTTCAACATGGGCTTTACAATATCGATACCCCAGCCCTCTCTAACAGAAATGACACCTGCAGGATCACGACTGAAAGCTCCATTATCTCTTCAACAATATATATCAGAACTTGAGGATGTAGTCCACCTGGTGCAGTGATTTATTCAATTTCATACTTTTCAGTTTTGCTAGCATCTTCTCTTTGGTGATGGCAACCACTATCATCTGTGCCGCAAAATCTCTTGAATGCGTGGGATATTATTCAACACTTCCACGAGCAAGGTCGACACCAAGTACGGATTCAATTTCTCACCTATTTTCTTGTCCCCATTACCATTTGTCCAGCAACATTTTCAGCATTTCCTGAAGACACTCGTTACCTCATGTTTGTTTCAGCAAGTTTCTGACTTCAACTTCGATAACCTCCAACAGTGCAAGCACATCATTCCCCTAGTATTTCGATCTGAATAGCACATTATAATCCACCTGTGTTTTTCCCAAGTCTTTTAAAGCTCCAACGTCACACTTTTGAAACTATAATATTTGACAAATCAGTTAAGACAAGAGTCACAGGTACTTAATTGACTACAATATCAGCTTGGCAACTGACGTTCAGAGATTTTGATAAAGCAGCCAACACACCCTCGATTCCTTTGAATGACTGCATAACCTGGCATTCATTCAGTACTCGCAGAACTTACTATTTATTTCAAAGTTGATCAACTCGCACATGCAAGTGTCCGATTCAATCTGACACTGATATGCCCATTTGACCATTTTGTTGCGAGTCCCCTATAACCAGACGCCAGTTGTGTCTTACCGCTGCTGTCAATTATTATTTTTATATTGCCCTCCGATATCCAGTCACTTTCTTGGGTGGAGATGGAGCGTTTTACAGGAGACTGCCTTGAGTCCATAGCCTTGATACACTTGCAAGAGAAAAAAAAACGTGTTTTTCAGGTTTCAGGTGGGCGGCACGGTGGCACAGTGGTTAGCACTGCTGCCTCACAGCGCCTGAAACCAGGGTTCAATTCCCGCCTCAGGCGACTGACTGTGTGGAGTTTGCACGTTCTCCCCGTGTCTGCGTGGGTTTCCTCCGGGTGCTCTGGTTTCCTCCCACAGTCCAAAGATGTGCAGGCCAGGTGAATTGGCCATGCTAAATTGCCCATAGTGTTAGGTAAGGGGTAAATGTAGATGTAGGGGTATGGGTGGGTTACGCTTCGGCGGGGCGGTGTGGACTTGTTGGGCCGAAGGGCCTGTTTCCACACTGTAAGTTATCTAATCTATCTATCTATCTAATTGAATTCGCATCGACATCCATTTGAGGAACAGAGATCTAATTTTCTAGTTCTCTTTGCGTGTCAGTTGTTTTCTATATTCTCTCCTGAATGAACTGAGAGAAGTACTTAGAATACTACATGGACGTCGCTGACTGCACTTAGTTTAATTGGCTGGCACAGATTGTTCTTGAGGAGACGGCTATGCGCTGCCTTCTGGAATCGCTGTAGTGAACAGGGTGGATGTAGGCCCAAATTATGTTAATGAAGAAATTTCAGTATTTAGTGCCAGCATATTTCTGAATTCAGCTTCAATCTGTGGAAATTCTATATATTTATTGAAACTGTCTTTCATTGCTGGTATCGTAAAGATATCGATTAGATCACGCCATAACCTTCTAAATTATAAAGAATAAACATATAATTTTGCTACTCTCGCTTCAGAGCCTAAACACTGACATCCTGGTATCACGTTCGTAAAACTGCACAAAAGTATCTCCAGGGCCAAAACGTCGTCTGTAAGGAATCATGTCCATTTCTAGTTTCAATACTCTAAGGGAGTCATGGTCTTGCATGCCAATAGCCCTTGGTATGTTTGATTGAAATACTGCCTCAATTAGTTAATGAATTCTGCCAAACGGACAGTGAGATCCAGAGTCCCGCCACTTCTGTGAAAGAAATTTCACGGCCTTTTCAAACAACCCCAATGTATTTTTCGACCCCGCCCCCCAACACCCGGCAGTTTATCTCGACATCAAGAAAATTTATTCGCACTTATTGATTGTCAAAATCTCTCAGGACAGATAAATTCTGGTCAGGTTCCTTCTCAATCGCCCGTGTTCGAAAGAAAGCAACTTCCCACAGTCCAGTCTCTCTTGATAACTCTTGTTCTTTAACTCAGCAAAATGTGGTCTGGTACTCATGAGAATAGAGAAGAATGGGAAGTAAATTTATTGCAACATCCAAGACTCTTGGAAGACCTGACTGTATAAAAAAGGACAGTTTTTTTCCCGCTTGTGACAGAGTCCAGGACGAGATGGTCTTATCTCAGACTAAAGGGTTGCACATTTTAAGGTTGAGTTGAAAAGGAAATTCTTATCTTAGAGAGTAGTGAATCTTTTTCACTGGCGGGTCTGGATATTGGTCCTGAAGTGCATTGAAAACTGTGAAAGAGAGACTTTTTAACCTGGAGACGAATCGAAGATGATGGGGTGAAAACAGTAAAGTTGGAGACAGGATTCTTAGGGTAACCACAACATCAATGCAGAGGACTCTTGAATGGCACTCCGGATTTGCCAAGAATGTCAGTTTGACGTCGGAGGTTAAAGACCGCACAGAGTGGTCCAGTGGTTCTCACCAAAACCGTGTATAAATTCAGTGAGGCAGCCCTACTTCTAAACTCTAATCCCTTTGTAATGAAATCCAAAGTAACATTTTCCTGCCCAATGTATTGCTGGAAAGTCACGTAGCGTGTAAACTCGAAGCTTTCTATGAGGCATTCTCAGCAGTTTGAGAAGAAAACAACGTCAAGCAGGATGGAGGCTGCTTACAATTCAGAGGTAAGTATCAAAGAAAACAGCAGCAGCTCATAAGAAAAAAAACAACCATTGGGAGCTAAAAGTGGTTAGGGTTTAAACTGAGGATAACCGTACTTCAGCCGAGTGGACAGCTTTAGATGCAGGGATACTCATCAAGTCACTGATGCCTTCTAGTAGGGAAGCGGAAATTCTGTCGCCAAAAATGCAAACGACATAATGATCAGTGGAAAGGCTCTTTTAGAAAGGTATCCAAGAATTTTGTAAAGTGATGCTGATCGTTTACGTCACTGGGAAAAGTAAATCGACAAACAATGTGTAATATAAGATGTGAATTTGTTCACTTAGGAAGGGAGAACAAAAGAACAGAATATCATTTAAATGGAGAAAGCTGCAGCGCAAAGGAACATGGGTTACTTGTGTACGTAACATGTAAAGCCAGCAGATGGGGCAGCAATAAATCAGGAAGATTAAAAGAACGTTGGCTCTTATTTCCAGTCAGTTTTTCTACGAAGGGAGGAAAGTCTTACAGCAACTGTACAAGGTGTTGTAAACACATCTGGAATACTGTGAACAATTTTTGTTCTCCTTGTTTGGCAAGTTCAGCTTGGAAAATTCCTGGTATGGAGTGATTGGCCTGTGGCAACACTGCAGTGGCCCCTTCTGCTTATTAAACCAAACACTCAGAAAAGCTCACCTCACCTCACCTCGTAATATGTTAAGGTGTGAGTGAAAGAGACTCCCAAATTGCAGTACTCAAAGAGAAAGCAGTAACAATTCTTGATTGAACTCGTAAAGTGAACATGAAACACTAGCCATTTTCAGCTCTCAGCGCGTTTACTTTTAAATATTCGTTATATGCCTGAAACTCTGTAACAATATATTGTTCCAGTAAAAAGACGCATCAAAATTAAATCAACTGACTTTGAAAACCACACAGTGGTTTTATCGCCGGTGTCCTCCTTCTTTCTGCTAGTGACCTCCTTGGGTCGTCTTCTGTCATTTACTGCAACGATGTTTCCAATGGAAAAGGTGTTTTGAATGGCGGTCTCCCTCCATGGCCGTTGATATTCTGAATGACTTCCAAAATGCCTGCTGCTTCAGGGCCCAACCATTGGATTGTGTCATTGATTCGTGATTGGTAAAACAACAATTTCAAAATCAATTGGATTTTAAGAACCTGGGACATAATTTAAGCTGATTGTTTACATTTGAATTGTTTTCGAAGTCGGAACCAACTGAGAGGTCTGTTTCAAATCCAAATGTTATTTTTCTCAATTTCACAGTTCACTCCTCGAATGCTTGGCGCCTCATTTGACAGATGGTTAAGACCATTAGACCATAAGACAAAGGAGTGGAAGTAATGCCATTCGGCCCATCGAGTCCACTCCGCCATTCAATTATGGCCGATTGGCATTTCAACTTCACTTCCCCGCATTCTCCCCGTTGCCCTTAATACCTCGAGATAACAAGAACCTATCAATCTCTGCCTTGAAGACATTTAGCATCCAAGCCTCCACTGCACTCTGCGGCAATAAATTACACAGGCCCACCACTCTTTGGCTGAAGAAATGTCTCCGCATTTCTGTTCTGAATTTACCCCCTCTAATTCTAATGCTGTGTCCACGGGTCCTAGTCTCCTCATTTAACGGAAATAATTTCCTAGCGTCCACCCTTTCCAAGCCATGTATTATCTTGTACGTCTCTATTAAGTCTCCGCTTAATCTTCTAAACTCCAATGAATAGAATCCCAGGATCCTCAGCCGTTCCTCATATGTTAGACCGACCATTCCAGGGATCATCCGTGTGAATCTCCGCTGGACACCTTCCAGTGCCAGTATGTCCTTCCTGAGGTGTGGGGACCAAAACTGGACACAGTACTCCAAATGGGGCCTAACTAGAGCTTTATAAAGTCTCAGTAGCACAATGGTGCTTTTATATTCCAACCCTCTTGAGATAAGTGACAACATTGCATTCGCTTTCTTTATCACGGACTCAACCTGCATGTTGACCTTTAGAGAATCCTCGACTAGCACTCTCAGATCCCTTTGTACTTTGGCTTTACGAATTTTGTCACCGTTTAGAAAGTAGTCTGTGCTTTTATTCTTTTTGCCAAAGTGCAAGACCTCGCATTTGTTCACGTTGAATTCCATCAGCCATTTCCTGGACCACTCTCCCAAACTGTCTCGATGCTTCTGCAGCCTCCCCACTTCCTCAGCACTACCTGCCTGTACACCTAACTTCGTATCATCTGCAAACTTCGCTAGAGTGCCCTCAGTCCCTTCATCCAGATCATTAATATATAATGCGAACAGCTGTGGCCCCAACACTGAAATCTACGGGACACCACTCGTCACTGGCTGCCATTCTGAAAAAGAATATTTTCTCCAAAACTCTTTGCCTTCTGTCAGACAGCCAATCCTCAATTCATCCCAATAGCTCACCTCGAATACCATGGGCCTTCACCTTGCTCAGCAACCTCCCGTGTGGCGCCTTATCAAAGGCCTTTTGGAAGTCTAGATAGACCACATCCACTGGGTTTCCCTGGTCTAACCGACTTGTCACCTCTTCAAAGAATACCAACAGGTTTGTCAGGCATGAACTCCCTTTACTAAATCCATGTTGACTTGTTCGAATCAGACTCTGCTTTTCTAAGAATTTAGAAACCTCATCCTTAATGATGGATTCTAGAATTTTACCAACAACCCAGGTTAGGCGAATTGGACTATAATTTTCCATCTTTTGTCTTGATCCTTTCTTGAACAATGGGGTTACAACAGCGATCTTCTAATCATCCGGGACTTTCCCTGACTCCAATGACTCTTGAAAGATCTCAACCAATGCCTCCGCTATTTCCTCAGCCTCCTCTCTCCGAACTCTAGGATGTATCCCATCGGGGCCAGGAGATTTATCAATTTTACGACTTTTTGGCTTTTCTCGCACTATCTCTTTTGTAGTGGCAACCGTACTCAACTCAGCCCCCTGACTCCCTTTAATTGTTGGGATATTACTCGTGCCTTCCACTGTGAAAACTGACGCAAAGTACTTGTTAAGTTCTACTGCTATTTCCTTATCTCCCATCACGAGGCTTCCAGTATCAGTTTGAAGTGGCCCAATGTCTACTTTTGCCTGTCGTTTGTTTCTTATGCATTGAAAGAAACTTTTACTATCATTTCTAATATTACTGGCTAGCCTACCTTCATATTTCATCCTCTCCTTTCTTATTACTCTCTTTGTTATCCTCTGTTTGTTTTTGTAGCCTTCCCAATCTTCTGATTTCCCACTGCTCTTGGCCACTTTATAGGATCTCTCTTTTTCTTTAATACATTTCTTGACTTCCTTTGTCAGCCATGGCTGTTTAATCCCTCCCTGGATAATCTTTGTTTTCTTGGGGTTGAAGCTCTGTACAGTGTCCTCAATTATACCCACAAACTCCTGCCATTTTTGCTCTACTGTCTTCCCCGCGAGCCTCTGCTTCCAGTCTATTTTTGTCAGTTCCTCTCTCATACCCTCATAATTACCTTTATTTAACTGTAACACCATTACATCCGATTTTGCCTTCTCTCTTTCAAACTCCAGACTGAACTCTACCATATTATGATCACTGCTTCCTCAGGGTTCCCTTACTTTAAGATCTTTTATAAAGTCTGGTTCATTGCAAAGCACTAGGTCCAGAATAGCCTGCTCCCTTGTGGGCTCCATGACAAGCTGTTCCAAAAAACCATCCTGTGAGCATTCCATGAATTCTCTTTCTTTGGATCCACTGGCAACATTATTTTCCCAGTCCACCTGCATATTGAAGTCTCCCATGATCACTGTGGCCTTGCCTTTCTGACATGCCTTCTCTATTTCCCGGTACATGTTGCGTCCCGAGTCCTGACCACTGTTAGGAGGTCTGTTCACAACTCCAATTATGTTTTTTTTGCCTTTGTGGTTCCGCAATCCCACCCACACAGACTCCACATCATCTGACGCTATGTCATTCAGTGCCATAGATTTAATATTGTCCTTAACTAACAAGGCAACCCCACCCCCTCTGCCGACCTCCCTGTCTTTTCGATAAGTTGAAAATCCTTGGATGTTTAACTGCCAGTCCTGACCCCCCCCCCCCCCCACCGTAACCAAGTCTCTGTGATGCCTACCACATCATAATCATTCACTATGATCTGTGCCATGAGTTCATCTGCTTTGTTATGAATGCTGCGAGCATTCAGGTAAATTGCCTTAATGCTAACTTTCTTATTATTTGAGATATTGGAAGTCATATGATGTCCTAAGTTATCCTTGCATTTTTCTGCATTCCCAGTCTGCCTCAATTTTAAATCCGCCTGGACACATGATATCCTGCTGCTTATCTTTCTATTTAACGCCATACTCCCTGTCGCTTTCACTTTCCCTTCCCCCCCCCCCCAACTCAGAAGTTTAAAGTCCGACTGACCACCATATTTATACTCTTCGCTAGAACATTGGTACTTGATCGGTTCAGGTGGAGACCGTCCCAACGGTACAGATTCCCTCGTTCCAAAACTGATGCCAATGTTCCATGAAGTGGAATGCCACTTTACCACACAAATCTTTTAGCCACGTGTTTACTTGCTTAATTTTCTTGTCCATATGCCAATTGGCACGTGGCTCGGGCAGTAATCTGGAGATTATGACCCTTGAGGACCTGTACTTCAATTTCCTGCCTAGTGTTTCATAATCTCCAAACAGGTCCTCCACCCTAGTCTTGCCTATGTTGTTAGTACCAACGTGGACCACAACAACTGGATCCTCCACCTCCCTCTCCAATATACTTTCAAGCCTGTCGGAGATGTCCCACAACCTGGCACCGGGCAGGCAACACACCATGCGAGACTCCCGATCCGGCTTGCAAAGGATACTATCTGTCCCCCTAATTATAGAATCCCCTATAACAACTACTTGTCTATTAACTCCCCCCTCTTGAATGGCCTTCTGCACCATGGTTCCTTGGTCAGTTGGCTCATCCTGTCCAGAGCCCTTTTCCTCATCCGAACAGGGAGCAAGAATCTCGTACCTGTTGGACAAGGTCAAGGGCTGAGGCTCCTCCACTCCTGAACTCAGGTTCCTCCTACCTGCCTCACTTACTGTCACACTCTGATGAGCCTGATCACTAGCTGAATGTGAATTACTTAATCTCCCAGGTGTGACTGCCTCCTTAAACAAAGCGTCCAGGTAACTCTCCCCCTCCCGGATGTGCCGCAGTGCTTGAAGCTCAGATTCCAGATCATCAACTCTGATCCGGAGATCTTTCAGCAACCAACAGTTGCTGCAGATGTGGTCACTGCCATTCACACTGGGATCAGCCAGCTCCCACATCATACAGCCACAGCACATCACCTGCCCAACCATCTCTGCTTAGTTAATTAATTACTTAGTTACTTTGTACAAGTTTGAGTTAGAATACTTTCTGAAACATCACTGCTATAGTCTTTCCATAAAAAAAAGAATTGACACACACAAACAAAGTAAATTTTTAACCAGTCACTGGTAAAGAAAGAGAAAATCCTTACCTTTAAAAAAAAAACAGTGTAGTTAAGGAGGTTAGAGGAGGAGTGTGTGTGGGAGATACTACAGGTGTAGAGTCTCGAGTTTAGCCGCCATCTTGATTTATATACTCACTGCTTTCCTTCCCGGTTGCCCCTCTGGTTGACGACACTTCCCCTGCCGCTCTTTCTGTGAAGAGTGAGAAAAAAAAACACCGCTGCCCGCTGCAGGTAAGTAATTTTAAAACAATATGTGTTACCTTAGCTGTAGTTTTCCGGGTTCGATCTTACTCAGCCGCTGTTCCCACTCAAAATCATTCTATGTAGTGAGACATTATATTGATAAAGACGGCAAGGGGGATATTCCAAGTAGCTGTAAAAATGGTAGGATGGTTAGAAAAGTTTATGAATATGAGAAGAGCACGTCAATTAGAAAAGAAAAACGAGAGAGTCAAGAGTATACTGTAATTCTGAAGCACAAAATTGCAATTATTTCAATGTAAGGAAGGGTAAGATGGTGAAGAATTTGTCAAATATGTTCACGATAACATACTTCTTCAATATGCGGATGATTCTAACAGAGAAGGAGCAAATCCATGCCTTCTTTTGTGCAAGAGGCAGGGCAGGTGACTGAAGTAAACGAGGGAATACTTTGGGTCTTGCATTCATAACACTGTGAGTTTCATGATTATGGAAAAGAATAAGGCTTTCATTTTTTTTTTATTTAATTGGAGTACCATAAATGTTAATGGCATGGGACAAAGACTTATCAAGTTTGATTGGAGTAGACTGTTAGCAGGTAAAATGATGTATGACAAGTGGGAGGAATTCAACAGTCTGACGACGGGAGTTGAGAGGCACTGTGTTCCAGTTAGAGTGAAGGGTAATGCACGTAACATTAAGGAGCAATGGTCAAGTACAGTTATTGAATTTTATTCAAGAATCAAAGAAAACCTTACCTTAGATATGGACAACTTAATTCAATTTAATCTCTTAGTCAATATAAATTGTATATGGCATTATTTCGAGAGAAATCAGGAAAGCAAGAAGATGATATGAGATAGCATGGGCAGATAGAGTTAAGGATAATCCAATGACATTGTGCAGCAACATTAACATTAAAGCGGTAAGGCCTTTCAAAGATCATGAAGAATATCGATGTTTTGAACCGAGGAGATGGGGATTAAAATCATCCCATTTCTAGTGCTTCAGGCAACAGCAAAGACACACTATTGCCTGCCCCGCACATTCATCCAGCTTGAACTCTATCTGCTATTTGCCAGTCTATTGACTCATTTCATCAAGATCCTTTTGTATTCTTAGAAACCCTTTTTCACTGTCCACTATGACACCAATTTTGGTGTCATCCGCAAACTTACAAACCATGCCTTCGATATGCTCATGCAAATCATTTACATAAATGACAATGAAAACCGAGAACCAACCACTGTGGAACACTGCTTGGCACAAGCAGACAGACCTAAAAGCAACTGTCCACCATTACTCTCTATCTGCTGCCATTGCAACAATTGAAAGTGCTGGAGAGAAACCCAGCAGTTCAGGTAGTATTGGAGCAGAAAAAAATGGAATTAACTCTTTTTGAGTCCAACATAACTTGTTCAGAACAGATTCATCTAAGACTTGATACGTAAGCTCTGTGTCTCTGCCCAGATCCTGCATCATCTGTTGCATTTCTCCATCATTTTGCATTTGTATTTCAGATTTCCACTATCTCTAATATTTTGCTTTTTATTGATTGGTCTGGATGTTGACCCCGGTTATATTTGGACAATATGGTCCATTCCTGTTCCCATCACCTGTGCCAGTGACACATGTATTACACTGTAGTCTGTTTCTTCTTTAAGTTCTGAAAATAAATGCGCAGATCTCATCGAAGTGATTTTGATGCAAAGGGCCTTTTAGAGTTAGCTACACTTGATGGACAAATAGGAATAAAATATTAATTATGACATTGTCTGCGCGTTTTATGTCTAATCCTGTCTCCTCAATCTCTGAACATTTTCAATACATTTCTCTGAATGAGTTCAGAAAAGATGGTTGTCATGCAGCCCATCATCTCTGTACTAGCTCGGTATGAGCTGGATCCTCATTGTTACTCTGCTGTAAATCACAGTAACCCAACACATTTTCTTATCTATGTCTTTATTATTTCTGAATATCCCGTGCAGATATAAACAATCTTAACAACCTGTATAACCTGTGATTAAACAGTCGGTATATATGATATAATGCTGCACATCACATTTAAAATTGTTCTGTTCTATTCACATTGTTGTTCAGCATGCCATGTAACAAAGCTCATCTGTTATCTTGCTCTGCAGTGCATTTCATTCCATTTGTCAGAAACAGTGATGGCTTAATACTCGTGACTGGGAGATATTACTGTACTCCCCTCAGGTCTCCTCAGTCACTGGCCGCAACCCTTTCTGTCTTTTAGCCATTATCATATTTATTCCGTCACTGACTCATTAATTCATGGCTGTTAATTATCAAGGTTATTTTACGTTGTTATGGACCAGGGCCGACCCCTCAAAACATTTTTGAACGCGTTGTCCAGACCATAACGTTGCCATTTGTTGAAGATAAGAGTATAGTGGATATTCCCAGAGTGAGTTAGCTGGTCCAACTGCCGACTTTAAAATAAACAGAATTTATTTACAAAAATAAGGAATGAAATACATCGAACTGAAAATACTATACCTGAATAAGTCATCCTATCCGAAACTGACAGGCAATCTCCAATGATTGATGCTGATCCAAATTACTTACAACAATCTAAATAATCAAACGACTGAGCACAAAGAGTAAACATTACACAAAAAAAGCTGACAGGTTATGAAGTCAGTGGACTGAAGGAGGGTGCTTGCGTCCAGTTTCAACAGTGAACCTGACTCAATTAACACTCGAATCGAACTGAACTTTGCAGTTGGGGAGCTGGCCACATCCCCGTGATTACGCCAGTTTTATTAAAAGGCTTGAAAACCTTCTGCCTGAGGCATTATCTGTTCCGTAAAAAAAAATGACACCAATGAAGCATTCAAAATTGAGACATTGTGGAACATTGGGTCGTTTAGAACCTCTCTGAAAGCATTCAAGGACAACATAACCTTGTAAAGAGACCGTCTGTGTGACAACACGCCCAATATAAAACTGAATCTTCAATATCCAAAGATGGCTTCAGTTTTCAAAACCTCCAAAATTAGTAGTTCGTACTCTACAATGAGCACGTACATTCGTTTACTATAAACATGAATACATGCACAACGACATCTAGATGTGGTACTTCCATCACTGATTGCCTCCATTTGTCACTCAAGTCTCAACAATGCATTGGAAATCATGTTTTCAAGACCAGCCATGTGCACAATTTTCAAATTGAATGGCTGTAACAGCAAGCACCAGCTACACAGTCTCGCATTTTTGTCCTAAAGTTTCTCAAGAAGACGTCATTGAGTTATGATCAGTGTAAATGGTTGTGTCCGATCCGTTGCTGCTAATATAAACACTGAAATGTTGTCGTACCGACACAAAGCTAACTGTCTCTTTCTCAACTGTTGCGTATTTCTACTAATGAACATTAACCTTCTTGGAGAAATACCCAATAGGTCTCTCTGTCTTCCCGTCATCTTCCTGCAGGAGCCCAACACTGACATCATTCGCATTTAACTCCACCTTGAATGGTTTTGCATCATCAGGTGTGTCTGATCGTGGGCAGTGGTTAACACATATTTCAAATTCCGTCAAGTGCCTTCTGACAGTCCTCTGTCCACTGAAACTTCCAGCTGTTTATTAACAATTCAGTGAATAGAGCAGTCACACTGCGAAAATGAGGCACAAAAATTATATAAAATAGACTTAATCCCAGGAACTGCTCTTTTTGTTAACATTATGGGAAAATTAGCAATTACCTACACTTTGTAAGCTCATGGCATCGTTTATCTAAATCCAATAGCATAGCCAAGCAAGGATTATTTTTGCTTTGTCAAATTCATTTTTCGCTAGGTTTACCACCATGCCTGCCCTCCGAAGTCGATCAAACAAGTCCGATAGATGCTCTCGTGTTCCTTCCATGAGTCACTAAATATCACATGGTCATCAATGTACCCCACAGGTTGTATAATCCGGCAATTCATTGGTTAGTCTATGAAACGTGGCTGGCACATTTTTCATACCAAATGAAAGTTGCTTGTCACACATTTTCAATGCAGTCTTCCAACCATGGAACTGAGTATACATCAATTTTTTAACTGCATTGACATTACGATAGCCCACACATAATCGGTGGGTACCATTTGGCTTTGGCACCATGACTATGGGTGATTTCCAGTTACAGTAATGCACGTTGATTATGTCATCTTTGCTCATGCGTTCAATCTCCTTCTGAACCTGTGCCAACTTTTGAGGATTATGTCCGAAAGGATGTTGTTTCCTATAGATACATTATGCACAATTAGGTGAGTGTGTCCAAGTTATTATCTGCATATCTCCACATGTGATAATAATAACTCTTTCTGATCAATTCAATTTTCTCATGAAGGTTAATCAATAAATTATCCCAATTTTAGACAAGTAGCTTATTGTCCTCTTTAATTTGAGGAATTTCCAATTCAGAATCCTCTGAACTTGGTTCTTCCTTTTATGCCGTAACCATTCACAACTTCTCCTCTGGCTTTCCTTCCCTATCAAAGTACATTTTGAGCATTTTCACATGACATACACAGTGAGATTTCTTTCTTTCTGGAGTCCCTATCAAGTACTTATCCTCACTCAATATCCATTGTGTTTGATAAGGTCCATAAACCTTGCTTTTCAATGTTCACCTATGACTGGAAGTAAAAGTAATAACTTATCCACGATTGGACAATTGCAATTGTTTGACTTCTTGTCCGCGTCCAGTTTTATTGCATGCTGCAATACTTTTAACTGTTAGCCAACTCACCAGCACTATCAATCGTTCCCTAAAATTTGAGACCGAGTCCAAATGTGTGGCCTTTGAATTCTGATTTACTATTTTCTCTTTAATCATTATTAATAGTCCTCTCACTTCCTGCCCCAAAAACAATTCAAATGGATTGAATTTGCACTGTTAATTTGGTGCATCTCTGATCACAAAAAGTGCAAATTGAATTCCCTTAACCCAATCATCTGGATAATCCTGATCATAAGCCCCCAACATGGTATTTCATGTTTAATGTCACCTTTCTAGCGCTCCGTGCAATTTTGGATGATATGCAGTCGATTTGAATTGCATTATTCCTAAGACATCATAGCGAATAAATTAGATGTGAACTTTGAGCCTTGACCTCACTCTATCTCTATTGGTAGTCCGTGTCTATTGTTCAAAAATAAGAGTAATTCCTTTAGTTGTGATACTGCATCTTGGGATGGCGTCTGGAAATCGAGTCGAAACATCCAGTATTGTTAACAAATACTGGTGCCCATCTTTTTGTTTGAGGTCGGGGACCTAGCCAATCAGTTAAGACTCTTGCCAAACGCTATTCAAATGCAGGAATAGTTGCGAAAGGCGCAGGTTTATTATCACTTGTGTTTTTTTTCCAATTACTTGAAATGTATGACACGACTGGCAACATTCAACTTCATCATGTGGCAGCCCAGGCCAGTAAAAATGTCTCTGTGTTTCAGCCTGTGTTTTCCTTCCTCCTAAATGACATCTAGGTGTTAGCTCAATCACCATTCACATCACCTCTTTTCTGTATCCCACTGGAAATACGACTTGATGAACTTCTGCCTAATTATCATCTCCTTGAGTATGTGATAGTCTCCGTCTCCTCATTTGGACTTAATTTTTATGGTAATAACACTCAGGGATACATTCAAAATTTCTAACTTATATGTTTTTTGATAAAGCTGCTTTACACTTTTTTTCTTTCTGTTGTAACTCAATTAGTGTAAATGAGCTAAAAATATTTACATGATGCCCTGTTTGCTCAACAGTTTTTTTTTCACAACTATCTGATGGAACAAAGTCTCTGTAAATGACACTTCCGCTTCCTTATCTTTACATTTTTGATATCTCCTGTTTCAACTGGTGACATTGGGGCTTCGTTACCCACACTCAGGAAACTTCCAGGATAAGTCTTCTGCCTGCTTCAGTTGCCTGCGTCGTCACTGACTTTTCTACCAGCGTTGACAGCACTCCTACTGGTGAATCAGTTATATTTTTACAAGGATAGATTTGTATTCCAGGAGCTGAGAGTTCGTCCAATACGCATACCACAATTTCTCCACACTTTTCTGGACACTCTATCCTCACTTTACATCATTATGCGCTTTTTTTCTCAAGGTGAATTCCCTTTAGCAGTACCTTATCTGGAAATAATCCTTCTGGAGTATATATCTCCTGATCTTTCAGCATCACGGACTAAGAGGATCCTGTGTCCCTTAATATTGCATCCTCTTTACATACCCTATGTCAGTAAGCTTTCCCATTGCAGGTATATTTTCTCAGCAGATCTGCCACTCCTTCCTAACACACCTCTGATCAGCTTATACACTCAAATGCAGCTTTCCAGCTTCCATTGTCCTTTCTGTTACTACTCCAACAAAACTTCCAAGCTTATCCTGTTTTCCTGCATCTGTATTTGTTTCCCTAAACCCACCAACACGGTGCTTTCATGTGATTAATTTATTGCAATGAAAACACCGGAGCTTTTTAATTTCTTTGTTTCCATCAAGTGCTTCCTTTTTAACCTGTTCTAAGTTGTCCTTATGATCTTCATTGACATCTACATTTTCCTCCTAAGTAAGGATTTCTCTGCCCCATTTTCTATCCCACATGGACGGAAATTGATCCTAGAAGCCAAACCGTGTTTTATGGACCAATTGATAATCATCAGCCACTTCAGCTGCCTGAAACGTTTCATGAATTGAAGGAGGGATCCTAGTTAAACCTATATTGAGTCTTAAAGGATCAAACAAAGTAATTTTGATAGCTGGAAAAGCTTTAAAATACAGTAAAATACGATGCTCTGAGAGATACAATTACTTTGGAGGAGTTCAAGATTCACTGCCTGACATAGTGCAAACATATTTGGAAGAGCAGAGAGTTAAAACGGCAAGGCTGGCAGCTGAAGTGGCTGATGATTATGAATTGGTCCATAAAACATGGTTGGTCTATATCTGAAGCACAAACCCTCTCTGTTTTTCTTTCTCTCCTGCTAAGGACGTTCTTTGCTTTTTTTTTCTTTCCTCTGCTCAACCTATTCATTCTCTTCCTTTCTCGTCTGATTTTAGCTGTAACTCAAATTGCTTCATTTCCGCTTTCAACTCAAGTAGTGTCATTTGCAATTGAATTTTGCTTATCTCTGTCGACCCTGATGGAGTTTCCAGCAAATTGGAATGCTGAGCTACTGCTGCAATCATCTCATCTTTCCTCAAGTTAGGAGGTAGCTAGAACAGAAGCTTGTCCACTAATTCCCGCAGCTTGGACTTAGGTGCATTCTGTAAAAAACCCCAAGGTCACTTCCTCCACCTCCAAAACGTCCTTGGTTCCTGCAAGAGCCATTTTTATCTAAAGGTCTGTGTCCCCACCAAATCAACACACGAAATAGTAGACACTAATACTTGCCACTCGCTGCTAAAATCCTGCAAATCGCCCCGGTTCTGTTATGGAGCAGGCCCGACTCCACAGAACATTTTAAGCAGCTAGCCCAGACCGTGACTTTGTTTTTTCATAAAAGTTAGAGTGGATCTTCTCAGAGTGAATTAGCTGGTTAGACTGCCGAGCCATTAAAAAAAAACATTTATTTACCAAATTACAGAATGAAACACAAGAAACCAAAAATAGAATTCCTGAATAACTAATCCTATATAAACCCGACAGGCTAGCCAGACTTAATGATCCTGTTCCAAAATACATGCAATAATCCCAATTAGCAAGCCCCTTAGCACCAAGAGTAAAATTGACACAAAGGCTCACAGGATATAAGGTCAGAAGGACGGAAGGAGGAGGAGAGAGTCCAGTTCTATCAGTGACCCTGACTTAACTAACCCCAGAACTGATCAGACCTGTTCATTTAGAGACTTGGCCACGTCCTCTTGATTGTCCGAGTTTCATATTAAATACTAGAAAGCCTTCTGGCTGAGGCATTACCTGTTCGATATAAACACAACGATCGCAATGAAACTTTTAAAGTTCAGACATATCGGAATCTTGGTTCATTTAGACACTCTGTAAAAAAAAGACAACATAACCTTGTAAAAGGACCGGGTTTGTGACAACATACCACATATGGCTTTGAACTGAATTCAGTAAACATACGTCTTACTGCTTTGAAAACAATAAAGTGTATTTTGAAGTGTTTGTGAGTTTACATAAAGCAAAGCTGAATCATATTGTGTGTTGAAGGATCAATATTGTTTTATTCGAGCAACGAGAGGAATAGCCAGACAGATCCACACTTCCTGTGTATAGTCAGGGAAAATATGCTCACTGAGAATCTCTTGGCTGGCGTCAAGTCTGTTTGAGGAGAGATCAGCACGTTAATTACATCGAAATCGCATATTTTGTGGGTGGCTTTGTTCGGGGTGGGGGTGGGGGTGTTTAGGTGGTTACAGCATTGCAAACGAACAACACAGCAGAATCATCTCGCCTGTGATAAGGAAACATCCATCATTCTCCTTCACAGCTAACTTCACAAGAGCAATTTGTAATGGGAGATGTGACCAATAGTCAGCGATGTCAACATTCAATCAAGTCAAGTTGTTATTTCTCATCTGTAGCTAACATGCTGAAAGGGAGTAATTGGATCGGTTTGTTCAGTGACAGTGATTGATGTCAGTCTCCATAGATGCTAATGATGTTGCTGGATGGTTTCCATCTTCTATTAGCAATGGGCTTCTTGCAGTGATTTATCCCATTACAGCAGCAGATGCATCACCTGCAACACTAACAGGAATCAGCAGTTGCAGAGAAGGGGAGACGAGAGGTCAGAATCTGTGAGTAGACTGGAAAGTTCTAACAATGGATCAGAATCTGAGAACAGTAGACTGGAATGTTCCAAAAATGGTTCAGATCCAGAGAACAGTGGACTGTAATGTTGCACCAATGGTTCAGAATCTGGGAACCCTAGTATGGAATGTTGTAACAATGGACAGGAGTTTATCCTGGGGTCTTTTCAACGTTTCCTGGTTTTGGAACATATTACCACTTCGGATATACGGTGTACTACTGATTATTCAGGCTGGTTACTATCCCATGCTTGCTATTATTGGTGTTCCTGGTACGTCTGCCAATCTCTATCTATTTATTAATCCCATAAGCAATGGTGAACTTCAGTGCTCTTTCTGTTAACTATATTTGGCAAAGTTGGAAACTACTGTCTTCAGTGTCAAATGCAAATCCGCTCATTACCACAAATTTCAAAATCACCCACACCCCCGCCCTCACACACATCTGAGAACAAGGCTGTTCACAATCCAGAAGTACCTATTTGCCCTGAATTGAGTTTTGTCTTCTCATTTTCTCCATCACCAAACAGACCCACGATCAGCTCCATGATATCCCCATTGCACAGCTTGACTTTTGTTCAGTTGATAAATACACCATTATACATGCCTTGGAAAATTTCAGACTTCATGGTTCCAGCTCTCTTCTAATCACTCTTTCCACTACAATGTTTTCACCATGACCTTGTTCTTGTCTCTAAGGTAAATTCATGCCAGGGGCACTGTGTCAGAATAGCAATGTCTCTGGCCACATCATTCAGTGGTCCAGGTTACTACACTAAAAACACTGTTTCAAATCCTATCTCAGACAATGTGAGAACTTTATCTCAAATGGCAGGAACTGGAAATAAAAGTGAATTTCACTAATATAACCCCACTAGCATTTTGTCAATAATTTTATCGATTTCACTGATGTCCTTTGGTAAGGAAACATAACATTATTATCTGGTCTAGATAAGGACGACGTCAGGTCCACAGCAATGTGTTTTACTCTATATTGCCTTAAGGAATGACCTCGCAGTAAAGGAGATTTAGTGACGTCAACAAACAGTACCCTTAACAGCGATGCAGATATCCTATCTAATGAGAACATTGAACTTTGAGGAAAAAAGAATGATGTGAGAGATCAGTAGAATGAGGAAGTGCCAGAGAAACTGAGCAGATTTGGCAGCCTCGGATCGAGATAAAAATTGAATTGCCATTTCGAGTCCGATGACCATTCATCAGAACTGCACACAATTGGGAAATAGTGTGAGTGATGTTGGTGACAGGGACATCTGTTGTGAAAAGGAGAAGGAGGAAGTTGAACATATAGAGAAAGAGAGAAATAGAGAGAAAGAAGCAAATAGAGAGATTGTTGATGACCAGATGGAATGGAAATAAAAATAAAGATTAATCTTATTTATTTTTCTCCTGTTGTCATATTAACGAAAATTCTGTCCACATAAGGTATACACCAAAGTCAGGTTTGAAGTGAGTTCTGTCCCTTTGTCTCCCTTTCCTAAGAGTAATCATCTTTTTTTAAAATTCATTAATGAAACATTGGGATAGCATGTAATTCCCTTTCCACGTTGTCCTTGAGGAGCTGTTAGTGAGCTTCCTTCCTGAGCACTGCAGTCTGTAGGGTGTAAGCATTCAAAGCTTATTTCCGTCTGGTTTAATTTCTTTGAGACTTTATATTGAGTGATATAACTGAGTGTTTGGGCTTGGACATTTATAACAGCAGCCGAGCGTTAACAACATTGCTGTGGGTCGAGAGTCACATGCAAGCCCGATCAGGTGAAGATAATAGACCTCATTCTTTGAAGGACATCAGTGTGCCAGGTAAGATTTTCTGACAATCGTTTCATTGGTTCTTAATTCATGATATTTTATTGAACTCAAATATGAATCTGTGCTCTGGATCATTATCTGGGTCGCTACATTAATAATCCAGAGATAATTCAGATAGACCATCACCTCGTCAGCATCTCCAAACATCTCCAATGGCAACAGTGGTGATGCTATTGGCGTGGCTGTGCTGGAAATATAGCTTTTCGCAAGGCAACGAAATGATTTGGAAAAACATACCATCCTTCTCAATTTGTATTTATGAGAAAGTGAAATGATGGGAAATGCTCTTGGAGAAAAGGAGCTGATTGCCCTTGGTCATGAGTCGCTGACAGAATTCATACAGAGCAGCAAGCAATCAGCACAGTAAATTGTATACTGCCATTCATTGAGAAATGATTTAAATATAGGCGTGAAGACACCTCCCTGCAGTTGCAGAGAGATATTGAGACAGCACATGGGGCACTGTGAACAGATTTTCTCTCCATTATAAGGAATGATCTCCTTGCCACAGTGAGACAGTGTAAAGGAGTTTGATCTGATTAATCCCTGCAGTGATGGCACCATCAGGAGAGTGTGAAGGAAATGAGTGTTTAATCTGGAATGCTGCATGAGATTAAAAAGTGATTGCAATAAAAATTGAGTGTTTTGAACCAGGTCTCATTATTCACAAAACAAAACAATGATAACGTGAAATATGGCATGCGTTTTCCTGCAGTACATGTTTTCATATGTGTACAGATACATTGATAGGGAAGATTTAGCAGGATATGGGCCAAGTGCAGGGAAATGGAGTTCGCATGAATGGACATTTTGGATGGCATAGACCAATTTGGGCTAAAGGGCCTGCATCCCTTCTGTTAAACTCTACGACTCTCTGATAGTTTACACTCTCTGTGGCGACCCCATGTTGGTTGCGAGAGAGCTGCAGATTCTGAATGAACTCTCTCCATCTCAATGTATAGTTGGAGTGAGACCCCGTACTGGGCAACATGTTGTTTACAAACATGTCAGCAGCTACAGTCTGATCGAGTTGGCCATTCCCAAATGTTCCTGATCTCCACGCCGAACACGAGCCTGTCTTCTCAGAGATGGCAGATGCCTCCTTGCGACTTGGGATAAGCCATCCGCTGTGCTTCTCTCCATCAGCAAATCACATTAATATAAGACATGTGTACCATTAGCATTGGGCCCGGAAGAGGTGGGCTGACCTACCAGACACTGCCTATTTCAATTCCCCCTCCCACGCCCTTTCCAACGTGGCCATCCTTGACTTCCTCCATTGCCACAATGAAACAAACCGCAAATTGGAGGAACACACTTCATCCTCTGCCTGGTCAGCCTACAGCCCGGGAGACTCAACATTGAGTTCTCAAATTTCAGATAACCTCCCCTCCAATCCCCCAAAACATTCCCAGCCCCTCGCCCTCCCTTCCATTCCTCTGATCAGCCCTTCTTCCATCTCCCAACTGGATTCATTCCTCCCATCGGCCAACCCAGTCATAACCTCTACTTTTGTTCACCTATCCCCACCTCACCATCCTGTCTCCTCCTCTCCCACCCCACCTGTTTAAATGTAGACCTCCTTAACACCCCCTGCTACACTCCCAGTCCTGGAGAATGGTTTACTCAAGTCGTTGACTTCTCAAATCCTGATGCCGCCTCTCTTGTTGTGTTGTTCCGGCATCCTGACTGTTTACATTGAATTCCAACATTTGCAGATTTAAAAAAAAACTCTTCTTGTGCAAGAAACAACAGAGAGTGAATACGCTGTGTCTCTTCTTATCGTATAGTTTCGATCGGTTGAATGGCTTTCTCACATTCCAATGAAACCAGCTTGAGATGCTGAATGAGCTCCTCTTTCTATACTGTGGAAATGTTCAGGGTGCAGCAGTGCTGACACACAAATTTTACCTGCACGTTAACATCATGAGCTTGAACATTTTCCAGGTTTGATGCTTTCTGTGATCTTCATTGAACATCTTCACTTCTGATTGAATGACGGAAGGAAAGACCTTGATGAAACAGCTGAAGATATTTGTGCTGAGGAAGCTACGCTGAGGATCACCCACAGAGATATCCAGGGACTGAGAGGATTGATGTCCACCAGCAACACTGTGTTCTGAATGACCCAAACAGTGGAGAGTTTTCAACTGATTCCTATTAAGGTCAATCTTATTCCGACCCTTTGAAACCTTGCTCATTCAAATCTTGATGTAATGTCAGGGCCAGCCACTCTGACGCTGTGTTCATATCTTTTGTTCATGTCAATAGGCCAAGGTATATGTGAGGGGAGTCTTTCCTTCTCTCAGAGGATAGTGATTGTTGGAGCCTCTCTGTCCCAGACATTTGCATCCCTGAAATGATTGGGAGGGGGTGAGGAGGGTGTCAATTGATTTTAAGAGAGTCGAGATCTACAAAGATTTGGGCATGAAAGAGAAATTGCTGCCAAGAGCAGATCAGCTCTGACTGTACTGAAGAGAATATCAGATTTGAGGACCGAAATAGCCTCGTGTTATTCCAGCATTCCCCAGAGTCCAGCCAGTTTGTGGCCTCTTCCATATCCTGTGTTACTGACCGGAAGGAGCAGAATAGACTGATCGTGTCACTGCAGGACTGGATATTCCTTGTACATGAACTATTCTCTGTACAATTGTATAGGCTGATTGGACTCCTCCTGTAACTGTATATCAGGCTCCCGGGGTTGAAAAGCCTTATCTTGCCCTGGTGTAACTGAAATCCATATTGACTAAATCTACCACCCTAGCAGCAAGTGAGCACTACAGATGCTGGAGATCAGAGTCGCCAATTGTGGTCATGGAAAAACATGGCAGGTCAGGCAACGTCCGTGGAACAGTATAATCAATAGTTCGGCCATTCCTGATGAAAGGCTTATGCCCGAAACATCGATTCTCTTGTTCCTGCCTGACCTGCTGTGCTTTTTCCAGCGCCACACTTTTTGATGTCTGCCGCCCCGACCTAACAACCTTCCTGGTCACATCATCAAATAAATTTAAGAACTTTTTCAGGCATGATCTCCCACGTACAAAGCCATTCTCAATATTCCTAATCAAACCCTGTCTTTCCAAATTAATGTACATCTTATCCTTCAGAATCTTCTCAAGCAACATACCTACCGAGATGTAAAACTTAATGCTCCATAGTTTCAAGGTTTTTATTCAGTCCTGCTTAAGTAAGGGCACAATATTTGATATCATCCAGATTTCCAGGATGTCAACTCTGGTTCATGATGATCAAAATCATCATCCAGGTCCCCCGAAAAGGTTTCTCTAGCCCCTTATAGTATTCTTGGATACATCTGGTAAGGAACGTAAGATTTATCCAACCTCAAGCATTCTAGCACGTCCAGTACCTCCTTGACTGTGATATGGACTATCCCAAGAAATCACCACGATCTTCGACACTTCCTAAGTATTCATGTCTTTCTCCATGTTAAATATAGAGGAGAAATATCCATTAACGATATCGCCCATCTCTTATGGTTCCACACATGCATGTCACTTTGATCTTTGAGGGGTCCTACTTTCTCGCGAGTTATTGTTTTTCCTTTAATATACTGAAAGTACCATTTTGGATTCATCTTAATCTTCTCATCTTAGGTTATTTCATGCCCCCTTTTCGCCCTACTGATTTCCTTCTTCAGTGAATTCCTGCACCCCTTATATACCTCCAGAGATTCACGTGATCCCAGCTGCCTGTAGCGGAACTGCTTTTTTTCCAGTCAAAGCCAAAATGTCGTTTGTCATCCGGAGTTCCCCATTCCTGTCAACTTTCCTTTCACCTCCCACAGTATCAAATAGACCTTGATCTCAGTATCTCACGTTCAAAGCACGCCCACCTGCCAGAGGTCCCTTTGCCCGCAACAAACTATTCCAACAAACCCCTGCAAACTCCTACCTAATTCCATCTAAATTCGTCTTGCCCCAGTTCCGAACTTGAAGCTGTGGGCAATTTTGTCTTTCTCCATAAATATGTGAAAATTAATAGCACTATGGCCATTGGTTCCAAAGTGTTTCCCCACTGTCACCTCCGTCACCTGTTCTGTCTTATTTCCTAAGAGTAGGTCGAATTTTGCCCCTTCCCGAGTAGGCCCAACTACATACTCCTTGAGGGAGTTTTCCTTGTGCAATCAATGGATTCTATGCCACCAAACCCCTTAACGGCCTGGCAGTCCCAGTCAATGATATAAAACTCGAAATCCCCAATTACAACAATCCTTTTGCTTCTGCATGTCCCACCTCTCTGCAAGTATATTAGTTACTCTAATTCCTGGTGTCTATTTCGGGGCCTATAATACAGTCCCTATACCATCAGCATACCGCTTCCTATTTATTAGTTCCACTCACCAAACCTCGCTGTTTGATCCTTCAATTATTTCATCTCTGATTACTGCTGTGATATTCGACTTAATCAGAAATGCAACACCCCCTCCCCTTTTTCTACGATCCTTGTCCTGCCGACAGCAGCTATTCCTTGGCACATTAAGCTGCCAGTACTGTCCCTTCCTTAGCTATGTTTCTGTAATGCCTTTAACATCCCAGTCCTACATAGCTATCCATGCTCTGAGTTCTTCGGCCTTACCTGTCAGCCCTCTTGCAATAAAATAAATGTAATTTAATAAAAACAGGCATTCTTGATCCCTGTTGTCTTCCATCCTGACCTGTCTTTTCACTTTATTGTTTCTGATTACTGTATCTCCTTCCAGCCTAACACTTGCCTCCCTGCTCTTGAGGATCTCACCCCCTGCCAATCTCGTTTAAACCCTCCTTGGAGCACGAGCAAACCTGACGCCAAGATATTGGATCCCCCACCATTGCATGGGTCACCTGTCCCTCTTGAAATGGTCAACTCTGTCACAGAAAAGACCCCAATGATCTAAAAATCTGAGTGTCTTCCCCCGCACCAATTCTTTATCTATGCATGTATCTGCAGTATCCTTGTATTCTTACTTTCATGAGCTCATGAAACAGGAAGTAATCAGGAGATTTACCACTTCGAGGTCTTGGTTTTTAACTTTTCTCTTAACTCTCCGTAATCACTCCGGAGGACCGCAGTCCGATATCTACATGTATCATTTGTGATGCCAACGTGCACAATGACGTCTGCCTGCTCACCCTCCCCCTTGATCACGTTCTGCAGCCGCTCAGAGACTTCCTGGACCTTGGCAACTCGGACTTAACACAATTGGTGGATTCCCGTTTGAGGCCCCAGAATCTCCAGTCCCTGCAGCAAGCGACTGTCCTATCTCTCAGACCCTGTTTAAATTTGCCATTTCCCGCTGTACCCCAGAGCCAGTGGTACTGCCACTCACCTGGCTACTGCTGCGTTCCCTTGAACGGTCGTTCCCTTCAACAGTATCTGACATGGTATACTTGTTTTCGAGAGGAATGTTCACAGGGGATAGCTGCACTCTCTGCCTACTCCCTTTGCCATTCCAAACCTACTCTCTGCCTGGAACACGATCGGGAGCTGGGACTGGCTGTTGGATTAAATTTTCAGGGCTGTCAGGGTTGACAGGTAAGACTGATGAACTCAGGGCATGGATCTTTATGTGGGACTGTGCCATTATAGTCATTACAGAAACGTGGCTGGGATGGGTCTTGGGCGAGACCACTTACATATGAAGTTCGCAGCATCTCTGATAATCCTGAGCGCATCCAGCTCTAGCTCCCAAACATGGTCTCCCAGGAACTGCAGCTGGGTGCACTTTCTACCCGTATCGTCCAGAGGTACGGTGGAAATCTCTCTGAGCTCCTAAATCCCACAGGAAGAACATGCAACTGGCCTAACTGCCTTCTTGACTGCTGTAATACTAAAATCAAAGGACTTTATTTGAGCTTGCCTGTACTTTTTTTCTGAGCTGCTGCTCTCTGAAGCCTCTCAAACCAATGACTTACTACTTACTCTGCTACCAACAGAATTTTCTCTACACCTCCAACTTCACTTTTGGTTAAGTTAGAAGGTAGATCTTACAGTAATGCAATGTTTGTGCCTGAAACACTCCTTGACACCAAGCTCATGACGACCTGCTCTCCAGAGCACGTCATTACTTGTACTTAGACGGTGTCTTGCTGAGTCTTCCTCCTGCTGCTGGTGACTGCGCTGAGGCAAATATTAAGCCCAACAGCCAATCCGCGTTGTCGCAGTCCCCTGCTCCTTTCTGCTTATTAATACTGCATTTATGGAATCCTTGAATCCGTCGATTGCATTCCAAACTGTGTCTCACTCCAAAGGGAGATCAGTTATGTTCCAGTGAATAAAGGGCTGTTGGAAAAAGAATTGCCTTAGCCATTACAGCAACATTCTGGCTATCTGCGCACTGAGTCTGCTTTTCTGTTCAATTCCGTTATATTTATTCTGATAATCCCCCATTCTACTTTATTGCATTTTTCCTATAAACAACTCTTGTTTAAAAATTTGTCTGCCTCAGCCTTCAAGATGTTTAATAATCTTGCCTCTACAGCCCTCAGAATTTTCTACAATGATTTCACTCTCTCTGTTAGGAGACTTGGTGGTCTTTAATCCCATTCCTTATTTCTAGTACTCTGTGTGACAGTTGTGCCAACATTAGATGTTATCGTGTCCCATCACACATTCCCTATGGCCGGAGACAAGAGAAAAAATTAAAATGTCAGAGGCTGAACTCGTCTCCCTCATCTTCCACATCAACCTAAGTTACAGCTCACTCGGATCTGGGGACTTTCCCATTCTTTACCCTGCATAAACTTTGAAATCTTCCTTGGTTTCTGTATCAATTCGTTCGAGGGGCACACTGTCACTCTCCCTGAATCCAGGAACTGCTTCTCCCCACTGAAGATCCGATATGAAGCCCATGTTTAACATATCCTGTGGCTCCGTCCACCAGCTGCCCCCTTAGTCTCTAATACACTCCCTTCTTTCTGCTGTTACCCTCTTCCTCTTAATAAACTGATATAATGTCTTTAGATTCTTGTTAATCTTACCCACTAATGTTTTATCATGATCTCCCTTCTGCTTTTCTACTGACTTTTTAAGATTAGCCTGACACTTTCTATGTTCACTTAGTGCATCCATTGACTGCTCACTTTGTACCTGCTTCATGCTTCTCTTTCGTTTTTAATTCTGTTTTGACTTTATTTTTGCTGACACCCGAGGTTCTCTAGCCTTGTTTTCCAACTTTTCATCTTTCGTGTAACACGTTGGGATGATACTCCCATTAATTCCATTTTGATCAGGTGATCATCCAACCCCCCCGCCCCCCCCCCCCCGCGCCACACGGTGTTCTGCTCCAGTTTCACCCAGAAGTCACTGCACTTGGCCAGATACCGTCATAGTTTTTCATAAAATCAGTCTCCCCATTCCAAAACACTTTTTTTTTACCAGATAGTGGGTTTGTTTAAATCTTTTCCTTACCAAATATAAAATGTATGATGTCACTGTCAGTGGCCATATAATGCTCTCCCAATCCTGTCTGCAATATCGTGACTGGTTTAATTCCCCTCAATGAGACACCTCACTGCCCCACCCTTTGTTGTATCTCCTCCTTGATGACACAAGGAGATTTCTGTAATAAATTTCAAGGCATCTTTCCCCTCTTAAGAAGTTATCACTGGCCTATTAATGCTTGGAAATGAAATGCCTGTGTATAATAAACCTATTATTGCTTTTACACAACTCAGTAAATTGGTTTTATATCTGCTCCTGTACATTCTTTTATCTGGGGGGTCTTTAATATGTTCCCAGCAGTGCCTCTGCTATGGTTTTGATCCTGAGCTCTAATCACCAAGCCTCATTAGAAGATCTTCCCAAGATATCGTCCCTCCTTACTGTAGTAACTGGCCCCATAACTAATCATGCAACACCACCTCCTATTTTACCCGTCTCCTGCCCTGTCGATAGTTCTTATACCACAGCATATTGAGTTGTCAGCCCTGACTTCCAACAAACGCATCTTTGTAATGGCAACAATGTCACATTTCTACATGTCACCTTGTTCCATTATCACATCTGTCTGTCCGATAACATTCCCAGCATTAAGGTAAAGCACATCCACCCTGGAATATAACAACTGGAATACTCTGTACCTCGGATTCTCCAGTCATTCACTGTTACATATCAAGCTGCCCAATTCATGAACCAGAACTGTAACTCTGGGACTCAATTAGTATTTGTTGGAATGCAATGTCGTTTTTAATAGATGTCTTAATGTAATGCAATTTTCCAGAACTGAGCAGTCTGCTCCACATACAATGAGTTTCTGCTGATTAAATCCCTGTTCAGTGTGCAGAGGGGACAGCAGTCAGTAACAGGGAAAATGAGGATGGCAGATGCTGGAGATCACAGGCGAAAAGTGTGGCACTGAAAACGAACAGCCAGTCAGGCAACATCTAAGGAGCAAGACAGTTAAAGATTTGGGCATCACACCTTCATCAGGAGCGCATTCATGCCTTCCCATACTTTTCATTCCATGGTTCACAGGATATTGGGAACCATACATACTAAGTGAAGCAACACAGTATATAGCCCTGAAATGGAAAGCATTCAATCAGTTGGTTGAACAGGGAGCAGACAATTTCAGGTGAAGTACAGACTAATTGAAGTACAAACATAAGAATAGATAAATCCCCTCGGCCAGAGGGGAAACACGTTAAGTTGCTACAGGAAGAGAGGGAAGAGATTTCTGCGCCTTTGGCAATTGTCTTTGCGTCTTCACTCTCCATTGGAGAAGTGCCTGATGATTCCCTTGTTCACGAAAGGGAAGTGGTATAATCCTGAGAATTACAGTCCAGTCAGTCTTACATCAGTATTGGGCAAAGTAGTGGAGATCATTCTGAGAGACAGACTTTATGATTACTTGGAAAATCATAGCTTGATTAGAAATAGTCAGCATGGCTTTGTGAGAGGCAATTCATGCCTCACAAACCTTATGAAATTATTTGAGGATAGGATAAAACACATTGAAGAAGGTCGAGTAGTGGATATGGTGTGCATGGATTTTAAGAAGGCGTTTGACCACGTTTCCAATGGTAGATTCATTCAGAAAGTAAGGTGGCTTAGGATACAGAGAAATTTGTCTGTCTAGATACAGAATTGACTGGCCCATTGAGACAGTATGTGGTAGTAAACGGAAAGTATTCAGTCTGAAGCTCGTTGAAAAGTGGTGTTCTTTAGGATTCGGTTCAGGGAACTCTGCTGTTGGTGTTTAGCTTTAATGATTTGGATGAGGATGTGAATAGTCAATGGAACGAAGGTCGGTAGAATTGTGGATAGTGTGGAGGGCTGTTGTAGTATGCACTGGGACATTGACAGGATGAAGAATTGGGCTGATAAGTGGCAGGTGGATTTCAATCTGGAAAAGTGTGAAGCGATTCATGATGGAAAATCAAATTTGAATGTAGAATACAGGATAAAAGATAGGTGGTGCTCGTCAGGTCCCCAACAATTAACCCTCATGTATAGGCACCTTCCCCTGCCACCACAGGAATGCAAGACCTGTGCCCACTCCTCCCCCCAACCCCACTAAGGCCCCAAAGATCCTTCCACATCCATCTAGGTTTCATCTGCAGTTCCACAGATGTCAGGTGCTGTATCCGTTGTTCATAATGCGGTCTTATATACATTGGGGAGATAGGACCTCTACTCGCAGAGCAATTCAGAGAACATGTCTGGGACACCCGCACCAAGCAACTACACTGCCCAGTGGCGGAAGGCTTCAACTCCCCATCCCACCCAGCTGAGGACATGCAGATCCAGGACTTTATCCATCGCCCCTCCCTTACCACCTCTTCTTCGACCGCGGGACAAACTAATCCCATGGCATCAATGTGGATTTCTCCAGTTTCCACATTTTCCCTCCACCCACCTTTTCAAAATTCCAAACTTCCAGCTGAGCACCGTTCTCATCACCCGTCCCATCTTTTTATTCAAAGTGGGAATGGATTTTTTTTAGATTCCTGACAGAGTGGAAACAGGCCTTTTGGCCCAACAAGTCCGAAACGGCGCATCAGACAGTGACAAACATTCTGTTTTCCGTTGCTATTAGACAGTGATCATTTCAAACGCACCATTCACTGATGACAAGTAGTAGCACAGAAGTCAGCAATTTCCAGCATTTAGTGTGAGAGCAAAAAGCGAAAGGGAGAGTCAGGGAAAGTGGGAGTGATAGGGAAGTGGGGTAATACACAGTGCGAGAAGTGTGAAGGAAGTTGGTCAGTGGAAGGGTATGTCACAGCAGAAGGGGCGATGCATGGGAAGTAGGTGGGTAAGGAAAGGGTAGGAAGGGGAGGAGGTGGTGTCTCAGAAGGTCCATCTGTGACAGGGAAAAACATGCAGCTGGAAATCTGAGATTGATGGTCATTCAAACATCACTGTTAAGTAAAATTCGGAGCTGGGTTCCTTTGAATATTAGGAAAATGTTTCTCATACTTCTTTTATTAACATTATTCTTCTTCAAATTGTACATTCACTCTACATTTCTGTATCTCCATCAAGTTCAGACATTTTCCTTTCTCGCCAATTCATTATCTCGATATTATGTCACTTTATGTCGCGAAACAATATCCAGAACGGTGGGTGTTTTTTTCTAGAATTTGCTTCCAATTCAATGTAGAAATGAGAATGCGATTTGATTTTCTACTGCATGCTTATAATGCAGAATTTTATTGAATCTTTATCCTTGTCACCTTAGTTCTTTCAAACAAACTTCATGAATGAGCCTGCGTGCATTCTGCAGATTAAAAAAGAGTTCCTTGTGTTCTAACGCAATTGCAGAGAATGTTATAAAGAATGAGCTGCAGGCCCACATCAAATGGAAATGTTGCAGCGCACAGTGCCAAAAGTGAGTCCAAGAATAATGATGTACAAGCCTTATGAATATTACATGCAGAGGGCCAGCGTATAAAAGCAGAATTCAATTCCATGTCCAAAATACTATTTGTGGCTCACTAATAAAAGCCTTCTCCTGCATCATGCTGCAAATTCCCCAAAAGAGGGACAAAAATAGACTGGAATTATCAATGCTTCCTCTGCAACAACAACTTTAGAACAGGTAAAAAATCAAGCTGTGTTTCTGATATTCATACACGTTGATGATAAGAATGTGAGAGATGGGGGTGGGGAGTAGAGCATGATGAACAATGTTGTGGATAACACAATTATTATTCCGATGGTTCACAGTGAGGATGAAAGTCTTAGGTTACAGGAGGATACAACTGGATTGTTCAGATGGCCAGGTCAGTGACCGAAAAACTTAACATTGCAATATGTGACATGTTGCACTTTGCAAGAATAACTACACAAGAGAGTATTCAAACCATGAATATAGGCAACACTTGCTTTTGCTTTACTTTGGAGCAGAGAAGGTGTGATCCTGACAGAGGTGTATAACAGCATGCGAGGTATAGACAGAGTGAAAATATAGCAGCTGTTCCCTTTAGTCAATACAAAAGGATACACGTTTAAAGTGAAAGACAAGAGATTGAATGAGGATTTGTGAAATCTGTTATGAACCCAGTGGGTGATATGCTTCTGGAATGCATTGCCTGTGAGGGTGGTTAAGGAAGGAAACCATATAACCTTGGAAAAACACATGTATCAACACTTGATGGTGCCAGATTCGATAGGCATCTTCTTTATTATACTATTCCATGATATATTCTGAAGCACCACACAATGGTAATTGATGGTTTGTGCCATCGAACTATACTCAGTAAGTGGGGAGATTACAAATCAGCATCATCCCATGGAGCATCAGCAGTGACAAAACCGAGGGCAGCCCATCCATCTCTGAGAATATCCAAGCTAATTCACATGCTCAGTGTAAGATTCGTTCAATAAGCCCACCAACATTATTCCAGATGTTTGACACAATTAGTTTAAGGACACCAATATCATACAAGCAATTTTTCATTCACTGTTATATAGACTTCTAATTGCAACGTTGTTATTTTTCTGCAGAATAATAAATTCGTTGCCACATGTTCGCTTTGACAAAGAGTCAGTTTGTCAACTAGACTGGAATTTCTCAACGGCAATGAATGTTGAACTAGCTCCATTAAAATCCCACATGCATTTTTGAAAAATCCAATTTCCTCATAATAATTGAACAATGTAAGCATGTATATTGATCTGATGAGCTTGTTGCGGCGTTTGAAATAGTGTGATGCATTTGCCGACACCATTTCGTGAATACATTGAGATAAAAGGCCAACTGACAGCCCAGGCCACGAATAACGCAAGTTTAGTCTCACAATTTCCATAGTTTGTGAGCATTAATTGGTGAAGGAAATAATTTCCAAGCTCACATTGCAACCTGACTTGAATCGTAACCATTGTCCATTCACTGTCACTTGTTGAGAATCCTGTAACTCAGTCTGAAGTAAAAAAAAATGTTAGTGTTCCTGCACCACGAAGACCACTGGGGTTCACTAACACATTATGAGTGGAAATTAGACATAGCCAACAGATCGGTGGCTTTCCTAACGAAACTCACCTCACAACAACATCTGAAAGGAAGCTGCACTGTTAAGACATCTACTCGACATTATCTAATTTCTAAAGCAGTTTCAAAGCAGCTTTCACTTGTTTAAGAAACATATTAGGAAATTTATGCCCAACAATCTGTAAGGAAATGTCTTCATGTTCATGAGAATGGTCTCCAAATTTCTCGGTAGCTGAAGACAACAAAAAAAGTAGAAACTAGCATCAGGTGTAAGTGGTCCTTCTTTGCCCTTACAACGTTAGTGTGTCATTCTTAGTCAAGAATCTGCCTGCCTCTGCCTTAGGAATATTCAATGTCCTAGTCTTCATTGCTCTCTGGAAGAGAGTTTCACAAATACACAACACTTTGAGAGCGCTGAAACAACCCACATCTTATGAAATGAGATAATATTCAGTTTTTCTTTTCCATCCACTTATTGTATTCTGTCATACAAACTGAAATATTATTTCAGAAGTCACCTTAAAAAGACTATTTCGAATATTCTGAGGTTAAACAAAATCACATATTGTCCAGCTAAACTCCAGGAGATCCAGGGCCAGTCTGGTCAATATTTCCGCATGAAATACAATTCGTCACAGGAGTCAGTTGAGTGTATCTTCTCTGGACTGCTTTGCTTGTCATTATGGTCATTGCTCTTTCGATGTGGTCTCACCAGTACTCTGTAAAACGGTAGAAAATGCTTCCTACTTCTGAATTAATTCTGTTTCAAAAAGGTTTCAACATTTGTCTGGCCTCTCTAAAACCTTGATGTACACGACCTTTTTTGTGTGATCAAGGTGCCTTATTCCTCTGTGCCTTAATACCATGTCTCCATTTAAATAATTCGTACGTTTCCATTAAACTTCCAACATATTTGAGCACAGTTACATTGTCCATTCTATTCTCCATACACAAATATTTGTTGTTCATTTGACAAACTTATATCTCCTTATTAACTCGTGTCTTCTTCATATGCAAATAAAAAACAAATAAAGTAAAAATATTGCAATGTCAAGTCGATTGGAATGTGGTGACAGCCTATGTCTTTGACCAAATATTCTGTCTGTATTATGGAAGAGTACAAACATTTGAAATTCTCTGTGTCCTCTCAAGCAGGTTCACGTGTTTACATTCTTACATAATGCAAATAGACTATTTCGACAAAGGCATAGGTTATCGCCGCAATTCAGTGGAATCGACAATGTCATCTTTTTAGTCCATATCCAAGCTATAAATTAGCGACAATGCAAAAGTGTTTTGCAGTCCCATCACTTAGTTCCCATCACTGAAATATGGACAGATGGTGTAGAATCTGTGTGGGTGGAATTGAGAACCAACAAAGGTTAAAAAGGCAGAAAACAGCGAGTGAGGATTAAAAATGATCATGTCAGTATGGTAGCCAGTGACGTGATATTCCACAAATCTCAGTGTTGGGACCACGAGATTTTACTTTGTAAATTAGATGAATGATCTAAGGGCATTCTGGTTAACTTTTCAGATGATAAAAATATAGGTGGAGAGACAGGTAGCATTGCAAAGTGGAGACGCTGAAGAAGGAATAAGACGTGTTAGGAGATTGGGCAAATAGGTGGCAGATGGAGTCCAATGGGGGTAAGTGTGAGATCATGCACTTTGGTAAGAAGAATACAGGCATGGACTACATCCTAAATAGGGGAAAATTCTTCAGTCTGAAGTGAAAAGAGAATTGTTAGGAAACTTTTATATTACAACACAGTGTGTTTTAAAATCTTATATTCACCAAAAGAACTGTGAATCTATTCATAAACATCAACATTTGTTTATTGAACACAATTAATATTAGAATAACAAATTGTACTATGCCGTAACGAAACACACTAGAAACTAATAAATGCTTTAACTTAAACTTGTTTGATCGTATCCCATCCCATCAGAACGTTGCCGGGCTCCACGTGCTGATTTCTTCTTCTTACGATGGACTTGGAGGCATCTTCTGCTTTGGTGGTTATTCTCGGTTTATTGTGCTAAGTGGGGTTTTGCGGTGATTCTAGTTCTTCAGAGTCTTCACCTCATTTTGGGAGAATATGGAGGATCTGTCAACAGGATGACCGTGTTGGATAACTCTGATCAATCAGACCTAACCAAGGGTTGGGACATTGATGGCCCAAGGGAGGCATTCCGTTGTCCCATTCAAATTGAACTTCAGGTTTGTATTGCAGGGTCTGCAGCTGTCAGGTTTGTTTACAAACCGTCTGTGGGTACCTGCAGCCTGTCTGGATTCTGCAGCATGTGGATTAGCACAGACAGTTTACTCAAGGCTGGGATCCATTTCCCAGCATGCTTTAATCATTGTTCATTTTTGTAACTCCATGCTAATTTGTTATTGTCCATCATAAGTTTATAATCTTGTGTCAGGATTGGTCACAAAGGCAAATACAATGATGACACTTATTTTTAGAGGACGTGAATATAAAAGCATGAATGTACTTCTGAGACTCTCTAAGGCTCTAATCAGACCACATTTGGATTATTGTGTGATGTTTTGGGCCTCATATCTCAGGATGGATATACTGCCCCTTGAATGTGTTCAGAGGCAGTTCACAGAAATGGCCTCAGGACGGAAAAGCCTAACATATAAGGTCTCTGGGATTAAACTCGCTAAAGTTGAGAAGGATGAGGGAATCTAATTGAATCATTCAAAATACTAAATAGCTGTCCAGAGTAGATGTCAGAAAGATGCTTCCATTGTTAGCAGGGAAAGGTCCCAAAGGCATAGTCTCATAGTTAAGGGAAGACCTTTTATATCGGAGATAAGTAGAATTATCTTCAGCCAGAGAGTGATGAATCGATGATAAGGTTGGAAGTTTCCTTCCTTAAAGGACATCAGTGAACCGCATTAGCTTTCCCTTACAACCGATTCACGATCACCATTAGTCTCTTAATTCCACATTTGATTTCAAGCTCCACCATCTACCATGGCAGAATCCAAATCCAGGGAATCAGAACATTGGCTGGGTCTCTCGCTTAACAGTTCAGCGATAACACCACCAAGCCACTGCCTTGCCCAGTCCTCCAGCGTGTGACTAGCTTGTGTAAGGTGATTCGCCCAAGACTTTTCCCATAAGCTATTATTGGTTTCCGTGTCAAATCGTGGATGATTTTTCTCCATTGCGCAATTCCTCTTCCACTCGCCAATATACTTTAATATAAAGGTTATTTAGTATCTCCTTGTGTCTTTACCTTTTGTTTTATCTGTCCTGCCCTTGATAGTTTTGCTTTTTTTTCCTGGCCAGTCCTCCCAATCCAACTCCTTCATTAGCCCAATGTAATTGTCATTGATCAACACTAAAACGGTCATATGTGACTCTTGTCCGTATGTATTCAATCTGATTTTGAAACGACAGTGTGTTGCGGTCACTGCGTCCAAGAGGATCCTAAACTGCAAGATCCTTTATCAATCCTTTCATGTCGCATAATGTCAAATCTCAAGTAAACCGTTCTCTGGTTGAATCCATGACATGTTGCTCTCAAAAACAATCCTCCATACAGTCCACGAATTGTTCTTCGAGGCTACCATTGCCAAGTTGATTAATTGAGTCAATATGCATGTCCGTCCCACTGTTGTGCCCTTGTCACCAGCCGTAATTATTTGCGAACTCAGAAATGTGTCGGGTGAACAGTGGCTGAACTTTACTCTTCCCAAGAGGTTTCTTCTCTTGCTTTTTGTTTATGCCTGGACTGATTTACGTGTCGTTCCCTCGTGGGAACATCATTTCCTCGTGCAACCTTGATATCATACTTAACCAAGACATCAATTCCACCTCTTTCTCCTCCTTGGCTAACCTTCCGGAATAATGAGTGCCCTTGGACATGCCGCTGCCCAGTCCAGATCTCCCTGTAACCATGTTTTAGCAATCTGCAGCAGGTCATACACATTTGTCCCTGTACCTATTGTCAGCTCATCAACATTTTTCCAAATACGTTTTGCTTTTAGGTACAAAGATATGAAATAAGTTTTATTGGTTTGTCTTTCCCTTCTCATACCTTTTGTACACTAGCATCCTGATCTCACACTTTTCACTCCCTCACATCCCCCACACTGTCCAACATTATTGGTTTAATTCTGATAATTATGCGCCTCATTGCTATCATTTCTTTCCAATCTCCAACTCACATTTTGAATTGACATGATGCATCCTTCATCATGGTCATGAGACTGGCATTACCTGCTGTTCTATTCACCTCTGCATTCTGCTCAGTTCCTGACCTGCTGCTTTGGTTCCCAGCCTCCTGGTTTATTCGTTTAAATCCACCCAATTTCCACAAGCAAACCTCCACGCAAGGATGTTGGTGCTCCTGTGGTTAAGATGCAACCTGTCCATTTTTGAAAGCTCTCACTTGCCCTGGAAGAGAAACTAATGATCCAAAAATTGAAACTTTTCCCCCTGTACGAGTTCTTCAACCACATGTGAAACCTTCCTAATCATTACCTGTTTTCCACGTGGCCATGGGAGTAATTCAGACATTCCAGTGGATTGTTCTCTCTCTCTATCTCACACACGCACACACACACAACATACGCATGCACACGTGTACACACAAAGAGACTTATGCACACAAATGCACACATGAGCGCGCACACACACACGCACATATACACACACACACACACACACAAACACACACGCAGACAATCACACACCACATACTTGGAGAAGTATACCAGTAACCTTATAAATAATCGGAATGACAACTGGAATGAACGAACTCGTTAAAGGTAGAATGCGAAGAATTAGGGTTACTCTTCATTAAGCAGAACGGACAAAGCTGTGAACATATTGCAGTGCACAAAATTATACAAAAAAAAATCACAGCTTAAAATACGAAAGTTCTGTTCCTGTTCGTTGACATTACAGCATCTTGGAGTCCTAGTTTCAAGATTGTCAGCACAAGAGAAAAAGTGACATAAGGAAAAACTTCTTTATTGAGAGATTTGTTAGAATTTAGAATGCTCTGACTGGGAGAGTTGTGAATGAAGATTCCAAAAGGAATTGTATATATATTTGTAAGTTACAAATGTGAAGGGCTGCAGAGACCGGTTGGCAAATGGGAGCAGTTTGGGAGACATTTTTGGAGCTGATGCAAACACAGTGGCCCAATAACCTCCCTCTGTCCATTAAAGTTCTGTGCTCTATCACGTACAGATGCAAGTCAACATCAGTATCTGATTATTTCCTATTGTAAATGTTGGCAAATATCTGATCATATTTGCAGCAGCATAACCATTTAAAATGCAAGTTTTGCAATGTCAGCTTGATGATGAAGTCTAATTATTACTCAGCACATAAATATTTTAAATCTTGTATCCCAATTACGAAAACAATTATTTTTTTATTTGGCATAAAACACTTTGTAAATGTTTGACTTTTCTCTCATACTGAAATAGGTTCATAGATTTTTTTATCACGAAGCAAATTTCGCATTAAGTGCCATTCGTTCTTTTAAAAAATGCAAGATTTCAAATTATTGTTCTCTTCAACGTAATATCACAACTCATTTATTTAACTTAATATTCACAGTGCATGTAGAATTATTGTCATTTTTCAACTGTTGGTAAAGAGCTGAAGCTCGTGCATTTAAGGGAGAAATTAAACTGATTGTTATTAAAATATATAAGAACGCTTTTTCTATATGATCAATTATTTTCTCAATCTAAGTATGTAATCGGTCAGACGCCAAGCACATTCCAAATGTTGGTGTGACAATGTATTTATTTGAATACCGAGTATGTAATTATAATCACGTCTATAGTCAGACAGCATATTCTTTGTTCGAAATAAAATAAAATGTGCATTATTTATTATTGAATCATTAAATGTTGACAGGCGTTTGTATTTTTGTTCCATAAATATAACATCAACCTAATTGTTTTCAGAGATGATGCAATTATTGTTTGGTTGAATAATCATACTTCACATCTTATTTTTGCGCAATTCATGAAACATAGCAAATATCTCATTATTTTTCGGATCATAAACTCATCATCTTGCAATTAGAAGCTTCGTTGAAAACAGATTTAAAGGAATCAGAATTCAGGCAGAGTGTTACTGAACCTCATAGCTGTGTGTGGCACTTAGTAAGATCCTGGCCTGCACCGAAATGCCCCTAAATCAAGAACACGACCACGTGATTCAGGGCAGCCATTCAAGCATTATTTCACAACAAATCATTTGGAATCCACCTTGGGCCGGGGGGAAACTTGCCACCAGGTTATCAATGGTCTCCATGTAAGTACAAATGCTGTCCAAAGTAGACATCATTGACTCGCTAGCAACCAAGCTTTACAAATTCATTTCCAGTCAGACCCTGGCCCAGAGAGCAGCTTTGTGGACATGGAGTGCCACAAGCAAACCACATAATTACATACAGTGATGACAACTGTCCTACCTCCCAAACTCCATACATCTGCAACCTGTATAGGCAATGGGTGGAGACGTTAACAAGGCGAAAGCGATGACAGCCGATGCTGGAACTTAGAGTCGTGAGGCTGGAGCTGGAAAAGCACAGCAGCTCAGGCAGCATCCGAGGAGCAGGAAAATCGACGTTTTGTGCAAAAGCCCTTCATCAGCAATAAGAATGGGATCCATGAGGGTGGAGTGATAAATGGGAGGGTTTGGGGCTGGGGAAAGGTAACTGGGATTGCAACAGTTGGATGGAGGTGTGGGCGATGGTGATACATCGGAGGGGTTGGTGGAGCGGATTGGTGGGATGTAAGATGGACTGGTGGGCACGGTGGCTCAGTGGTGAGCACTGCTGCCTCACAGTGCCAGGGGCCAGTTTCGATTTCAACCTCAGTCGATTCTCTGGGTGGAGTTTGCACATTCTCCCACATGTCTGCATGGATTTCCTCCGGGTGTTCCGGTTTTCTCCCACAGTCCAAAGATGTCCAGGCCAGGTTTCAGAGATCAGAGTGTTGGTAAAAGCAATGCTGTCATCACAAGTATAGGCATAGCAGATTGACAGCAACCATAGTGCTGTGGGTCTGAGGTCGCATGCAGACCCAGAGCACGTCAGTTATAACAATAGTTCTGTGGGATTGCACTGACATGTATACTCACAGCAGGTCAATAATAAGCAGATTCTTGTATATCTAGAGTCACCTTTGGAGGCAGAGCAGAGATAGAAACCAAGTTACTGTGGGGCTGGAGTTTAATGCACAGATAGCACAAGTAAATGAGAACCAAAGTACATTTGACCAGGTGTCATATGAAGAGTCACAGCATGACAGTGCCAAGGACATTACGGAGGTTCTGCTTTCACACGTAGAGAGAGACAAAGCCAATGCTGAACACAATGTTTTGTGTCTGAAGTTACGGGCAGAGACAGATAGAACACTGATAAACACATGTCGAGTAAAGGCAGATCAGGTACTATGACAGTGCTGTTGGCCAAGAGTCCCATGCAGTTGTAGAACAGATGAGTGGTAACCGCAGTGCTGGAGGTTTTCAGTCATCAGAACAGACAGATTATGTCAGGTAAACCACAGAGCTGTGCGTCTGGAGACAGTGTAGGTCAGGGGAAACACAGTGATTCTGTCTGAAGTTACTTGCCAGGACATTGACAACAATAGTGTAATGGATGAATGGAAAGCAAGGAAAGCAATGTAAGGGACACATGGATAACGAGGGAGGTTCTGAATTGAGTGAAAGTGAAAACAGAAGCACACTTAAGTTTCAGAAACATAAATTGGAAAAGGCCGATGAAGAATATCAGGAAGGCAAGAAGATACTAAAGCAAGGGTTTAGGGGAGCAAGAAAGAGCCATGACATGCACTAGGCAAGCAGAGTAAAGGGAAGTTCCAATATATTCGATGCTAACATTGAAACCAGGAGCATAACGAGGAAGAAAATGGACAAACAAGGATAATGGAGGGAACTTATGCTTGGATGCAGAGGCTGTGGATGAGATACTGATGATTACTTTGCATCGGCATTCACCCAGTAAAAAGACATGGAGGAAAAAGGAAAATGAAATATGTGCGGAGTATACAGATATGCCAGGGCACAGTGAGAGCAAGAAAGATATGGTTTTGAATCTCTTGAGATGCATTCAGATGGCTAAGTTGCCAGGGCTTGAAAGTATCTACCACAGTTATTTGAGAGAGGGAAGAGAAATCATTGTTGCGGCTTGGAACACGAGCTTTGTGTCATCGCTAACCACGTAAGAGATCCCGGACGACTGGCGAATAGCTGTTGTTTTTCCTTTATTCAAGAAGGGAAACGGGGTAATACAGGAAACTATAGGCCAGTCAGTTTTACATCGGTGTTTGAGAAGATTTTGGAGAGAATTCTTTGTAATATGATGTACATACACTTGGAAAAGAATGGCATGTTTAGGGGCAGCCAACGTGCTTTCGTGCAGTACAGGTCATGTTTTTCTGACCTAATTGACTTTTTGAGCAGGTCACAAAGGGGATAAGGGTAGAGCAGAGTATTTTGCTTACATGGATTTTAGTAAGTGTTTTGAAAAGATACCACCTGGTGGACTCATGCAGAATCTTAAGATGCATGGGATCCATGGTGACGGGGCCGCGTGGATACACTTTGGGTTATCGAAATAAGGAAGAGGATGACTGTGGAAGGGTATTGGATTTCTGTAGGTCCGTGACTAATGGTTTTCCACGAAGGTTCTTATTGGGACCTCTACGAATTCTGATATATTGAAATGACTTAGTTTGACATGCAGATGTAGAGCCATAGTATATCACTGGTACTCACAATGCTGTGGGTCCATTGTCATAAAATCACAGACATGTACAGCAGGGAAACAGGACCTTTAGTCCAACTACTCCATTATTTACCATTTGGCACTTATCTCTCTCAATGTTTCCTGCTCATATGCCCATCCAGATACTTTTAAAATGTTGTAACTGTCGCAGTGTTTATCGTGTCCACTGGCAGGACATTTCATGCATGCACCATCTCCTGTGTGAAAAAAGTCGCCCCTCATGCCCCTTTTAACAATTTTCCCTCTCACCCTTAAGCAAATGCTCTCCAGTTTTGGACTTCCCTAATGTCGGGTAAAGGTATAAACTTTGCAGCTTATCCATGTCCATCATGATTTTGTAAACTTTTATAAGGCCACCCATCGGCTCCAGGGAATAGACACAACAGCTTGCTGAGGCTCTCCCTGAAGCTCAACCGCTCAAACCTTGGCAAATTTCTTACACATCCTTTGTGTTGCGGGCAGTGTTGTAAGTCTGGAATCAAGTGCAGAAACAGCGTGGACCAGTGTCAACTGCAGTGGTGTGGACAGGTGTCATGTGTAGATAGATATCAGTTCTGTGGGAATTGCTGTACTTCGGGCTCGCTCTCAAATGTAGAGAAAGGACAGATCAATGGCAACCACGGTGCTTTAAGTCTGGATTTGCATGTTGAGACAAAGCAAGTCATTGGTTATCACCATGTTTTGTGCTTCGAGTCACATGCAGATAGAGTGTAGGTTATTTCAACGCAAAACTACGTCGGCCATGCGGCATATATTGAGACAGAATAGTTTAATAGAACACCCAGTGCTTTGAGCCTGTTGTTACGGAGTAGGACTGTGAGTCTGTCGTCACTTGTAGATAAGCGCAGGTTGGAGTAAACACATTGCTGTGGGTCTGATTCGAATGCAGATGCAGAGCAGGTAAGCGGTAACCACAGTGCTGTGTAGGTAAAAACAATGACTGCAGATGCTGGAAACCAGATTCTGGATTAGTGGTGCTGGAAGAGCACAGCATTTCAGGCAGCATCCAAGGAGCTTCGAAATCGATGTTTCGGGCAAAAGTCCTGTGTGTCAGGACGCGGATGTATGGGGGAGCAGGTCAGGGGATACCACAGGCCAGTGGGTCTGGAGTCACATGTAGAGACAGCAAGTTAATAATATATACACTGTTGTGCTTCTGAAGTCTCATGTCGAGACAGAGGCGATCAGTGTTGCCCCCAGTGCTGTGGGTTTGGAGTTATAAGCAGAGATAAAGCCGATTGTGGTAACCACAATGCAGTTGGCCTGGAGTTATATAGAGCAGTTCAGTGGTAGATATTGTTCTGTGGGTCTGGAGTCGAATGAAGAGACAGTGTAGATGAGAATATTTACAGTGCTGGTGTTCTGGAGTCACAGGTAGAGGTAGAGTAGATGAGTGTGAAACAGCGTGCTGTGAATCTGGATTCACATACGTAGCCTGAGCAGATCAGTGAGAACCACAGTGTTTTTGGTCTGAATGCGAATGCAGAGAGAGAGCAGATCATGGGAAAATATTGTGTTAATTTTCTGATGCTGCAGAGAAAAACACACAGAGCCTATCCATAAAGCTGAATAACACCATTCATGGCAACATTATTATCAATGTTTTCTGGCATCCAAAGATCACGGTGTTGCAGTGGTTAGCATTGCCGTATCCCAGTGCCAGGGACCAGTGTTTGATTACAACCTTGGGCGACTTTCCGTGTGGAGTTTGAACATTCTCCTCTCCTCTGCCTGGGTTTCCTCCAGCTGCTCCCGTTTCCTCACACAATCTGAAGATGCGCAGATTAGGTGAATTAGCCATGCTAAGATGTCCGTAGTGTTCAGGCATATGTTGGTTAGGTTCATTAGTTCATAGAAATGTGGATTAATAGGGGAGGGGAATGCTTCTTGTTGGGTTACTCTTCAGATGCTCAGTCTAGACTTGTTGATGCAACCTATTTCCTCACTGTAGGGATTATGTGAATCTATCATTTTGTGGATCTGGCGTAAGACACAGTGCATACCAGTAGTATCAAGAGAGCAGTGGATTGCAGTCGCGTGTAGAGAATAAGGAGGTGAGTGGTAACCAAGGTGCTGTGAATCTGGATTCAGAAGTAGAGACAGACCAAGTCATTGGTAATCATAATGCAGTCTACCTTGAGGCAGACATGGAGACAGAGCTCATCGGTGGTAACCAAAGTGCTGTGCATCTCAGGTCACATACAGAGACAGAACAGATGTTTTGGAAGCACAGCTTTGTGTCACATACTGAGATACAGTAGGTCAATGTTATGCTGAGGGTTGCAAACGTGCACTCACATGGAGATGCAGAGCAGATCTGTGGTATAGTCAGTGCTTGTTTCTGTAGTCACAAGCAAAGACAGAGTAGTCCATTGCAAAATGGTTGTGGGTTCGCAAATAAGTCCACAGCAGGTCAGTAGTACCCACAGTGCCGTGGGTCAGGCATCACTGAGGAGACAGTGTCGGTGGGTAGTTACACGGTTGGAGTCGGTTGGAGTCACATGGTAGCTGATATATGTATTCACGGGTATTGGGGGGATCATTGAAGATTTCCACAATGATCGTCTGTTGATTTCCATGCGCCAACAACTCCTTCGAGAATGTTACTCAGTTCAAACTACTCCATCTGCCTCAATGCCATTCCAATCTATATCCCTCAAGAACTTAAGCCTGGCCTCTGGCGAAAGCTTGGCACGTTTTGTTTGTTCCCAATATCAAATGATCCATCTGATATTTTACAAATGGAGCAGTCACTCGCTTGCTCAGCACGGGTAGGAGATCGATACCACAGATTGTGGAAAGGAGTGAATGGAAGTAAACATGATTGGAAGTCGACAGTTTGCAGAAATTGTTCAAGGCTGTTGAAAGAATATTGTGTTCAATTTGAGGGAATGGAGTATGACGGCATATAAGCTGTGCTACCCTATCACAACACCCTGTTTACACCCCATTTTACTACTGTGAGCAGATCTGAGAAACAGATCTTACAAAGGTTTAATTTTCCTTGGATCAAGTAAAATATAGTTTTACATGAATGATGCATGGACTTCGTGGGTTACCTTTTGAGGAGACCTGTATTTTCTGGAATTGAGAAGGTGAAGCGGTGACCTGATTGATGTCGTCAATATATGACCAGTAAAAGACAGTGAATATAAAGATGTTATGATATAGAACCATCGAGTTCATGCCGACCCCCTGAAGAGTTCAAGACCTGATGAAATTCTCATCCTCCCCTTTTGACCTTGATTCACCAAGTCTAATTTAACTAAACTGCGACATCTTTGGAAAGTGCGAGACAACTCGACAAGTCAGAGGAAACCCAACAGAGATGATGTGAAAGTACAAACTCTACACAGCCAGTATGCAATTGTGGAAGAGAGCCTCAGCCCTGTCGCTGTGAGACCGGAATGCGAACTATTGATCCATTGTGCTGTTCAATGAAGGAAATCGAAAAGTGGCAAACATTCCTTGATATGGTACAACACAATATTTCATAATATAACATGACATCATATAATATACAGCAATGTTGGTGAATATATTATTCCAGTTTTGACCTCCTTAAGTGAGAAAGTGCAACAAAGGGATATGAAACTGATTCCTGGACTGGATCGACTGATGCATGAAGTGAGGAATTATTGGTTTGAATTTATTTGTTCTTTCTGTTCTTCCCCAGTACCCAAGTTGTGTATGTGCAGTTGCGAGACCCTACGAAAAACAACAGGTGTATAAACCCTTATTCATTTTTCACCAGCAGGAAGGAAGGAAGCACCACAGGGGCTAGAGACAAAAAGTGCCCTTCGTGCCAAAGAGCAATGTTGCACGATCAAAAAGATGAAGGGGAGAGCAGGGATAAAATCAAAATAGAGTAGGAGGGGATAAATAAAACACTCTACTCCCAGCTGTGCCCGCCTGTCACTGAAAATCTCGAGGATGTTGGTAGGCACCCTGTGCTCCTTCTTCAGGGACATCCGGACTCAAACATGACCACACAAGACGGGTAGGCAATCGGTCATAACCACCCCCTCCACGTCCCGCTGCCTCGACCTGTTTATGACCAGTTTGCACAGGCCCAGTAGCAGACCCACGAGTAGCTCCTCCGACCTATCCTTTTCTATTGGTATTGGGTGCCAAAAGAGCAGAAGTGTGGGGCTTACGTGCAACCAAATGCAGAGGAGGAGCTTTTCAAGAAACTCAAAATGAAACACCCAACATATCATTGGTCCTGAACGCCCGAGCACCACAGAACAAGCAGTTGGGCTGGAAATCCGTCAACCATCGCAATCTTCACCTAAGCCTGTGCCCTCTGATCCTGGTCTCTCATGCTGAATGGAACATCTTCCCTCATCCACTCCATCGAGGCCTTTCAGTATTCTGTATGTTTCAATTTGCTCATCCTTCATCCTTCGAGATTCCAGCGGCCCACATTCCTAAAACTTCCCTCATACGTTAACCCTTTCATTCGTGGGAGTATTGTCCCGCGTCCTACAGACCCGCCCTCGGACCAGCACATCATTCCTGAGAAATAGGCCCAAACTTGCTCACAATGATCAAAATGTGGTCTGACCAGACCAGAGCCTTATAAAGCCTCAGAACTGTATCCCTTTATTTTTATTCTCGCTCCTACCTGTCTTGTTTACAATTGTGCAAGTGTGGACCCCCTCATTACTGATATACAAACGAGAGGGAACAGGATATTTTTCTTTATTCCGGTAGCAAACATAAAATGATGCACTCAGTCAGCGATGCCCACATACCATGAAAGGTTTTATTTATAAATTTCTGAAAGTTTCACCTGAGTTGCCAACAGATTGTTTCATGCTTTCATGATGTAAAATATTTACCTCCTTCATGGAACAGATTAACTGCCGGATGTCATTCTGTCGACTTCAAACGATGTTATGCAGCTATTATGGAATGAATCACAGCACCATTTGTTTCATAGTGAAAAACAGAAACTATAAACAGGGATAGATCATTCAAGCATTCGAGCCTGCTATAACTTTCAATGTGACCTTTGGTGATCACCCAACACTATCCCCTGTTACTGTTTTCTCACCATAACCTTTGATCCTTTTCGTTCCAGGAGCCATATCTGATTACTTCGAAAACAAGATTCATTTTTTTTCGCCTTGACTGCTTTAAGTGGCAGATGGTTCTACCGTCTCCGCGCACTCTGAGTCAGGAAAGTTTCCCTACCTCCGTTCTAAATGGCCTATCCTGAATGCCTTCGACTGAGACCCACTTGGTTTTTAACTCCTCTGGTCATCGCGAACATGCTTTCCTGCGTTTAACCTATATACTCTTGCTAGAATGCTACAGATTCAGGCAATTCAGCCCCTCAAACCTCTTTCCGAACCTTAAGAACAGAGATAAGTAAAAGTAATCTTCAGCAAGAGAGTGGCTAATCGATGGAATTCATAGCAACAGACCGTTATGTAGACGAAGTAATCACATTCATTTTGGACTGAGAAGGTTAGGTTCCTCAATATGAAGGAAACCTAAGGTTACCGTGAGATGGCGAGGGATTTTTTTTGAGAAACATACCAGCCAGGATTGAATGCCAGAGAAGACTCATTGGCCTGAATTTGTGCTCCTATGTCTTATGGTCTCATGGGCTTTATACCTAATTCGTCCTTAAAATTGGCTAACTGCAAGCCACCTTATACAAAAAGATTTAGAGACAAGTATAACCCAACTAAAGTTAGCTTAACGTCTAACATGTTAGAATCTATTATAAAGGAGGTATCAGTAAATCCTTTAGAAATTCAGAGTATCATGAAACACTCTGAGCACGTATTAACGGTAGGTTTAGCGGTATTGTAACATGTATTGACATAAAATGAAAAAGACTTGCTATCTCGGCAAATCATACCATTAAAGTACATTATCGTAAAAGAACAGAGTGCAGAATACATTGTTACAGCTTCGGACACGCAGCAGAGAGAAAACTAAGATTAGAATTTCGCAGTTTTGTTTCAAAGGTTGAGATCAGAGTGGGAAAAATTGTTCTTGAATATTTTGATATTTGAATAAAAATATTTAAATCTTCTGCCCGTCAGAAAAGGATGAAAGATAGTATAATCCTGGTGAGGTGTGGGATCATTGATTCTGTCGGCTGCTTACCCGAGGCAGCGGGAAGCATAAATGTAATTAATTAATTGTCGACGAATCTGAAAATACACTGGGCATGTTCATGACTCTATGGTATTTCTTGCGGTATTGGGCACAGCAGTTACCGTACCAAGTTGTGATACATACAGACAGGATACATTGTATCGTGCACGAGAAATAAAAAGTAAGCTTCTTGAAGTACATCAGGAATTTCCATAGCCCTCTGAGAACGTAGAGACATTCTTGTGCATTCTTCACCGTAACATCTACGGGGAAGCTCTGGACAGGTTGTTGGTGATCGTTACGTCTGGTAACGCTCCTGACCATCTTCATCTTAGCACCACTGATGCAGAGAGATGTATTTAATACACTCAGCCATGAGTTAATTCCTGACACTGCTACTGGAATTCAAAAGCCACAGGTGGGACGTCAATCCGGAATGGCTAGCTTGCCGGAGGGTGGGGTGGGGGTGGGTGTTATGTTGTGGGGGCATGTGCGGAGGTCGGTGGGTGGGTGGGAGCTGAACATTTCTTATCAGGGTAGTTGATCTCACCCCACCGTGGTATACTTTCGATGGTGATGCAACATTGACTGCTCACTGTGGACTGTCACTTTAACAATTCAAGAGCTCAGAACTTGAGAGATTATTAACTACAGATAATCTCCAAGCCCGCGGAACAGGGCTCCTTTGTTTCATTTATCTCACTGTGACTTTGCAGAAATTGTTGGGCGATAATATAATCTCTGCCGTTGCTCCTCGCAACACGTGATTTTGGGGAAGTCAACACTGATTGTGGGAGGTTTAATATTAAGTAAGTTGCCACAGGTGGTTTCATCCATCTGGAATTGATGTGAATGACCCTTCACAGATTGAGCACAGCCTTTACCATTTCCGGACAGGCCTGCCACTGAGTTAGATCCTGCTGAGTTTGGAGATTGACACTGTGGCACGAAGTGCAGACAAGATAAATGTTAAGACATGCAGAAGGAGGCTGAATGGACAGAGAGAGAGCATGAAATAAAGGTCGTGGGAGTGATGAGGGAGCAAGAGATAAGCATAATGGAGATTGCAAGATTAACAGGAGAGGTGGAGGAGACAAAATACTGTAAAAACAGGTATTACAGAAAAATTGAGCTGCAAACCCGAATGATGGATAGAGAGACAGAAGGAAAATGTGTTAGTGAGAATAATGTGAGATATGGAGAAGGAAAGTAAACGGGTTAGAAAACGGGACCAGTTCCTGCGGATTGGAGGGTGGCTAATTTTGTACCATTTTTTAAGAAAAGTGGGAGAGAGAAAGCAGGAAATTATAGACCAGTAAGTCTGACCTCAGTGGTGGAAATGTTGCTGGAGTCTATTATAAAGGATGAAATTACGAGACATCTGGATAGTAGTGACATGATACGTCAGAGTCAGTATGGATTTATGAAGGGGAAATCATGCTTGACTAATCTTCTGGAATTTAATGAGGAAGTAAATCTGAAGATGGACGAGGGAGATCCGGTAGATGTAGTGTTCCTGGACTTTGAGAAAGATTTTGATAAAGTCCCACATCGGAGGTTAGTGTGCAAAATTAGGGCGCATGGTGTTTGGGGCAAAGTATTAACGTCGATTGAAAGTTGGTTGGCTGACAGGAACAAAAAGAGCAGTGATAAACTGCTCCATTTTGGAATGGCAGGCAGTGACCAGTGGGGTACCGCAGGGATCAGTGCTGGGACCGCAGATTTTTACAATATATATTAATGATATAGAAGATGGTATTAGCAAATTTGCTGATGATACTAAGCTGGGTGGCAGGGTGAAATATGAGGACAATGTTAGGAGATTACAAGGTGATCTGGACAGGGTAGGTGTGTGGTCAGATGCATGGCTGATGCATTTTAATGAGGATAAATGTATGGTTATCCACTTTAGTGGCAAACACAGGAAGGCAAATGGAATCAATTTATGTAAAGGGGCAGTACAAAGAGATCTGGGTGTGCTTGTACACCAGTCAATGAAGGTAAGCATGCAGGTACAGCAGGTAGTGAAGAAGGCTAATAGCATGCTGGCCTTCATAACAAGAGGGATTGAGTATAGAAGCAAAGAGGTTCTTCTTCAGCTGTACAGGGCCCTGATGAGACCACACCTGGAGTATTGTGTGCAGTTCTGGTCTCCAAATTTGAGGAAAGACATTCTGGCTATTGAGGGAGTGCAGCTTAGCTTCACAAGGTCAATTTCTGGAATGGTGGGACTAACGCTGAAAAACTGGAGGGAGTGGGATTGTATAACCTTGAGTTTAGAAGTCTGAGAGGGAATCTGAATGAGACATATAAGATTATTAAAGGATTGGACACTCTGGAGGCAGGAAACATGTTTCTGCTGATGGGTGAGTGCTAAACAAGAGGACACAGCTTAAAAATACGGGGTAGACCATTTAGGACAGTGATGAGGAGAAACGTCTTCACCCAGAGAGTGGTGGCTGTGTGGAATGCTCTGCCTCAGACAGCAGTGGAGGCCCAGTCTCTGGATTAATTTCAGAAAGAGTTGGATCGAGCTCTCAAGGATAGTGGAATCAAGGGTTATGGAGATAAGGCAGGAATAGTATACTGATTATGGATGATCAGCCATGATCATATTGAATGGTGGTGCAGGCTTGAAGGGCAGAATGGCCTACTCCTGCACCTATTGTCTATTGAAATACAGGTATAGAGAATAACAAGCGGCAGAGAGAAAGGAGATAAATTGTTAGAGTGGAATGCAGAGCAGAGAATGACGAGAAAAGTGTGCGTGAGAGAATGATTAATGAGGGACAGTGAAAGAAGATGAATGTGTTCAAGAGGAAAAACAGGAACAAAGACTAAAGAAAGAAAGATACATGGAGAAAGAATTGGAGAAAGAGAGATTGGGCAATGAGAGTGAAAGAGTGTTTGAATGAAGACATTACAGAGGGAGTGAATCATACATTGTGTGACATAGGTGAGTGAGTAAAAATAACAGCGTTCAAGATAGAAACAGCGACAGAGACATTCATGAAGGAGAGAGAAATTAATAAAGTGCGAAAAGAACATCAACAACACACATAGGTAGAGACAACCGCAGTGTAATCTATTTTGTTACGGATATCCTCGGATGTAGTTCAGCAAATGTCAGCTCGAGGATTGTACATTACTCTATCGTCGTAAAGATCCTGGTTTCTTACATTCATGTCAAAACGCTTGTGTGAAATAACATTTTCACAGTGAGGTCGCTGATTGGATCAAGACAGAGTGATAGAAAGTCTTTGGGCGATAGGGATGCAATAAGATGGCGTCAGGATCTCAGATGTTGGCGGAGAGAAGAAGGACATCTCATAGATCAGTACCCTCTGAAAGCACATCATCAGTGTCTTCACTCACCCTTCATTATATTTTATTCACAAGACGTGGTGTACATTGGCCGGTCCACCATTTGTTGTCCATCCCTATTTGCGCCCCTTGAGAAGAGAGTGTGGCTGATCTCCTTCTTGAACTGCAGTGGTCAGTGTGCTGCACGCAGACTAACAATAAGCCGTCAAGGAGGCACTTCGAGGATTTTGACCCAGTGACTTTGAAGGAACTCTCGAAATATTTCACTTACCTTTCATTCCTATTCATTCACTTCAAATGCGAGCCACTTGTTCGGCTAACATGTTTGCTCTCCATAGTTCGCCTTGAGAAGGTGGTGCTGGGCTGAGATCTTGAAACAAAGCAGTCTGTGTGCTCTGTGTAGACCCATAACTCCATATGGGAGGTAATTCCAGAATTTTAACCTGTGACAGTGAAGGAATGCGATACACTTCCAAGTCACAATGGTGAGTGGCTTGGACAGGCTGTGATCCCATGCGTCTGCATTCCTGTCCAGCTGGATGGAAGTGATCACGGGATACAAAGGTGCTCAATCAGGATTTCTGGTGAATATCTGATGTGCATCTTGTGGAAGGTACACACTGCCACTGAGATTTGGTGGTCGAGCGAGTATTATGTGTGTGGGAAATCTCTCAATGAATTGAACTTTTTTGCCCTGAATCGAGTCTCTTGAGTGTAATTGCAGCTGCAAAAATCCAGGCAAGTGGTTTTCACATATCTCAGTTGTGCCTTCTCAATGGTGGATAGATTTTGCGAGTTGCGAGGGTTGGAGGTGAGTGGAGGGGAGAGTAAGGAGCTGAATTAGACACTGCAGGATTTCTCACCTCTGAGTCGCTCTTGAGCCACTGTATTGATATGGCTGGCCCAGGTTAGTTTCCGACTCAATTTTCAGACCCAGGATGTTGGTAATTGTAAGCTGTTGGTGGAATGGTGGGGGATGGATGGTTGCCAGTTTGTAATATAATGCAGATACCATTGAACGTCTAGTGGGAATGGTTTCATTTTCTCTTCTTGGTAAGCTTCAGGACATTAAATGTTGGCAGGGAGCAAATCAGTGAGTATAACACAATTGATGTCTAAGTGGCAACAAGTACTGAAGGACTGAGAATGGGGCCGACTCGGAAGGCTATGAGGGGGATAAGCGGTGAAGGCATGAATAGATAACCTGAAAGATCATTGTGTTTGTGAAGTGTCTGTCAAACAGGATAAGGGTGGGGCTGTTGGGCTGATGGGCTGCGTCAGCAATCCGTTTTCCCTTTGTAGTTTTTACCAATGATGCTAACGTGTGTGTCAATTCTGGCCCTTTAACAAAGTTACGTTGTCCTTGTTTATATTGAAGAGAGATCGTGAAGACAGAGTTTCTGTTATGTCTGTGGAGGGCTACTTTCAATAGTCAGAGGGAATTGGCAAGTTCTCCCTGTTCATGGTATTTTCTAGTTTGTTCATTTTTTAGCAGATTGTTAGAAATCCCCTGGTAACAGAGAAGCAGCTACAACAAAAAGAACTTCCATGCTTCAACAGATGTTTATCACCAGCTTTCTCTCTGAACGGTCTCCTGTACGTTTGAACCTGAGTTTGAATTTGCATTTTGCTAAGTGGTGCGTTTTCAGATGTTGCAGAAATTGGAACCGCTCCCTCACTTACTTGCAATAGAGGCATTTGGGTTTTCAACTACGTGAAGTTATTCAAAAGTCTGTTTTCATTCTGTTCCTGTTTCATACGTAGTGTTCAAACAATTTTTGCTTTCCACCAAAACGTACTGTTTGACCAGCTACACCACTCCTGGAATTTCCACTGTCCATCCGCCTAAGAAAGAATGTTCGGCTCTGGTGCGTCACCTTAAAATATTCTGACGGAGTCTGGCCTTCTCCATAACAGATGTCAACCTGATTGGAACTGCCCCATACTTCTTTCTCATCCAGGACAAATCTGGAAGACACAGGCTGCATCCAGTGTCTGACATGCTTCCCTAAAGTTCAATCTCGGTTTCAGAGAGATGTTAGAAAATATGACAGTCTCCAAACCTCTGAGAGAGACTAATCCCAATTCAGGCATTCCTGAGAAGGTTTAGGTGCCGTTACCACTGACATATGTCAATCTCCCCCGGCCAATGCCACTCCCCTAGGTTTCAGGATGCAAACAAAACTGCATTGCTTGATCACCTGCGTCTAAATTCACACACGTTTCATGGTACAGATCTCGCGATACACCTGGGAATGGGCATTCTATCTACTTTGGCTGAATAGGTTCGGGAAGAACAGGGGGTAATGAAGGGAAAAATGTGCCATTTTGGAAGGAGTCTCTCTCAGTTGCCCACACTGAACATAGGAGCTCACATTTAATATGCGGCCCTGACACAGAACTCCCGGACCACACACTGAATACACAGACCCCACGCAGAAATTAAAGACCTTATATTGAAAACAGATACACCATATTCTTGTGAGTGTTGGTGATTCTCCATATGTGTTAGTCTATATGTTAATATGTATGCCTCTGTTAACATATATGTGTCTGTGCTGTTTATGTTTGCATATGTAGCTGTTTCTGGGAAAGTGTTGTTTGACGTGTGTGTGTGTGCGTTTGTGTGTGTGTGTGTGTGTGGATCGGGGTGTGTTTATGTGTGCGTGGATCAGCCTCTTTCACTAACTACTTATGCACGGATATGATTCCACGCATGTGTCTTTATCTGTGTTGGTCTGTGCTTCTATACGTGTGTGCCCATCTTTTGTGTGTTTGTGCATTCATGTGTGTAACAATGATTGTGTCGTATTGTGTACCTCTGTTCAATGGAGTCTCTGCAATAGAGTCATAGAGACAGAGAGTTTTACAGAGCAGAGACAGGGCTTTTGATCGAAACTGGCCCTTGCCAATGAAAACATCCAACCACGTGGAGCACAGTTCCTTGCAGCTGGTCCATACACATCAATTTCCTGTCCCGGTATTGTCCAAATGACGTATACTTGTTGCTAACGTACCCACCTCGACCACTTCCACTGGCAGCTCACTTCATATGCGTACAATCCTCTGTCTAAAATCAAAATTTCCTCAGTTTCCCTTTTTACGTTTTCCACTCGAACCTTAAACTAGTTCCCTGCATTCCTCGATTCGCAAAGCCTGAGAAAAATACTGAGTGCATTCCCACTACCCAAACTTCTTGTGGTCTTCAAGAGAACTCCTCAGTGTCCTACATTGTCATGAAAAAAACCCTAGTTGACCAAACTGTCCCGAAAGCTCAGGCGATTGAGTTCGGGCAACATTTTTCTAATTGTATTCTGCATTCTTTACAGCTTAATACCATCCATCCGATAGGAAAGCGGCCAAAACGGAACACAATACTCCAACTGCAGCCTAGCCAACATGCTGTAAAACTGCAACATAGCTTTCCAACTTCAATACTCAATACCTTGACTGATGAAGGCCAGTGTATTGAAAGCCTTCTTCACTGCCCTGTCCACCTCTAACTTCACTTCGAATCAACCTGTGCCTGTACTCCAAGTTCCCTCTGTTGCAACACACTCCTTAAGGTCCGACCATTCACCATGAAACTCTGAACGTTGCTTAATTCAAAATACAACACCTCACCTATAGCTGTATTAACCTCTATATGCCATTTCTCGGCCAACTTCCAGCGCTGATAAAGGTCCTGCTGCAGGTTGTGATAAACTTCCTCACGGTCCACGTTTCATCCATCTTTTATTAGCATGCGCGAACTTACAACATATGCCTTGTATATTTTCATCCGAATCAATGAGAGAGATTAGAAAAGAGGTAATGTGCTATAAAAGTCATCTTAACTTCTGAAAAATGTCTTCACGCAGAGGTACCTGCATATCGTTCCAGGTCAATACTCGGTGTCACGAATGATACCCAAAATTAGTTTACTTCCTCGTTACAGAACAAGCAGAAACATTCCTCCTCATGGGCACGTTCGACTCTGAGCGTTGTCATTCCAGTCACAATTCTTCTCAAATCTGGTGTGTGTTTGAGTGTGTGTGTGCGTGCCTGTGTGTGTTTCTTTGTGCCTGTATGAATGTCTGTGTGTCTGTGTATGTATGTCTATGTGTTTGTTTTTGCCTGTTTGAGAGTGTGCACGCGTGTGTGTATGTGCGTGTGTGCGAGAGAGAGTGTGTATGTTTGTGTGTGTTATGTTTGTGTGTATGTGTGTGTTTTTGTGTGTGAGCGTGTGTGTGTGTGTGTGTGTGTGTCGTTGGAAGCGTTACTTTGTATTATGCAGTGAACTACTGTCCTCCTTCTCTGCTCCTCTGACTGAATCCGGAACGGTTTTCGATTAAATCTACTGCTGACTGTGCATGGTTTACGGAGGCCACAAAGGAAGGCATTTAATCACTTTGAACAGTCCGGAGATATTCAGACCTGCGCATGCTCCCAAACGCACGCAGGTAAACGAATGTGGTGTCACGCAGGTCGGGGTGAATTGAAGTTCCAAAGAATTTCGACAATTCAACAAACTTCTCAATCTTGTATTAATAAATTTGACAAATTGCATTCACGAATCGAAGCGAGATCAGTGCACACAAGAAACAGTTCCCTGTCATCCTCGTACTCTCAATCCGAATGAACTGAAGGCAAACACAGCTGATCAGGCCCATAAGTGCAGTTAAATATCTGAATGGACTGTGCCAACTCTTCATTAGCAAATGGAGGATTCAATATCTGATCGAAACACCAAAATTTCAAAGGTTCAATGTCTGCTCCTCGTTCTCACAGTGTGAGTAACCCGGGCTGTACTATGGGCGTTTAGGATTCAATTCACTGGGCAAGCAAGGCGAATGAATTCATTGAAATAATGAAAACTTGACACTAGAATTAGATTTTCAAACTGAAAATCATTCCGGTTATTGGAATTTGTCATGCCCATCAAGATTTTACATCGGAAACAGACATGGTGAGTTTCCGTTTGAATCAGGGATTGCAGTCGGAAACAATCCCCTGAGAAGAAACTCCCAGCTCTGCAAATTCCAGTGACAAGCGTCATAAGTGTTTTCACACGGAAATGGGACTGAATCGGCATTTCTGCAAATCCAGTGAACTGGTAGCTTTAATCCAGGATCATTTGCTGGAACAAGATGATTTTGAACCGAGTGACACCAGCCATTTTCGAGTTATGTTGCGAAATCTGGTAGAATTCATGCATAATCTGACAGATATTGAGTCTCTTGTAAATAGTGACGAGGACAAGACACAGTAACCCAGATTGTAACCTCTGACTTTATTTTCTTTAGTTTTGTTAACTTTTGCATGGTAATTTTGCATTATCCTGTCATTTACAGACACTAATTTTGTTTCTTCCCTTCTCCCATTTGTACTAAAGTATTGAAGATGGAATTCAAGTCCCTTCCAGTAAAATTAAACGTCTGGACATAACTCATCAATCATGCAAAAAATTAGAGTGACCTGAGTGCTGAGTGAATCTCAAACTTGCATACATGACAGGAGAATTTGAACCTCATAATACACACTAACAGAGAGTATGATTCAAAGACAGAATAAATCTCGCGATTAGTACATGTCCAGCAACAGAATCCCACAGTTATATACATTCATGAATCTGACAGTAAGAAATGGGGAGAAACTCTTGGTCAAACACAGAACCAGATGCTATTTAATGCCTAAGGAAGTCCATATTCACTGGCACTCTCCGTGATCGACACAAACACGCAGGAACCGCTGGAATATCAAACACAGGGCACTTTGCACAAATGCCAACCATCGACCATTTAGTTAATCTCTGAACTACAACATTCCGATTGTTAAAACGGCCTGACATCGAAGGGAAGGAATCATTAAACAATATTAAACATTGTGTTTTATCGAGCTCGTATCCATCCCTGCCATTCCCAAATTAGCCTGTACAGTGTCATTAAGTAATATACACATGCGCTTCTCCAACATGCAATCTTCATTGTTCAGGACTGTGAATACTTTTATTGGCCGTAATTCGTATTTCTGACAGAGTTGGACAAGTTTACATTTCTTTCAGTATTGCAGACAAAAGGCATTTTGAACGTTACTTATGTCCATAAATCTTGCATTTTTTGCCGAAACTGCCAGCGTAAAGCACCGGAAAATGCTGTTGGCTGCCAATCTTATAAGATCGAATGGATCGGAAGGAGAGACACTTCGAAGCAATGAGGAATTTGCAACTGCAACGGTATGTGATGGATGGCAGTTATAGGAAGGAGAGAAGTCTCAGATGCAGTCACAACGATGGGGTAACTCCAGGAATGTTAAGTGAGATAGGCAGCTATTGCAGGAGTCTTGTGTGGATATACCCATTTCCAGCAGGTATGCTGTTTTGGAAAATGTGATGGATTCTCAGGGTAACGTCGCAGGAACAGCCAAGTTTCTGATATTGAGACAGGCTCGAATGCAGCGAGGGGTACGATTGGCTCCATGAGATCAACCGTGTTAGGAGATTCTCTCGTCCAAGTTACAGACTGATGTTTCTGTGGCCAGCAGTGAAAAAGTAGAATGCTGCGTTGCTTCCCTGGTGCCATGATGAAGGACGTCTCAGAGAGCGTGCAAAATGTTCTCACGGGGGAGAGGGGCCAGCAAGAGTTCATTGTCCACATTGGAAGCAACGACATATGAAGTTTCAAGGTTGAGATTCTGGAGGCAGATTACAGGGAGTTAGGCAGAAATTTATAAAGGAGGTCCTCGAGACATGTAATATCTGGATTACTCCGGGTGCTACGAGATGTTCAGCGCAGGAATAGGAGGATGGAGCAGATGAATGCATGGCTGAGGACTTGTTGTATGGGAGAAGGATTCAAATTTTTGGATCATTGGAATTTGCTTTGGGATCGAAGTGGCCTGTACAAGAAGGACAGATTGCACCTAAGTTGGAAGGGAACTAATGCACTTGAAGGGAAATTTGCTGGAGCTGCACGGGAAGATTTAAGTTAGGAAGGTAAGGGCGTGGGAACCAGGGAGATAGTGACAAAAGAGATCAATCTGAGACTGGTACAATTGGGAACAGAAGCGAGTCAAACAGTCAGGGCAGGCAGGGACAATAAAGGACGAATAAAGGACATTAATTTCAATGCAAGGGTCCGAACAAGGAAGGCAGATGAACTCACGACGTGGTTGGGAACATGGGACTGGGATATCACAGCAACTACAGAAACATGGCTCAGGGATGGGCATGGCTTGCTGCTTAATGTTCCAGGATACAAGATGGATAGAAAGGGAGGGAAGAGAGGGGGGAGTGGTATTTTTGATAAGGGATAGCATTACTGCTGTGTGAAGGAAGGATATTACCGGAAATACATCCAGGGAAGTTATTTGGGTGGAACTAGCCTAAAACTAAGCTTATCCCACTTGTATACATTTGTGTCATATCCCTCTAACACATTCTTATTAATGCATCTATTTAAATGACTTCTTAATGTTGTCGCTGTAGCTGCATCTAACACTTTACCTGTCAGCATATTCCATATACAAACCATAGTCTGTACGAAAAGATTTCCCTATAAGTCGCTTGGAAATCTTCCCCGTCTCGCATTAAGATTATGCCTTCTTGCTTTGAGCTTCCCTTTCCTTGGCAAAATACCTTTGTTTTTCACCAACATCCTGGGTTCCAGTTAAAATTATCCCAGCCTATCCAGCCTCTCTGTATAACTCAACCACAGTCACACCAACATCTGCCCGCCTCCCCATATCCCAGAAAAGTTTGGGCAGAATATCTTGCAAATCTTTTTTGCACCCTCTGTCGTTTCATAATAGCCTTGGACCAGTCGCTGTGATTTTGGGAGTTTAGAAATCACATTTAAAAAAATTAAGTTAAAATGAATGCCTTTGGCAGAATGGCATAAACGTGACCGAAACATATTTCTCCAGAAGCATCATTAAATGAGCATGGTTTTATTCATACTTCTGGATAAATCAATGACAACTCATGGATTGTTTGTCAGATTTGTGATTTTCAAAGCTGCCAAGAAACGATGATGATGTATTTACTGGGTGGACATGTCCTGTACAAGCGTATTTTAACATCAGCAAAATAATTTGGATTCAAAACCATTGAGCGGTCGTTGACATTATTCTGTTGTTTAGGAATTATGTGTCGTGATCAAATTGAGATGAATAAGGTATAATGAGGTTTGTACACAGAATAATGCAAAGTTCTGAATGTGCTGCATTCTAAGTTTCATTTGGCAGTCATCGTTAAAAGGCAAAAATAAGTCAGTCAATATAGAAAATTGATTAATTTACTCGAGAACGGTGAGGAAAGCTTTGATAAAGTGGAGAATACATGATGGGCCACTGTTAGCAGGTACTGAGGGACGCAGAAGAAAGTGCGGACTGCAGATGCTGGGGATCAAAGCTTAAAAATGTGTTGCTGGAAAAGCGCAGCAGGTCAGGCAGCATTAAAGGAGAAGGAGAATCGACGTTTCAGCATAAGCCCTACTTCAGGAATGATATACTCACTGAGACCTTGTAGAGGGAGGAGGAGAGCTTCTTCTGAGGGACGCAGTGATGGATTGCCATGCGGATGGAGGAATGTGATGTGCAATTGATTGAATCTCATACGACGTCCACATTCAATTTATTTTGTATTAAATTCCATAAATATGAATGAAGAAATTGCAACCAACTCTGCTCATTTTTGCATATTCTAATGACCCTCGATATTTATCATGATGCCTCCGTGTCGGAACCTTTTGAAGACGAACGTCTCTGCGCAAACTAATGAATCCAGCGTCTGCAATAATTTGCTGCTGTGTCATTCCAAGCAGTGATTGTGACGTCTCTCCAGCAGATGGAAACGTGCTGGCCTTTGCTCCCACAATCACACCTGGCTGAAAAAAAATGTCTCTGTCTCTGACGCAGATCACAGTGAACTCTGGGAAATTGCCAGCCTTTCACCGAGCTTCTTCCTTTATTTTAAGTGTTTGTCTTCGACCTGCTGAGACTTTCCGTTGGTTTCTCGCATCGAAATTGCGCGCTCTTCTTTTCGGCAACTCAGAGATATATTTTGCAATAAAAATGGTACTTCTGTCACTCTAACATGGCAGCCGCTATAGGCGAGGTGCTTTTGGATTGACAAGTTGGGAACTAGTGGCAGAAGAGATGGCACTATCGGGACCCAGAACCTTAAGAGGAATCAGAGCAATGCACTGTGACCAAGAGCACAAATAGTGTCTGTCGACAAACTCAGAGCAGTCAAACAGAAACTCTTTGTTTCGTAATTCGACCTTTCTGGATCAGAATTGGAATGCTTTACTGTCACTTTATTGTTTCATTTTTCACCACGTACTGGCCCTTTAAACCTTGATTTCCTGGTTGATCTCAAATTGATGAGCTCCACTACACGACCCAGGCTTGTCCTTTCAGTCTGTCTAGTCAGACGGCAGATCCCACATCTCTGTACAGGCATATCTTTACACCATATGACTTAGAATGAGAAGAAGGCCATTTGGCCCAATGATTCTGCCTAGTTAATAAATGAAATCCTAACTTATCTAACAATCTTTAGTATCACTGTCTTACGTTATTCCCATATCTCTTAAAACCTGTATTAATTTAAAATGCATATCTCAGTCTTGTATACACATAATCGTCAAGCGTTGACAGGCATTACAGTGAAGTATTCCAGTGTCACACCCTCTGAAAGGCGAAAATCCTGAAAATGTCTGAGTTAAATGTTTGTGCTTGATTGCACTTCTTCTGTTGCTGACAACTCACATTTGCTCTTGGACGGCCAGTTTAGATTCGCTGGATGCCACTCCATGAGATGAAAATATGGAGTGTATGTTTGTGATAGAAGGGATTCCAACTCCACCAGGACTGTGGTCTGGACACTCCTGGCGATTCTGTTATGGGCGATGCATCTGTGACAAGTGTATTGGTTCAGAAACATTTCGACCAAGATGCATCACCGTTGTCGGTTCAGTCATCCATTACTGCAGTCTAGCTTTTGGGCCTTTCCTGTCTCGACCTACTTAGTCAAAGTTTGGTTCGTGGATAAATTCATGCTGATGGACATTGAAGAGTATGATGTGTGTCGTATTCACCCTCAGTGGAGTCTCCAATTTGTTTTCATGATCAATGAGACCTAATTTATCGAAGGGTGTACTGGGGAGAGCAGAAGATGTCAATCAGCACAATGTTTTCTTTAATCTATTTGACCTGCTGTCATTGAGATTTATGTATTTCTGAAGCCAGTTTTGACGATTTCCAGAGTTGCTCTTTTCACACCTCTCACACTGTCATGAACAATCGTGATCCTGTCCTGCCAATGGGAGAGGAAATAATTAATGAAAGTGATGGTGGTTCCTGAGATATTTCCAATCAGGCCTGTTCTTGTTCAGTCCAATTGGCAAAATACAGTTGCAATCGGGAAGGGAATAATGGCTGACAAGCTGAAAGAATGTCACTTTGAAGGTTGTGCATTGTATCTTCAAAAACTAACCTACACACCCCTCCCCCTGCATTGCGCACATATGCATGTAACTCCTACTGCGTGGGGAAGCACACATGCAGGACCTCTATTTCCCCAAAACCAGGAGTGAAGGCCATGACACCAGACGCCGGCAGCTGATCTAGCTTTAAGCAGTCTCGGATGTCTGGATGAAAGCAGAGCATTGTCCTTTCCTCTCCTTCACGGTGAGGAGTAACCTGATGAGAATCTCACCATTCCCATTGAGAAGATCGAACAAGAGGCAGCGAGATGATCTCAAAATCGAAATTGGCCTCACTGAACATCCGGCTCGAATCTGCCACTAAGATCGCCTCAGCCCAGATTCCACATAATCAGATTGAGTGAAGTTCAGAAACAGCAAGGAGAAACAAATGTTGGAGAGAGTTGTAAATCGATTTCAAAACCGCAGTAAAAGTTTTGTGCATGTATAAACAGGCAGTTTGACTTGTGGGGATTGAAATTATTCATGGAACTTAACAAGTCTCATTGAATCTGCTGGAAGAAAGCAGTTAATAGGTCAATTCTGACGAGTTTTCATCAAAAGAGTTAGGTTTCAGATCTTCAGCACACGCAGTTCTTAGTTTTATTTTAAATGTACAAGTGGTAATGAATGTCTTAGGAACAATGTTAATTAACAGCTGCATAAGATGACACTCATCCCCCATTCCGTTACGATGCACCTGACAAATGTCTTTCGAAGGGCACACCGAATAAAGGAGATGTGTCAATCGCTGATATCAATGTCGCATGTAATCATTTTAACGAGGAATGTATGAACATCCTGTACTATATTAGGAGATAGGGAGTGTGCAGAATGCATTGGACTCTCTCCCCAATGACCTCCCCAGGCTGAAGTGATAAGCAGCTCCGAACAAAGATCAATGTCTAAGCACATGACACGGGAGGCCTCTTGAAAACCTCTACAAAACAGTAGAAAATAACAGCAACATGAGGAACTGGGAATGCTGCATTTAATGACATAGAACGTGTGAAAGTGGGGACACTGCATGAGCAAGGAGACATTATGTGGATAAGGCAACTCCAGTCAAAATAACATGGGAATGTGGAAGCGGGAATATTGTCTGAAAAGAGAGGGACAGGTGGAAGTGCAAATTTTGCTGATCGTAGCAGAAAACACTTGGAAGTGAGAATCGTGTCTAATAAAAACAAGGAACATTTGGAAGCTGAAATATCTCAAAAATAACAAAGAAATGTGTAAGTAGGAATGTTGTCCAAAATAATTGCAATATGTCGAAGTCGTGATACTGTTTAAACCAACAGCACAATGTGGCTTTTGGAATGTCGTTTCAAATGAAATGATGGTGAGGAAGTGGGAATTGTTTTGAAAATAACAGGAGGATTTTTGAGGTGGGAATGCTGTCTGAAGCTGATTAAATTATTCATTGATATATTTATTGTCACTCGTATCTCGTTCCTAAACATCGTGAAAAGTATTTTATACTGTGGCCACTCTCCAGTGCCATTTTAAAGCAAAAGAAACATATGTCAAAACATAGTATATAGTGTTCGAAAATGAGTAAATGACATCAGAGAATTAATAGAATCTCTACCATGTAGAAAGTGGCCAGTAGGTCCCACACGTCCACACAGACCTTCTGAAGAGTATACCATCCAGATTCATTCTCCCATTACACTACATTTCCCCTGACTAATGCACTTCTCGACACATCCCTGAATAATATGGGCAATTTAGCATGGTCAATTCACCTAACCTGCATATCTTGCGATTACAAAAACTCTCCAACTTTACTGCTCTTTCATGGGCACTGCACCTCGGCGTCAGGCACTAGGTTTGCCCTGGCACTGCAACTGGAACAAATATCACTCCTCTTCAGCGCCATCTTTCCATTACCACGATGAGTCTTCGCTGGACCTCACCAACGCAGACACCAATGGTGCTGACGGGTGCAGAATCTGGCAAACTGCCATCACGATCAGCATTTAGAAACCAACGGCTGGATCAGTCACATTCAACATGGGTTTATGAAGGGGAAATTATGCCTCCCAAATCTGTTGATTTTGGGGAGAAATCAGGATGAGGCTGTTGATTTGGGCAATCAGCTATGGTCATGATGCATTATGCAGCAGGTTCAAAAGGCCGAATACCTTCCTCCTGCTCTTCTCGTAGGTGCTTCTCCAAGACGGTTTCGGACTTCCATCGGTCATGTAGCCCTGGCTGAGGCCGCCAGGTGTCGTACGAGGCCCAAACACGCCTCGACCACAGCCTCAAGGAATCTGTGTTCAGACTGTTTCGACAATGCAGAAGCCATGGTCACCAGTCCGCGCTGCTGGGCCCATTTATCGCCACAGGGCTCTTCACTGAAAGGCAAATAAAAGGAAATAGAAGATGGTAAAAAGATTACGGGAGAAGAGAAAAGTAATGAAATGAAAATAAAAGCGGATTGAGCAGACGACCTGGTGCTCAGCAGCCCAAATCCAACTCCATGTTAGTGGAAACCAGGGACAATGACAGGAAATATGTGGAAGTAGGAATACTCTATAACATTGCACGACCATGTGAACTGACATTTGAACACTCAGCAGTCTGCACTTGCATGCCATCGACAGCAATATAATGTCTACTAGGGAGGAAAACTGATACCTGGACTCTCAGAATTGTGCAGACTCTGTATTATCTACGTGATGCAATGTCTACAGTATTACAATGTACACAGCGTGAGAAGTAGTGTCAACTGTTTTTCATCAAATTCTCATGGTCAAGCAAAATAAATCCTTGACACTAATTTATAAATCAGCCAGTACCAATTCATTTATCTAACTCTAACAGTAAATAAACTATCTGAACTATTAAAAAACTGAATAAACCCCTTGTAATTACAAAATAATACCTAATAAAAGACGAGTTACGGAGGGCTCATGTTGTGCAATGGAAGTGTTCTCTCTTTGTTTCAGGAGATCCTGATGCATCTTCGAAATTTATTCATCATAACTAGGAAGCAGGAAACCAACCTTAATATAAGGGCAGTGTTTCCATCAAAATTAAGATTGACTGCTCTTTCATAATTATAAATTCATAGAGTCCTGCTGCCCGGAGATAGGCCCTTTCACCCAAAAAGATCAATGCCGAATAAAAGGTCACCCATACTAACCCCATTTCCCTGCACTTGGCCCATATCCTTCTAAATCTTTCCGATCCAATGTATTTGTCCAAATGCATTTTGAATGTTGCTATTGTACTCGCCTGAACCAATTCTGCTAGCTGATAATTCCATATGCCAACCAGCCTCTGCATTAAACAAAATGCTCTTCGTGTTCCCTTTTATTCATTTCCATCAAATCTTCAACTGATGCCCTCTTGTCCTTGATTCCCCAACACTGGGAAAAACTGTCCTTGTCTGTCATGATCTAATGCATTCCGATGAGATCACCCTATTTCTCCGATGCTATAAAGAAAATGTTCTATCTTTTCCAACCTCTCATGATAACTTTGAAAGTCGAGTCTTTGCAACATGCATGTAAACACATTCTGAACTCTTCCCAGTTTAATAACAAATGGTCTGTAGCACGCTGAGCACAACAGAGCACAGTACTCCAAGACACGACCTCGCCAACGTCCTGTCCGACTGCAAAGAAACCTCTCAATTTCAGTACTCAACGTCCTGTCTGATGAAGGTCAGTGTGTAATAAGACTTTCACTGGTCTGTCTATCTGTCACTCCACTTTCAAGGAACTGTGGTAGTGAATTCCAAGGGCACTCATTTCCAGCACCTTCCTTAAGGCCTTAACTTTCACCATGAAAAGCAAATCTTCATTTGAATTTACAAAATGCAAGGCCTCAATCTTATCTATACTAACCGTTCTTTGTTATTTCTCAGCCTGATTAAGGTCCTTCTCCAATTTATGATCATCTTTGGAACTGCCCATGATTCCATCTAGTTCATGTACTGCATGTTTCAGTTAATAATGACAAGTTACCCAAAATGTCTCATAAAATCAAATTTCCAATGTGTCTTCTAAATCAATCTTATGTACCTCAGCTGTTATCTTCACGGACCGGTGCATATGTAAACCATTTGTTCGAGGTAGGGTTAGGATTCTAGTTACATTAGATCTTAGTTAGTGAAATGTCATCATGATGAGCACAACGTGGATCCAATCCGCAACGTTGATCTGTGATTATTAACTACAGAATAGTTTCTCATTTGCTAAGAATAGTCTCCTTCTTCAAATGATTCCATCATGCAGCTGACAGACTCTACTGCGAAATATGGAATCACCGGTTTTACTGCTCATCGTCTTGGTGATTGTCGAGCCCATTACTGTGGATGGAGGATCTCGAGGTTTTTTTTGTTTGTAAGTACAATTATGTCAAAACGGATTTCATCACCATCAGCTCCACAATCGTGGGCTGTTTTGGAATTGAATTTTGACATCTACTTTGCTTTCTCTCAAGCAGCCAGAATCCCATTCCTGCCAGCTCTGAATGAAAAGTTAACATCTCATTTTGGAGAATTTTCGAAGAACTGTTCAATTGAATTTGCTACTTATCTGCCCTCAAAACTATGCAGCAAGAACTGTTCTAAGCAGCCTGGTTTCCACGTTGAAAAGAACATACTTTCAAGTCCCTTTTTGACCTGCTATTTCCAATCACTGCAATATCCTTTAGTCGCGACAACACTTCAGGATACCCATGCTATTCTAATTATGATAAACTTCGAGATCATTGTTTGGATTGTATTCAACTGCCTGAACCCAGAGCTGTGGAATGTACTCCGTGGGAACACAGTTTATTCTCTAAAACATAACTTAAATTGAAACACGATACAAAACTGTCTGGGATTCTGCTTGCGTATATCCTTGTGTTTTTTTAAATCTTTTTGTATGAAAGAAAACACTGTGCACAGAGTTGGTACACATATCCATTGTCAAAGTCACACGGGAAGCATTATGCTCAGTTCTGGTGCACATGTCACCAGACAGGACACTACTTGAAACACTGTGCTAAGGGATGGCCTCGATCCTCTTTGGTAAGACGACATGAGAAATCTGTGAATCCGACTTTCCTTATCCCTCGGTTAGACAACACTGAGAGAACTATGCATAGCGCTGGACTGCATGTGGCTCGACTAAGTCGCAGTAGGAGAACTGTGCTCGTTTCTGGTCTCTGTATATCTTTCTTAATCGCCCAGGGAGCTCTGTACATCGTCCTTGTCCCCATAAACCTTTAGTTAAACTTCACTGTGTCCGATGTATATAGCGATAGTATCAACTCCGTTTGTAAGACCACAGTCTACATAGTTGTTGTCTCCACATCTCTCAGTTCGACGACATTTGTAGGACAGAACACAACCTTCTCTCAGTGACCGCAATTGGAGTATATTGATACTTTTACTCTTTACCTTCCTTAATGACACACTTATGAGAGCACTGGGCACTGTTTTCCTCTTTACATCCCTTGGTAAGTTTACACTAGGAAGAGTTTTCGTGTCGACCTGCTTCGATTGGACCACACCAGCAGCTTCACTACTTAGTTAAATGACAGACGGGGCGTTAAGTCTCCTGGCGACATCCTCATTAAACACTTCCTTTTGTCTTACAGACCCCACACCACCTTGTGAACTCAAAAAATGGAATTTGTACGGAATCCCGTTATCTTCCGCATGACATTCGACAAAGTGACGCTTGTCTCGCAGAAAACTACTGTTGCAAGTCAAACCGGATGTGATGCAAAAAAAAAAATCGCATGTGAGCACCGTGTGAGGCGCCAGCTGATTTCTGTTGATCGTCTGTGTGCTATTGTGTGGATCCAATGACACTTGACTTACTGTTTTCTGAATTCTATAAATAAAATTAGTTGCCTTTCCTGTTGACTATGCGTTAGCTTTTCCATCATTTGATGGAGGGCATTGGGGGGGGGGAGTTCGTAAAAACAAGCAAAACTATTCCAACAGCACCACCCTCACAGAGTCATATCGTTCGGCCACAACCATTTGTCACCATTCCGAGCGAGGCCCTGTCATATTGGAAGACGTGGTTAAGGAATCGTCATGCTGGTTTGCATCTACCACCCTCTTTTAGCTGACCGTCTTGTCTTCTACAACATTAAAAAACAGTAATAAACTTTTGGAAAGCAGCCAGAAATCCTAAATCATTCTGGTTTTCGGACTTCAATTGCCTTCACCTTAAAAGACTTGGCTTCTCCGATGCCTATTCAAATTGTTTTAGGTTTGAGTGCCAAAGTCTTTCCTGCAGTTCCTGGTGAGGAAACCACAGAAAGGGAAATAATATCCTTGCCTTCTATCTTTCAAATCTTCCTTCCTCGAATACATTTATTCACATAATCTTTGGTAGGAATAAAGGCCACTCAGTCCTTAGTAAAGATGCAATGTTGCCTTCACACTGAGGACACATTTCTGTTGTTGGGTACAGTCATTGAGCCAAATCGACCAGAGCCTGCACCGATCAGTAAGTTCCAATCCGGGCATTCATGTGGCGACAATGGGGTTTAACACAATCACAATCCCTTAAATAACGTTGTATCATATTCCTCATGCATAATACTCTCAGCCCACACCTGACAGACCTGTGCAAATTCATCTTCCCGGGACTTTGTGAAGAGATAGCCATGGAGATGTGATGAATCTCTGCAGTTCATCATGGACATGGTACACGCTGTTTTTTCAGAGCTTCCGTGGTGTTGTGAACCACTTCTTTTTGTATGTGGCTCCGAAACATTCACTCTGATTTCATAGAATCATGACAGTCTGGAAACATGCCATTAGAACTAACGGACTCAATCAGAGCCTCCGGAAACCATCCCATCTCGAACCATTCTCCTCCCCTGCAGCACTACTCTTTCCCTGTCCAATACACCTAAACTACACGTTCCAGAAAACTATGGGCAATTTAGCATGTCCACTTCTCCTTGCCTGCATACCTTTGGACTGTGCGAGGAAACCAGAGAACTCGAAGAAAACACACGCAGACACTGGGAGTTGTCTGTTTACAGGTGCTGAAAGGCCTGCCGAGTTCCACTGGAGACTTCCCATTTTGTTAATATCTGAGACAGAAGGCCCAGTTTAAATTTGTAGTGATTGTATCAGTATGTCCTAATATATTCATCCGACGGAGGGTCCCTGTAAAATGAATAGAGCAACGGCAGTCCCTCCTCCCACAATTCCGCGTGTCTGTGAAAGGGTTCTATCTTTCAGCTTGTATGTCAGTCAATAAGAGCAATGCGAAAGTCCCGGGCGGCCAGGATACGAGCCAGTCTCTATTCCAAACGCTGAGAATAATGGGAATGGTACTCTGGATTCATGCTCCTCCTTCCATCAAAGCCAGAGGGAGAAGCTTCATTGAGGCTGCAGGACATAATAGCAAATGTTGTCACTCTCAACTGTGAAGCTATGTCCCCAAACATATATGCAGGTCTGCGTGTTCCACTTTGTACTTTTTTGACCCCATTCACAATGCCCAATCAATGATGTTGGTCCCCAAAGAGAGCCATCAGTCACCCACTGACCAATTCCTAGACTCTGAGTGTAAGGAAATATGTCCGTTGCCCATCATGATTCAGAAACATATATTCCATCCAAATCCATTGGTCAATGCGGCTGAGCCCAAACTCTGTGAGTTCAACCGGATCTCCCTGAAATTATGCATATCAAAATTAGCTTCTAACACTCAATTTGGGTTGGGCTGTTAGAAGAAGGAAGGAGTTACGGGAAGAGGTTGTTCCATCAGATGTCACTTGCAGAGTCTGGATGTTGGAGCTCGAACGTGTTTCTCAAAAGCAAAACACACAAGGCAGTCTTCACCTTGGATTCAAGTTGCAATTGGATCCTTTTCTGATATTCCGTGTTTCTTTCGGTGGACACCTAATATTTACACACAGAATGACATCATTGGAACAAATTATGCCATCATGGCCATATTTTCATCCATTTTATGATTATATTTCCCTATGTCTATCCTGAGGTGTCATGAGTTAATTCTCTCTCTGCTTGCCCATCTTTCAAAGTCTCGCATCATCTCTCCCTCTTTTTTCCTGATAGCTTCAACTGCTCCAGACGTTTAAATGATTCATTTATTTTATTCACTCCGGGATTTCGTATTTATCACCATACGCAACTGCAACTTCAGAATGTAGTGCCTTTTTGAAATATTATGTTTCATGTGTTGTCGGCAAATTCCATAGTGCCGTTACAAAAGGAATTTCAAGATCTTGACCATTCCGGACCGGCAAAATGATTCAAAGTCAGGATTGTGAGCGGATTGGATTGGGGACATGAGGGTGCAATGTTCACATATATCTGCAGCCCTTGTCCTTCCAGGGGGAAGTGGTCATTGTTTTGGAAATTGCTGTCTGCGGATCTTTGGAGAAGTTAAGCAATGCGTTTTGTAGTTGGTAAACATTGGTGCTACAGTGCGTTGAATGTGAGGGGACATCATGCCTGTGTACCACAACATGAAATGTTAACTGTTTTCCCTTCACAGATGGTGCCAGACCTGCAGAGTTCTCTAGCAATTTCACTTTTTGTTTATCCCTCACTCTTCTGAACATTTCTTATTCACATAGCCACCCAGAAGTCTTTCAAATGTTACACGATTATAAACCTGCACCACTTCCTCGGGAAGCTCATTCCAATCATTCACAATCTATTTGTGAAAGAGTTGCCCCTTTGCTCCTTTTTACATATTTACCATCTCATGTTAAGCCTATGTCTTTATGCATGGACTCTCTATTCCAGAGAAAAAGATTTGTTTGACTCTATTCTTGTCCCTCATGATTTTATAAACCTCTTTAAGTTTATCACTCAACTCCTAACTCTGAAGGCAAAAAATAGACCCATCCTAATCAGCCTCTTTCTCTATCTCAAACTCAAAACCTTCAACGCTGGCAACATCCTTGTAATATTTTTCTGAACCCTTCCAAATTTCACAAGATCCTTCCTATATCTCAGAGAACAGAATTGCACACAATATCCCAAAAGTGGTCTAATCAATGTCCTGCACAGACACGACATGATGTCCAACTCCTCTCGTGAAAGCAATGACCAATAATGGCAGGAATACCTAAACAGCCTTCACTGAATTATCTATCTCCAACGCTAATTAACTGCAAAACTGTTTGCAAAGTGCGACCACTCACGTCAACCAATTTGAACACGAAAAACTGACACAAGCTTCAGAATGTTAGTAAGTGGAAGAGCTGTGCTCGCTTTGCTGCTGACTGGGCAAAGACAGCAGTAAGAACGCTATTACTGCATCAATAGGCGTGGGCCAATCCGTAAGAAATAAGATATTGTGTGGGCATCTGTAACTATTTACCACATAGTCAACTGAATGTTTCACAGTAATGCAGACTGTTTCTCAGTTCAAGCAGTGAAGAGTAATCAATTCACATGACTGTTCCATTCACATGACCATGGTTGGAATCCAATCCGCTCGAGCCTGTGGGACTATACACTGGAGAATCATTTGAAATCTCGTAGAAAGGGTGTGCATACTCGACTCATTTGATAGCTCGTCTGAGGAACTCAGTGCAAACTAGGGAACCGATCGCTAGTGAACCTTGCAGCCTTCATCTGGATGTCGTGTTTATTTTTTCCTGGTACATCTGCAAGTGCTCAATCTTCCGAAATATTGATTAGCACAGATGGTGTCCAATTAGCCTGTTACACCTGTACTGACATGAAGCAAGATCATGATTGATCTGTGCCTTTATACCATCAGAAAATTGTGATACCTGAATTGGAAAAAAACATTTTCGGAGGAAAAGCTTTCAAACTGAGCATCAACCATTTTGATGAAAATAATGGCATTATCATTTTCAATACTGTAGCCAAAACGACTGCCCGCCACTGATCTATCATTACGTCCCTTGCAAATCCCTTTAACATGTCATGCAGTATAAAAACAGACCTTTCCCTCAAGCTGGTCCATTTTGGTAAACATGTCCACCTAGGCTAACACGATTTCCCAGCACTTCGCTCATATCTTGCTCCGATTTTCGTGTTCAAGCATTTTCCCAAATGCCTTTTAAATGTTGCTAATATACTTGCCTCAACTACCTCGAAGTTACACCTAATTTCCATCACTGTGCATGGTTCTATTATCCATGTCTCTCAGTTAGACCACACTGGAAGTAATGTACACTGCTCCAATAATAACAAACCTCTGTTAGACCATACCAGGAGCACCGCAGTATGGTGCACAGTTCTGATCTCGATTATGTGATGCTGTTTTGGTGCCACAATGTATTGAACATTTTATTAATTGAGACCTCATTTACTTTTCGCAGTTAATGAGCTGGAACGTGAGTGTGAAGGAGGGATCTGCAGAGAGGAAGACTGTCATGCAAATGAGATTGCCTGTAGTAGGAGATGTTTATTCAATGCCATCTGCTGCTTTATTGTAATTCATGAAAACGGGCTGTTTCCGATTGTGAGACTCAATTGACTTCCGACTAATGATCGCTGTCATTCCAATCAATCAGTTTCTGCTTTATTCTCAAAAGTTAACCATCCAATGACCAACTGCTTTCTAAAAGCGGGGAGTAACGCTCACTGCATTAATTACCACATCTTGGACGTCTGTGAGTTTTTCACTGGGATTAGTTTGTTCACACTACGACAGGAGAAATAGAGTGGTCCAAAATGGGAGGGACACTTTGCTATCATGAAGCTGTATTATTATCTACACAACCAATATCACTGCCCCCTGCATTCCTGTCGCAAGAGGTGTCTATCTCTTCTTTTGTGCACTCTTACAACCCACCTCCCACTTCCGGTTTCCTTTTCAAAGTTTCCCCCAACATTCCAGCTCTCTTTCTATTTCGGTATTTCTCTGTTCCTAACATTCCCCCTCGGTCTTTCTTTATCCCTTCTGTTTCTTCCTTTGTGATTGTCCATCCTTTCACCTCTCCTTGATTCTCACGCCTTATTTAACCTGGTCTATTTCTCCCTTTGTATTTTGCACTCTTTCTTTTCCCAGCTATTTATTTCCCTTTTTTCACAACAGTCCCGTTCCATCACCTGTTTCTCTCCCTCTCTTATTATTTCCTTTGGTGTCTGTTTTACTGTTTCTCCCCGTTTCCCTTCCCCTTTTTCCTCCTGCTGTATTTCTCACTCTTTGAATTTGCCTTCTGTTTGTCTCCATAAAATTCCCGTCTGTTTCTCCCTCTTTTTACCTGTTTCTCTGATTCTCCCCAGCTTTGTCGTAACATCCCCATTGGGATCCCCGTACGGCCCATCGAGCCCACATCAACCATTTAATGCTCACAATTCGCTATCATAACACTTGGTATATTTCTCATCGCTAACCAACCATGTGTGCACATCCGTGGACAGTTCGGGCAGTTGAACAGGTCCAAACCACCCAACTTGCATATCTTTGGACTGCGGGAGGTCATAGGATCACCTTCATTTAACCGACATAGGCACACTGACCGTTGGATGGTCAGTTTGGGCTTCTCGGACCAAAAAGGCCTGTTTCCACACTGTGGGGAATCAAATCTAATTTCACTCGCACACCACCTCACGACAACAGATAGTTAAGCGAAGGACATGCCTCACCTGACAGCCACGAGTGTGAGCGAACGGTATTTGGAGGGGCGGGTACTTGCAACATTAATCTTCCCAGACAAATATCCGTGAAATGTTTTTGACTCTGAAATTGTTTATTTTTGGAGAAGAACAGAGTGAGGATGCGTGCAATTGGGAATCGACAACAACACCCAGAAAATTATCCTCTATGATGCTCCACAAATCTTCTGACAAACCTCTCGCTCTCACTTGCTCTGTCCCCCAGCCTACATGCTTATATCTAATTTAATTTTTCCTACCTATTCAGAAAGGGGCTGCCTGAACTCCAGGGTCTGACAACGCATACGAGTGAGACTGGAATGTCACAGAGATCATTGCTGGCGCCATAATATTTCAAGGAAACGAAAGCTTTTTGTATTATTTTAAAGGCATCAAGTGGTATGGTGTATAAGTGGGAATATGACGTTGAGGTCGAGGATCATTTACCAGCAGACTGAGGCGACAATGAGATGACACCGGGTCCTAGTTTTCGTAGTTCTGGGTCTCTCTCTCTCTCTGTCAGTGTGTGTTTCTCTCTGTCTGTCTGTCAGTCTGTCTGTTTGTCTGCCTGGCCTTCAAGTAGAGGAACAGTCCTGCTCATATTGAGGCGCGGAAAACGTATGAGGGGCCGATTGGTATATTTGCGCTCCTATTGAATGTGTTTGCGGGTCTCTCTCTCTATCTGGGTATATGTGTTTTTGTGAATGTATCTCTTTCCCTGCCATTGTCTTGCTCTTCCTTTCTCTGGAAGGGAAAACGAACAGCAAGCTGCATATTGAAAATATCAGAGAAGGCAATGTCATTCGTCGGACTGCTGGGGAGTGGGATATTACCGAGACCAGTAGTGCTGTTTGAAGTGACGTTTGGGATCAGGCTCAGCCATCATCTCCTTGGACAGCGTGTAGTGTTTTTCACTGTGAGGACCAGCCTTTTGAAAAGACCCACTCACACGCCCCAATGTGGTGGCGGCTAACCTTTGAGGATTAAGTCCATGGCAAGGCGATGGCCCGATTGCAGACACAGCCGGGAACCCAAGAAGGAGGAATAATACCCCTTTCTTCTTCTAGTCAGCTCCTGTTACCCCGGAAAGGATAGTGGGCAGAATGAATCTGACACGGTTTACAATCCTAGTTTCATGGAAATTGACTCCAACAGGCCCACGTTAAGAGCCAAGTGAGAAGCTGAATCCTGCAACGTGATAACAGTAAAAGAGCACGAAAACTCGGATTGTGAATATCGGCAAAGATTGCAGAAGTCTCTTTCTGTTTCTAAGTTTACTTCTGTCTTGTTCTCATGTTCTTATTCTACTTCTGTTTCTCTCTTTCACTATCACTCTCGTTTCTCCCACAGTCTGTCTTTCTCTCATCTTTTGTCTCCATCATTTATTGCTCACTCTGTCGCTCTGCTTATCTCTTTTATTGTTAGCCTGTACCTGTGTTTCTCTGTCCCACACATTCTCATAACTGTCACCGTTTCTGTCTTTCTATTGTCCCTCTCACTCTCATTACTGCACCCATTTGTATCTTACTCTGTTTCTATGTCCTTCGCTGTCTGTCTTTCACTCCCTCGTTTCTCTCATACTTTATTTCATACATTGTCTTCTGTTGACATATTGCTCGATCACTATTTGTCATCCATTCTGTCTCGCTGTCATTGTTTCTGTCAATCTCACTATGGCTGGTTCTATTTTGATTTCAATTTACCTCTCTCATTGTCTCATCTCTTTGCGTCACTTGTCACTCTTACGATGTCTCACTTGTTTTGTTTCGTCGTGGTCTCACTCACTATGTAACAATCTGAAACAGTGTCTTTCACTTTCCGTCTCTCACTCCCACTGCCTCACTTGTATCTGTGACATTCTTTGTCTCTCACTCTTTCCTTCTCCTTTCTCACTTTCAAACATTCTGCCTTTCTGTCACTAGTTGTCGAGCTGCCTGTTTCACTGTCCGTCCCTCTCCCCTCTCTCACTCTCTCTCCATTCCTCTCTCTTCCGTTCAAATACAAACACTCTTGCTCTCAATCTCTGATTTGCCTCTATCTGTCTCGCTCACACTCTCACTGTAGTTTTCTGGTTTCTGTGTCGATTCTGTTCACAACGATTTTCAGCTTCAGATTCGGAATTTTGCTCCCATTGCATATTCGCCAACTTTTGTTTACAATAGAATACTTTCCAGATACACTCCAGGTGAAATCCACTGCCTCCCCTTCTTTACTCCAAAGTGAACGGGCTGTGTTTGAGGGTTTGTCTTGAGTGATGCTGTTTAGCCAGCAGATGTTTTGAGGACCGATTCTGTACAAGGTCTGTCCTAACTCCCCAGAGCTGAGTTGCTCTGAACCCAACAGATCCATATCAATACTTTCATGGTTGTATGGTACTCGACAGGCTGAATCCGGGACCGCTTGAAATCATTAAAGTCCGTACTCGCCTTCCGATTAATCCCGGGCTTGCACCACCTCACTGCATCTGCATTTCAGAGAATCTGTCCAAATTTCATAACCTTTTTCACTGGGTCAAATTGCTGTTCACTTTCTGTAATCCCACTAATTCCGTAAGCTGTCAGAGAGAGGGCTATTCCAAGATTTGTATTTAAAATCCCGGCGGTCTATAAGCTGAAACTGAATGGTCTGGTCCAAGTGATGTTGGGAAGATGTTTCCGTTGACGGGGAGAATAGGAACCGACAGCACAGCCTGAGAGTAAAGGGAAGACCTTTTGAAACGTGGAATCTATGCTGCTGTATCTTCCTCCGTTGGTATGTCACTGCCTGTCACTCCCTCATTTCTCTCACACTTTTTTGAATCCACCCATATATCACTCATTCTTTCTTTGCCTTTCACTCTGTCTCTTTGTCATTCTTTCTGTCAATCTCACTCTGTCTGCTTCTATGTTTATTTCGATATATGCATATATCGTTCTTTCATCTCTCTCACTGTTCCTTGCCAGTGTGACGTACATTGTCTCAATCACTGTCTCTCGTCTCACTTTCACTTGTTGTGGAACAATCTGATTCGCTCCCTTTCACATTCCGCCTCTCACTGTCCCTGCCTCTCTTTTATCTGTGACTTCCTGTGAGTGTCCGACTCTTACCCTCTCGCTTGTTTCTCTGCCAAACATCCTACATTTCTTTCTGTCTGTCGTGCTTCCTGTTTCACTGCCCGTGCCTCTCTGCCTCGATCACACTCTCTTCACCCGTCTCTTTGCCGCTCAAACGAAGGCTCTGTTGCACTGAATCGGTGTGCACGTGTGTGTGAGTGTGTGTGTCTGTGTGTGTGTGTGTGTGTGTGTGTGTGTGTCTGTGTGTCTGTGTGTGTGTCTTTCATTCTCTAACTACAGCTGCTTGGTTGAATTGTCGACTCTCTGAACATCGATTTGAACGTTTTGTTTCCGGATGCTGCTCCACACAATACTTTCTCTGACTTTTTTTCCCTATGACACATCTTCCTGGCTGACCTGCATGGTATAGCAAGGAGCGATTCAGGACAAGGTCCGTCCTAACTCCCTGGAGCTGAGTGGTTCTGAACAGAACACACCAAAAATAATACAATGACAGAGCTCTCGTTCCTATATGGAACGGGACAGGTCAAATTCGCGAGTGTTTTAAATCATTCGCATCCATACTCACATTCTGCTATTTCCCGGGCTTGCTCCATCAAAATACCTTGGCATCTCAGAGACTCTGACCAAGTTTCACTTTACATTTCACTGGGTCAAACTGCTGATCATATTTCCCAATCGCACAGGATGCCAAAGAGATGGCTAATTGAAGAATTGCATTCAGATTCCCAAACGTGCAGACGTGGAATATTGAATGGCCAGATCAGACTGCATGTTGTCCATTTGTACGAGCGAATAAAACCCGAAATGAAACCCTGAGAGTAAAGAGAGGCCCTTTAGCAACCGAGGCAAGGAGAAATTTCTTTAGTCAGGGATTGATGAATCTATGGAATTCACTGCCACAGATGGTTCTTGAAGTCAGGTCGTTGAGAACTTTTAAGACTGAAAAAGATAGATGTTTGATTACCATAGGATCAAACATTACGAGGGGTAAGCGGAAAAATGAAAATGAGAAACTTATTGTCCAGGATTAAATGGCGGAGTAGACTCCATGCAGTAATTTCCGAATCCTCTTGGATACATTCTGGAGAGATGGGATCTGTAATAGAAGTGCGGGTGCACCTGAACTGGAGGGACAATAATACCCACTCCTTATCTTGAAATGTTTCTGTTTATCTCCATGCTAAGAGTTCTTCCCTACACTGGAAGGCTTACTCCTCGATTCCTCGTTTACTTTTCTGCCAGTTTAAACACCTTCCAAATTTCACTTTGTCCATGACATTCAATATTCTGAAAGTTTCAATCATGTATAAGTGATTGTTCTGAACTCCATCGAGTTCAGTCCCAGAGTACGCAAATCTTCCTTAAATGTTAAGACTTTTATTGCTCGAATGATTCTTGTGAAAACCTACCACACCGCTGCAGAGCCAATACATCATTCCTGAGGTATGACGTCCAAACCTGTGCACAATACTCCAAATGTGGAATGACCAGACTTACAGTGCCTCAGATGTACATCCGTGCGCCTTTGTTCTCGTCTTTCGAGATGCTTGACAACATTCTATTTGCGTTTCTGATTACCAACTCAACTTGCACGTTTACCTGAAGAGGATCATAGACCAGGACTCGAAGTCCCTTTGATCGTCGGATTGCTGAATTTCCTCCCCATTTATAAAATAGTCCATACTTCTACCTGCTCTCCTAATCTCTAATCATGTTTGAAGCCCCCATGTCTCCACAATTTTACCAGCCCCTCTACTTATCATTGTCTCATCTGCAAACTTAGCCAGAATGTTCTTAATTGTTTAATGTTGATCGCTAATACGTGAAGTGAAAAGCTGTGGTCCCAACACTGAGCTTTATGGAAAAACACTGGCTACGGGTTTCTTTTCTGTTTGTTTCCCACTCTCTGCGTTCTGCCAGACAGTCAATCTAATACATGGCGTTTAACAACATCCGGCTGTTTCCTACTATGTTGTTTCATTCGGCATCTTATCAAAACCCTTCTGGAAGTGGAGATGGACAACATCGATTGGCTCCCCGTGATCTAACCTTCTCTATGCCCCCCCAAAAAAATTAAAAATTCTCTTGATAAAACAATACTGCGTTTGCCCTGTTTTACGATGCATTTCTAAGTATTCAGAATTCCCACCCTTCACAATGGATTCTAAAATCTGACCATTGACTGAAGTCAGGCTTTTCATTCTGTAATTTCCTGTCTTTCTCCCTATTCCCTTCCGAAACTGGGGTTTAACATTAGTAAGCTTCCAGTATTCTAGGAGTCTCCCTGAATTTAGTGACACCACGAAGATGACTATTGAAGGCCCCACGATCTCTTCACTTATCTGCTTCAGAACCGTGGGACGTAGCCCATCTATACCAGGTAATTTTCACACTTCCAGATGTTCCTTTTTTTTCAGCAGTTCTCCTTGTTGCTGGCCACCGTACTAATTTCTGCTGTCCACACCCACCCCCAAACGATGTTAGTCGCCCTCTTCACAGCAAAGACTGATACAAATTACTCATTCAGCTCCTCAACCATTTCTTTGTTTCCAGTCGGAGCAGAATTTGATGCAATCCGGAGAAGATCACGGAACTGACATCAGCGATGGAGAGATTGAGTAGGACAGGATAATATTGGTGGGAGTTGAGAAGAATGAGATCTCAGCTTTTTGAAACATGGAAGACTCTTAGAAAAAATATTCAGTGGTGAACAGGAGAAGTTGTTTACAGTTGTGCAAGAATTGTGGACCAGAGTGCATCAGCTCTGAATACATTGTAGCCCATTTATGTCGGCATCGAAGAAGGTTATCTTCTTTTGAAGGGCATTAAAACGGTGAAATTCTTCAGCATCGAGTGCATTTTCATTCAGTACGTTTATGGGTGAGGTTGACAGATTTTCAGTCAGCATGGGAATCGAGCAATTATCCGGGAGATGTAGGAAAGGGAAGTGGAGATGATCAGCTCAGTCATGACGCCAGATGCACACACCGTTTTACATTCGAACATACTTACGCAGACCTTCTTGCAGATACACACTCTCTTTCAGACACACATGTGCAGATACACAGACACACACACACTCCCCCTCTCTCCCACCCATACATACATGCACACACACTCTCTCTCTCACGTCCTCACTCCCTCACATGCACACAGAAACACACAAAAGTCGATGGGGTGACTTCTTTTTTAAATACAACCTTTAATTATCTCGGGAATACAACTTCAAAGAATTTCTGGGATTTACATATTAAGGAATCTGAACTTGCAGCCCCATTCGAAAAGACAAAAGACTGAACAGCAATCTCTGTTTGTATAATATATTGCATATGTGTATGACATGCTGCTATGTTTCTCTAAATGCTTCTGTGTCCTATAATCCTACTCCACGAGATACACAACAAAGGAGCAGCGCTCTCTAGTTGCACTTTCAAATAAACCTGTTGGACTATAAACTGATTTCGTGCGATTTTATAAAAAAAACTGTCCTCCCCAGTCAAACATCCGCACTGACATATCATCAAATCGAAGAGCAAGTTTGACTGGCTAAATGGCCGCCTTCTGCACATCCACTTTCTTGTCCAGTGTCTGCAAATGGATGGAGGTTTACAAACGTCGTAGAATCTGAGTTTGTCCAAGTGGGAATTCTGTTCTTGACGCTTTATTAGTGAGCTGGCATTATTGATCTTGACTCATGACGTCTGTTCTCCGGTCGTGTACCTACTCACAGACGCCAAACTAATATAATCCAGATCCTGAAGCATCATTCCTTACCGTGGCCTGTTGAGTTCTCTGTCACATAATCATCATAGAATTGTTCAGTTAAAATAGGGCATTCTTACAATCGTGTATGTCCTGATGCTGGAAAGTGCTGTCCATCTCGCCCCATTCGCTAGTATTATTTTGATAACCCATCTAAATTCATTCCATTGAACTCCACATCCAGCTCTCTTTTGAAACCTGCTGTAGAATAAGCCTCTGCCACTCTCCAAGGCAACGCATTCCAAATCCCAGCACCTCTCTGGGTAAATAAGTTACAGAGTTATTGACTTTGGGATCGTTCCATTCTTACGCTCGCCAATATTGTGATGCATTTTCACTCCCTGAAGGTAAGCTGATTGAGTAAATCACAATTCCTCTCCCCAATGCCTCACAGTGAGACCGCACTTCTTAGTTGTCAGTAGACTGTACCAATATGAGGCTGGACGTGGAGAACTGCAGACAGTTCTGGTCTGCACGAACAATTATTGGAACACAGTTGAAGCAATATGTACCCTTACAACTCCAAGAATGTCTGGTTAGAATAGCAAGGGTGAAATCTGCAGTGTTCTGTCATTGCGTATCTGAGTCAGGTGCAGGTGGATGTCATATCGCATCTGCCTGTTAACATCAACGAATCTTTGTTTTTCTTTTTATTCTCTCTCCTAGCGCCAATATTTTCATGTATTTTAGAAGGGAGTTACTGTAGCAGCGTACCATGTGAGAAGGGTATTTCAACGAGGGTTGAAGGAGTGTGCCCCATCTTACAAGTGTGTTGCGTACGTTTGTGAAATCGAAGAAGAAAAGAGCAACATGTAACACTGGAAATCATCTGTGTTTCTGATTGGAGAGTTCTGTCATCTCATCAATTCTGGCTTCATGTTATTGTTTCAACTGAACGATCACTGGCTAAATGATTTCTAAACTACGTGAATAAAACTGGGTGATATTGCAAACTTTGAATTTCCATGTCTCATTTCACTTTCATATATATGTCTTAACACAATGTCAGGAAGGAAGGGAGTGCTCTGAAAATGGGTATTATGCATTGATGATCTTTACACTGTCGTATCTTAGCTGACATGTGGGTCTTTGGTGTGGCCACAACTGGAGGATCTTTTGCAGTTCATGTCGCCACAACATAGGAAGGATGTAAACGTTTTGAAGAGGCAGGGAAAGAGGTTTACAAGGATGTTACTTGGATCAGAGACGACTGGTTACCAACAGCCTTTTGACATAATTTGAGCAGTTCGTGCTCGGGTTTTTTGAGCTGAGAGGCGATTTGAAGGAAGTATATAAAACGATGAGAGGCTTGGACAGGTTACCTCGCCGGAATCTTTTGCCCAGGTTTGAAATTTATTGGACAATGGTTGAAGTTGTGGGGACATGTTAAAATGATAAGCATGAGACAGTTTTTGTTTAACAGAGAGACTTGTAAATGACTGGAGAGGATTGCCAAAGAAGGTGGTGGATTTGGAAGAATAGCAAAATTGTCAGGCAATTAGATAGATGGAAGAACAGGCAATGCGTACAGTGTTATGGACCATGTGAAGGCAGATAGGATTAGTTTGGAATAGTACACTTGTCTTCACAGACATATTGCAGAAGTGTTTGTTCCTATGCTGTTCGCTTCTCTGTTCAATGGAGCACTTTAGCTTCGGTGAGAGGCTGGATTTCACCGGGTTGTTTTCATTGGAGCAGAGACAATATTGTGAAGGCCTGTTTCATGTGAACAGGTTCATGAGGAGCAAGAGTCAACAGAAAGCAGCTGCTCTCCTCAGTCCAATGAGGGGACACAATTGGGAATTGAAAATCATAAGATCTGGAACGGCGTTGAAGGTAATCTCCTAGCCTTTCTGAATCTCTGATCTAACAGACACAAACAGCAGCCCGCAGACAATGTAATTGGCTCGTTGTTTCATCTATTACCTTTGGGGAAGGGGAGCGTGATGTTCCATTCATGTGGGCAGTTTCGCCATCTCCAATACATCACTCTCCCAGCTCCAGGGCAGGAGGGGGATTTGGAGGCACACTGGGAAGTAACAGGAGAGAAAATGTGCGCTGCTTGCTGACATACTACCGAGAGAACACCACTCGCGTCACTTCTTCAATCATCACAAAAGTAGATTTACAGTCTCATGTAGTGACAGCGTAAGACGGTGTTAATAATACGGCTGTGAATGTGGATGAACTTGTGAAGACAGAACAAGTTAGTGCTAATCACAATACCTTATGTCTGGCCGCAAATGTATAGACACAGAAGATCAGCGGTAATAACAGTGTTATGCATATGGAGTTACTGCTAGAACTGAAACAGGTCAGTGATAACCACGGTGACGGGAGTCTGGAATCACCAGTAGAAACAGAGTAGGTAATTGGGAAGCATAGTATTGAGGTTCTGTAGTCAATTGCGAGGAAAGTCCATGTCAGCGGTAACGACAGCGCTTTGACTCCGGTTAATATGAATTTAAATGCTGTGTGAATGGATCCACATGCAGGTACAGAGCAGGTCAATGTTAATCAGAGGGTTGTTAGGATCGAATCACATGCTGTGGGCCAAGGAGACACTATAGATGCGGCAGAATGAGGAGACGGAGTTATAAAGAGGCAGAAAGAGCTCAACACTATTAATCTCTGAAGAGCTGCCAGGGTCACGTACTAGTGTTGCAAGGAATAGAAAGATAGGGGAGATTAATACATGGAAAAGAAACTGATGCAAGGTGCATGGGTGTTTTGGATCTTGGATCAATGGAAGCTCTCCTGCTGCCAGGGTGAACTATAAATGAGGCACTGATTGCTCCGAAAGTGGAGAACAACCAATATCCTCGCTGCAACTTCCGCTCTTACTATATGGGAGGGCTTAAACTAGAGTGGCAGGGAATGTAATTACAGCAGCAGGACAACAAGTGAAGAGATTGACAGGAAGGCTGGTGCTCAGACCAGTGAATCAGAAAGAGAGGACAAGCAGAGACGGGTGAATGAACACAACAACACTCATGGTCTAACGTGTGTTTACATTAATGCAAGGAGTATTACCGGTCAGACAAATGAGCGTAGAACTTGGGTCATTACGTAAGACAAAGATGTTGTGCCCATTGCAGAGACGTGGTTGAGAAAGGGACTGGAATGGCTCCAGGAATTCGTTGGTTTATACGACATAGAGAAGAATCAAGCAGAATGTTCGATCTTCACTCTGAGAGGAAATGCAGAAGGGCACATCCATTGAGGCAAGGCAGCTAGAGGTGTAAAATTATGGGTGCAAACAATGTGCCAGGATTCTATCGTAGGTTCTCCAACAGGAATTCGGAACAAATATGTGGCCGATTATGGAAAGATTCGATAACAAAAGAATTTTCATAATGGTTGACTTTAACATCCCCAATATTAGTTGGGACTCCCTTACAGCAAGAGCGGGAAACAGAGTGGACTTCCTTAAATGGATGTGTGTGTTTCTTGAAACAGTATGTGGATAGCCCAACTGGCAGAGCGGCCACAGTATAACTTGTGTTGGCTAATGAGCCCGGTCAAGTGATGACCTTTCAGTGGGCGAGTATTTTGAAAACAGTGATCATAGCTCTTTAAGTTTTAAGATAGCTATGAACATGGAGAAGTCAGGAACTTCGGTTAGGTACAAAAATGGTGGAAGGCAATTTACATCAGCATGAGACAGGAGCTAAGGAGCTTTAATTGGAAGACGCAGGTATCGGACAAGACAACATTTCACATGTGTGAATTTGTGAAAATCTGGTGTAGAGATTTCCGGACCGATATGTTCCAGTAAGGTGGACGGACAAAGGGAGCAAGGTAAGAGACATATGAAAACGAGGGTGGTAGTGAATTTCTTCAAAAGAGAAAAAGATGCATGTGTAAGTTTTAGGAAGCTAAAATAGTACGGGCCAGTGAATATTGTTTGGAAAGCAGGTAAGTACTCAAGCGGGAAACTATAGACCAAGAAGGGGCCATGAAACGTCCTTGAGAATTCAAGTTAAAGAGAGTCACAAAGCATTCTATACATATAATAAGATCAGAAGTATTTCTCGGGAGAAAGTAGGACCACTCAATAATACAGGATGGCACTTATGCTTGGAGGCAGAGGATGTTTAAATTCCAAAGTGAATACTTTGCATCACCATTCTCTCCGTAAAACGACATGGAGGATAGGGAGATATGTGTGGAGCATGTCTATAGGCTCGAACATTAAAGAACAAGGAAGTGTTGGCGTTGGGTCCCTTGAAGAGTATTAATTCAGATAGCTTCCCAAGGCCTGATGATAGCTACTTCAGTTTATTGAGTGAGGGAAGTGAAGCGATTGCTCAAGCTTTGACTAAGAAAGTGTTCCTCTCGAACCACTTAAGAGATCCCGGAGCATTGGTGTGCAGGCTATGCTGTCCCCTATTCAAGCAAAGAAGTAGTGATAATCCATGAATCTATCAGCCAATAAGTCTCACAGCAGTGGTGGGAAGCTAATGGAGTGAACTCTTAGGAATAGGATTTACGCACGTATGGAAAGCATGACCTAATTAGGTGCAGTCAACATAACTTCGTGAAGGGCAGGTCATATCTCACGAACTCAACTGATCTATCTAAGGAGGTCTCAAATGTGATTGATAAGGGTAAACCAGAGAATTTGCTTACATGGACTTTAGTAAGGCTTTGAAAAGAACCGACATGGTCGATACATTCTGAAAATCAAGATTAATGGAATCAATGGGGACTTGGCCGCTTGGATTGACAATTGGGTTGTCCATAGAAGGCAGAGAATAATGGTGGAATGGTGCCTTTCCGACTGGAGGTCCGTGACAAATGGTTTTCTCCAAAGATCTGTTTTAGGACATCTACTATTTTCTGTTGTAAGTAAATTAATTAGATTAAAATGTACATGGGTAGGTGGAGACCTTTGCAGATGATACAAAGATCGGAAGATTTGTGGATAGGACAGAGGTTTTTCAAAGGATCCTGGGAATATATACCAGTTGCAGATATTGGCAGAGTAATGGTAGATATAGTTTAATATGGATGAGTATGAAGTGCTGCAATTTGAGAGATCAAACCTTATGGAAAATTGTATCGTTAATAGTCGTACGAAGAACAGCATTGATGGAAAAAAGGAACATGTGATTCAAGATAATAGCTCTCTGAAAGTGGCCATGCAAGTAGATAGGTGGTAAATTAGTCATATGGTTTGCTTGACTTGATTGGTCAGGGAATTGAGTTCAATGTTCAATATGTCATGTTGCAGCTCTCTAAGACTTTGGTGAGACCACACTTAGAGTGCCATGTTCAGTTGTGGTCGCCACATTATACGATTGAGGTGGTTGCTTTGGAGAGGGTGCCGATGAGATTTACCAAGATGCTGCCTGGATTACAGAGTTTGATCGGTAAGGAGTAGTGAGCAAAATCTTAGATTGTTTTCTATTGAACAGAAGAGACTGAGAGGAGACTAGATAGATGTCTGTCAAATTATTAGATGACAAGACGGGGTTGACAGACAGAATCTTTTCCCTCGAATTAAAAGGTCTATGCGCGAAAGCATAAGGTGAGGGTGAACGTTCACAGGAGACGTGATGGGCAGATTTGTAAAACAGAATGTGGTAGGATATTGGAATGCACTGGCAAGGATTGTGGTGGAGGCATAACGATTAGCGTACTTAGGGGACGTTTAGATCAGCACATGAATGTGTAAGGAATGGACAGATATGAAGCAAGGACAGACATAAGGGATTAGTTCCGCCTGGTGACATGTTTTGCACAACATGATGGGCTGATGCGCCAATCGGTGTGCCGTGCAGTTCTGTGTCTTGTATCATTGGTAACAACAGTGCAGCGGATATTTGTAGACAGAGAAGATCAGTGCAACCCTCAGTCGTGCTGGTCTGGAGTCACATGTAATGACGAGCAGGTCAGGGAAAAATACGATGTTATGGTTCTGGAGTTAGATGTAGAGACAGAGTATACCATTGGTAATCACAGCACTGTGTGTTTCGCGTCATAGAATGACACAGATAAAAAAAACAGTACCTTTGCTCCAACTCGGCCATGCCGAAAAGATATCCGAAATTTATCTAAACCCATTTGGCACACTTGCCCCATATCGCTCTAATTGCTTCCTATTAAAATACGCAACCAGATGCCTTTTAAATTATATCATTGTTGCGGTCTTTTATACTTCCTCTGGCAGTTCATTTCATGCATGCGCCATCCTCGAGGCGAAAGGAAGATGCCCCTCAGTTCTCGTTTCAATCGTTCCCCTCTCAGCCTGAAACAGAGGCTCTTTTCTTTTGGTCTCCCCTACCGTGGAGAAAAGACAAACACATTGCAGCCTACCCATGCCCATCATGATATTTTAAACTTTTATAAGGTCACCCATCACTCCAGAGAAGAGGAAGAATCAGGGTATAGCCAAAAATAGGATTGAGGATATAAAAAGTGATTTCAGGGAGTGAGGCTGGAAGCTGAAAAGCAGGACGAACAGAGTCGTGTTCTCTTGATTACTACCGATGCCACGAGATAGCGAGGCGGGAACAGGGAGCGGGAACATCTTAACACGTGGCTGCGCAGCTGGTGTAGGAGGGAGGGTTTCAGTTATGTAGATAATTGGGATGCCTTCTGGGGAAGGTGGGACATGTACAAGAAGGACGGGTTGCATCTGAACTGGAAGGGGACAATTGTACTGAGTGGAAGGTTTGCTCGAGTAGTTCAAGACGGTTTAATCTCGCATGGCAGGGGGGTGGGAACCTGAGCGATATCCCCGTGGTGTGAGTTGATGCAGATGAGGCAATAGCAAGAGGTAGACCAGCGAGTTAGAAGAATATTCCTGGGAAGGAACCAAGGGATCAGTTAAAGTGTGTTTGCTTTAACGCAAGGAGTATCAGAAGTAACAATGATGATCTTAGAGCATGGATCAGTAACTGGTGCTATGATGTTCTGGCCATAACAGAGACGTGGGTTTCTCAGGGGCAGGTTGCTGGATGTTCCCGGGTTTAGAGCATTTAAAAAGAATAGGGTGGGGGGGGGAAAGAGGAGGGGGGCAGCACTATTAATCATAGAGTGTATCGCAGCTTAAGAAGGCTCCATTGTCGAAGAAGACATGTCTACCGATTCAATATGGGCGGAAATTAGGAACAGCAAGGTAGCAGTCACTTCGTTAGGGTTTTATGACAGGCCCCCCAATAACAGCAGGGAGATTGAAGAATGCATCCGTCGGCGGATTTTGGAAAAGTGTAGACGTAGTACGGTTGTTGCAATGGGTGACTTTAACTTTCCCAATATTGATTGGAACCACCTTCGAGCAGAAGATTTGAATGGAAATGTTTTTGTAAGGTGCGTTCAGGAGGATTTCCTAACACAGTATGGTGACAGGCCGACAAGGGGAGAGGCCATGCTAGACTTGGTGCTCGGAAACGAGCCGCGGCAGTTATCAGATCTTGTTGGGAGAGAATACTGGTGATAGTGACCACAACTGCCTCACATTCTACATAGCCATGGAGAAGGAGAGGATGATGCAAAATTGGCGAAGATGAAACTATAATGTATTAGACATGAGTTAGGAAGCATGGACTGTGAGCAATTGTTCCATGGTAAAGGCACTATAGACATGTGGAGACTGTTTAAGGAACAGTTTTGCAAGTGATGAATAAATATGTCAATCTGAGACAGACAAGAAAGGGTAAGATAAAGGAACCTTGGATGACGAGAGCGGTGGAGCTTCTCGTCAAAAGGAAGAACGTAGCTCACATAAGGTGGAGTAAGATGTGGTCAAGCTCAGCACTAGATGATTATAGGCAGGCGAGGAAGGATCTCAAAATGGTCTGAGGAGAGCCTGGAGGGGGCACGAGAAAGGCTTGGCAGAATGGAATAGGGAGAATATCAAGGCTTTTTACACTTATGTGAGGAATAAGAGAATGGTCAAAGAAAGAGTCGTGCCGATCAGGGATAGCATAGGGAACTTGTGTATGAAGTCTGATGAGGTAGGGGAAGGCTCAATGAGTTTTTTGCTTCTGTCTTTAAGAAAGAAGCGAACTTTGTAGTGAATGAAACCTTGGAAGAGCAGGTGTGCATTCTGGAATGGATAGAGATAGAGGAAGCTGATGTGCTGAAAGCTTTGTCAAAAATTAAATTGACAAGTCGCCAGGCCCGGACCAGATTTGTCCTCGCTGCTTTGGGAAACGAGAAACGTGATTGCTTCGCCAGTTGCGAAGATCTTTTCATCCTCGCTCTCCACTGGAGTCGGACCTGAGGACTAGAGAGAGGCAAATAAACTTCCTCTCTTCAAGAAAGGAAACAGGGAACTCCCCGGCAATTACAGGCCAGTAAGTCTCACGTCTGTCATCTGAAAGATGCCAGAAAGGATTCTGAGGTATAGGATTTATGACCATCTGGAAGAGCATGGCTTGATTGAATGCAATGAACACGGCTTTGTGAGGAGCAGGTCACGCCTCACAAACATTATCGAGTTCTTCTTCTAGAAAGGTTGATGAGGGTCGAGCTGTGGATTTGGTGCATATGGACTTCAGCAAGGCATTTAGTAAAGTTCCCAATGGTAGGCTCATTCAGAAGGTCAGGAGGAATGGGATACAGTGGAACTAACCTGTCTAGTTTGGCTGAACTCGGACATTTTTCATTGGAGAAAAGGAGGAGAGGATGGGCCTAATTGAGGTATACAAGATAATGAGAGGCATAGATAGAGTCAATAGCCAGAGAGTATTTCCCAGGGCAGAAATCGCTAACACGAGGTGTCAAAGTTTTAAGCTGATTGGAGGAAGGTATAGAGGGGATGTCAGAGGCGGGTTCTTTACACAGAGAGTTGTGAGAGCTTGGAACGCGTTGCCAGGAGCAGTTGTGGATTCAAGAGCATTGGGGACAGTTAAGAGACTGCTGGGCAGGCATATGTTCACAGAAATTTGAGGGTGCATACTGGAGGATCAATGGTCGCACAACATCGTGGGCTGAAGCGCCTGTACTGTGCTGTGCTGTTCTACGTTCTATGTTCTAATCAGCGTCTTGAGACTCATCCTGAACGACAAATCCACCAAACGTGACGATATCCTTATAAATCTTTTGTGGTACCCACAGAGCTGTGGGTCTGGAGTTACATAAAGACACAGATCAGACAAGTCGTAACTGCAGTTCTGTGGACTAGAGGCACGTGTGGATTCACAGCAAGTCAGTGGTAACCAGGGTGCTGTGGGTTTGATCAAATGTAGAGAGAGAGCAGGTCAATGGTTGCCACAGTGCTGTGGGTCTGGAGTCACGTATGGAGACAACTTAGGTCAGTGGTAATCACTGTGCTCAGCGTCTGGAGTCACGTTTAGAAACAAAGTACATCATTGCTAAGCATAGATTTTCCCCCCGTCTTACTTATTGAGACAGAGTTGGTTAATAGTACACTCAGTGCTATGACCCTGTAGTCACAGAGCAGGTCAGTCATAACTATGGTGCTGTGAGTCTGAAGTCACCTGTTCGGACATGGCAGGTGGGTACTGACCACATTGCTGTGGGGCTGGTTCAAATTCAGGTACTGTGCAGATGAGTGGTAACCAAAGCGCTATGTGTTGGGATTTATAAGTAGAGAAGGAGCACATCAGTGGAAACCACAGTGCGGTATGGTTTGATTTGCATTTAGAGACAGAGCAGTTCAGAAATAACAACAATGATGTGCTTCTGGTGTCACATGTAGAGCCGGAGTCGAACAGTGGTAACCACAGTGCTGTGGGTTCAGAGACACAGAGACAAAGCAGATTGTGGTAACGACGATGCCGTGGGCCTGGAGTCACGTACAGAGCAGTTCAGTGGTAGTCACCGTGCAGTGGGTCGGGAGTCACATGAAGACACAGGGAAGATCAGTATATTTACAGTGCAGTTATTCTGGAGTCAGATTAGAGATGGAGCAGATTAGTGATAAACAGAGTGTTAAACATCTCGAGTCACATATAGATTGTTCAGATGACTTATAACCATAGTGCTTTTGGTTTGGAGTAAAATGCAGATTGGAAGCTGATCTAGGGACATGATTGTGCCGTTGTTCTAGAAGGAGATGTTGCGACAGAGTAGACCAGTAGTACCCATAGTGACGTGGGTCTGGAGTCAAAGATCTTAGAAATGTAGAACATAGAAACAGAACCTTTAGTCACCTATGACGACCAGATATCTTAAATTTATCGAATCACATGTACCAATATTTGGTCCATATCCCTCCAAACCTGTTTTACATAAAATCTCACTCAGATGTCTTTTAAATTTTGTCATTGTAGCCGTCGCCATCACTTGCTCCCGCAATTCATTTCATGGTCGTACCACACTGTGAATGAAAAAAGAATTGCCTATTTTAAGTCTGTCCGCACCATACTGAAAAATATGCCACATAGTTTTGGACTCCAATACCCTGGGGGAAAGACATGGACTATTCATCATACCCATGCCCCTCACGTTTTTAAAAGCTTTTGTAAAGTTCCACCGAAGCCTCTAATATCGTATAATGTAATATGACGCCATAATGTAAGACAAGGTAATATAATATAACATAATAGTACCTTCATTATTCCTCCAGTTATAATATAGTATAATGTAACATGACATGACAGAATGTAAGACAAGGCAATATAATATAACAAAATAGTACCTTCTTTATTCCTCCAGTTATAATATAGTATAATGTAACATGACATGACAGAATGTAAGACAAGGTAATATAATATAACATAATGTTACCTTCTTTATTTCTCCAGTGATAGTATAGTATAATGTAATATGACATGACATAATGTAAGACAACGAAATATAATATAACGTAATGTTCCTTTCGTTACTGCTCCAATTTTGACCTCCTCATCTGAGGAAGAGTAGTTACGGAGTCAGTTCGTTAAAGGTGTACCAAACTGATTCCTGAATTGGTGGGACTGTTCTATGAAGAAAGATGTGATCGTTTGCAGTATATTCACTGTGGCTCAGACATATGGGGCAGACAGTGGGTATTCTCAGAAAATCATGTCATGACCTCATTGGATGGCTCGAGGGGTTCATTGTCCTGAATTCAATAAATTCTAATAATTCTAAGCAGAAAATTATGTTGCTGATAATCACAGGACTTCAGAACCAAGTGGGGTCTAAGTCGAAGGCAAACAAGATAAGCCATTTAGGACTGAGGCACGAGACCTTTCCTGACCAAGTGAGTGGGGAGACTGTGGAATTGTCTGCCACTGAAAGCAGTCAAGGTGAAAACATTGAATTTTTGCTTTGTAAGTAATTAAATATGGTTCTTGCAGCTCAATTGGTCAAAGTCTACAGGCATAAAACAGGAACAGGGATTATGTTGAACGATCAGCCAGGTCAGAGTGAATGTCGTAGCAGTTTATTCCTGCTCATAGTTTCTATGTTTCTCTGTGAAACGAATAATTCTGTGATTCATTCGTGAAAAGCTCAGTAAATTCCTTCTAAGCAGAGGGAATGGGAACCGACAATCAACGTGTTCCATGAATCTGGTAAATATTCGACAAGATGAAATAACATACTGGCAACATAAGGTGAAAGTTTCAAAAACGAAAGAAAAATTGTCATAGCATGTGGAAGGCTTTGACTGGGGTCCATCATTTAATGTCTGTTAACGGAGGAAGGAAAAATATTCTGTTTCCTCTCGTTAAGTAAGGGATTGACACGTTTAAGATTGTCAGCAAGAGAGGTTGGAGTGAGACGAAAATAATAGGGATGCATTTCTGAGGCTTTATAAGGTGCTAGTCAGATTGGATTTTGACGATTTTGACGATTGCGAGCATTATTTTAAAGATTACTTACAGTGTCGAAACAGGGCCTACGGCCCAAAAAGTCCACAACGACGCGTAACCCACCCATTCTCCTAAGACTACGGGCAATTGAGCATGTCCAATACACTTGATCTGCACATGTTTGGACTGTGGGAGGAAACCGGAGCACCCACGCAGACACAGGAAGAACATGCAAACTCCACACAATCAGTCGCCTGAGTTGGGAATGGAACTCAAGTCACTGGCGCTGTGAGGCAACAGTGCTAACCACTGTGCCACCGTGCCGCCCTCATGGCCCCCTATTTCAGGAAGAATGTATTGATGAGGTTCAGGACAATGATCTCAGGAATGACAGGATAAACATATGTGGAACGTGTTCCGTCTGTAGGTCTGTATAGTGTAAAAGGATGGTACAGCGATCGCATTGAAATGTAAACAATACTGAACGGCCGAGATAGAGTGAATGTTGGGAGATGTTTTCATTTGCAGGACAGACCAGAGCCCGAGTGCACAGGCTTAGAGAAAAGTGAAGACCGTGTACCGCGGAGATAATAAAACATTTCATTAGCCACAGCATTGTGAATCTGTGGAATTCATTGCAACAGAAGCCTTCGAAGTCCGAGTCATTGAATATATTTAAGAAAGAGATTGATAGGTTCTTCATTGTTAATGGGATCAAGGCTTACGAGGAGAAGGCGAGAGATTACTTTGAGAAACTTACTAGCCATGTTTGAATGGCAGAGCAGACTCGTTGGTCTGAATTTCTGCTTATTTGTCTTATGGTCTTCTGTTCCTTATCATCCCTTTCTTCCAGAAAATTGGAAAAACTACAGGCAGCATTATATGAGAAGATATGGAGACAAATATAACACAACCATAGTTAGCTTAACTTGTGTTATTGTTAACATGTTAGATTCTACTTTAAAGGAAGTAACAGGAAATCATTTAAACATTGACAATGTCATCCAATACACTCAGCACAAATTTAGAGTAGATTTAGTGGTATTGTCACATGTATTGTGATACAGTGAAAAGTGTTGTTTTCCATGCCATACAGGAAGGTCATACCGTCAAAGTACGGTGCAGTAACACAACAGAGTGCAGATTTCAATGTTACAGCTTCAGAGAAGCAGCAGAGGAAAATTAAGATGAGAGTTTTAGAGGTCTGCTAAGAGGTCAGTTATTAAAGTGTAAAACGTTGCTCTTGAATCTGATGCCAAGTGAATTAAAACATTTAAATCTTCTCCCCATCTGAAGAGGATTCAAGGTAGTATATCCTGGGCAATAATTGGATATTTTGATTGGTAAAGTACGACAGATTAATTGACTTAACAGTAAGAAAAAGACTATTGCTCAGATTGGGCAGTTCAAAGTCGATCCCTGCAGTGGTAATGAGGTCATGTGTGGCCCAAAATGCGTGATGACGTCAGGCTTCATTCCCTGACGTGAACCAGATGGACTTTATTTTAAAAAGAACCACACTGAACTGGTTTATGCAGCTATTAAATCGGTATTGCTTAAAATTCAAATATGATGCTAATCAATCGAATGGTGGAGAATTACCAGTGGGCGAATGACCTGATTCTGTACCTACTCCTTCTACTCTAACTTCGTGCTTGCCTGAGAGTTGATCTGACTTTTGTACCCAAAGTGTCTGCCTGGACCGCTGGGAGATGCAACGTTCATACTGTGCCACAAACTCCTGAAGGGAGTACGTATCAATGAATACTGGACACACACAAAACCGTGCCAGGAGTCGAGTACTGCTGCCGTTGAACAGGATTTCCACTGTGCCATGAAGAAACTGTAAGAGCTCCAATGGTAATCGTTGCTGTAAGCAACGATAGCACTTGAGAGGGGTAAAGAGCAATATCTCATATTACCGCAAAGACCCTTTGCACATTGTTCTTCCAAAAAAAATACGGTCTCCAGCACACCCCCTTTCCCACTTGATGGAGAGCCATTAATTTTCAGACGTTTCAAGTGGCTCGTCCAAGTTCACTTTCCGGTGGTGAATCTTCCCTTATCAATTATCAACCCAGGCAGGGCATTGCAGACTCACCACCAGCCGGTGGGTGAAAACATTTTTTGAACTCCCCTCTGAAACCCTGCATTGCACTTTAAAATGGTGGCCTCTTGCTTTTAAACTTTCAGATCAGGAGACCAGCTGTTTTCTCCTCTCGTCCATTCCACTCATGTATCTCACTCTTGCCCTCACTCGACTTCTCGGCCACTCTGCATTTCAGAACTTAATGACGCTGGAGAATGTTTTCTACTTCGTCAACTGCCTGGAGAAATCATATCCTGCTCGTAACAAGTGGAAAAGAACAAGTCTAAATCCCAAGATGTCACCTGAATCCAGAGTGGGTAGATTGGGGGGAGGGGAGTGTTGTAGGTAGGCTTTTAACACTTCTTTTCAGGGCACTTGACTTTAACGTCCTGAGCCTAACCATTGCACAGTGAAGCGAATTCGCCTGTTCTCTGTTTGTGAACTGTCAATTCAACTGTCAATTCTCGGCCTTTTCTCGTTGGAACGGCGAAGGATGAGGGGTGACTTGATAGAGGTTTATAAGATGATCAGAGGAATAGATAGAGTAGACAGTCAGAAACTTTTTCCCCGGGTACAACAGAGTGTTACAAGGGGACATAAATTTAAGGTGAAGGGTGGATGGTATAGGGGAGATGTCAGGGGTGGGTTCTTCACCCAGAGAGTGGTGGGGGCATGGAATGCGCTGCCCGTGGGAGTGGTAGAGTCAGATTCATTGGCGACCTTTAAGCGGCATTTGGATAGGTACATGGATGGGTGCTTAATCTAGGATAGAAGTTCGGCACAACATCGTGGGCCGAAGGGCCTGTTCTGTGCTGTATTGTTCTATGTTCTATGTTCTATGTTCTAACGAGTCAAGAGCTCGCTGAGAATTGCGCGTGGTGCTACTCCTTGCCGAGAATTTCAGAGATTATTCACTACAGAGTCTCCGAACCGCTGAATGTATCTCCTGTTTTTCATCGAACTCACTGGGGTATTTCGGAAGTTTGTAGGTGTGAATGAAAGCTGTGCTCTTGTTCCTCGGAACGTGTCATTTTGAGGAGGCGGGCACTGATAGTCGGAGGCTGAAAGGTAAGTAAATAGCCACAGGTGGTTGCATCCATCAGGAACTGATGTGAAGGATTCTTGACAAAGTGAAGACAGCATCCATCATTTCCAGCCAGGGATGCTGCTGATTTCGATCCTGCTGGACTTGGAGATACACACTGCATCGCAAAGTAGAACTACAGAGAAAAGTTAAGACATCCAGAAGAAGGGGTTAAAGACAGAGTGAGAAATAAACGGAGTGTGAGAAATGAGGGAGTAAGAGAGAAGGGTAATGGAGATTGAGAAAGGAAGAGGAGAGATGGGAAGCGACAAGAAGTGCAATAAAAAAAAGTAATTCAGAAAAAAAAAGGAGATGGAGACAAGAATGTAGACAAAGAGACAGACGGATAAGGTGTTAGAGAGAGTAATGAGAAAGGCGGAATGAAGGTAAAAGGGGTTAGAAAGCGAAATAGAGAAGGGGGAATAATGAAGAGCAGAGAGAAAAAAAGAGATAGGCGTTGCAGTATAATGCACATGAGATAGAGAATTGTGCTTGTGAAAGAGAGTGAAGAGGTACAGAGAAAGAAGGTGAAGAAATCTGTGAGATTAAACAAACGGGTGGAGAGAAGAATGAGTGAAAGGGAGACCTACATGGAAACATCATTGAAAAAAAGTTGATATTAAGAAATGAATTGAGAGTGTTTGAATAAAAACCTCAGAGAAAGGCCAAAACAGGTATTGAATGACGACGGCGAGGGAATAAAATTAGCTGCGGTCGAGATAGGAATTGAGACTTAGAGATTGATGAGGGGGAGAGTGAGAGATAAGAATTAAATGTGAAACAGAGAGAGAACCTTAGTGTGATCTGTTTGCTGATTTTACATTCCTCTGCCATCGTCAGGATCCTTGCTTCTTATAGTCATTTCTAAATGCTTGTATAAAGTTAGCAGTTTCACAGTCAGGTCTCGAGATTGGAGCAAGACAGAGTCGGGGAGGGCAGAAGGACATCCAACCTGCAGGTCCATCTGAAGCCACAGCACCATTGTATTCACTCACCCTTCATTACTTTTCCTTTGCAGGATATTGGTCTGCGATATTGATCGTTCTGCCGTTTGTTGCCAATCCCCAGTTGTACCCCTTGAGGAGAGTGGGGCTGAACTCCTTCTCAAACTACCTGAGTCCATGTACCGCAGACAGACCAGCAATAAAATGGCAGGGAGGCAGGTACGCGATTTTGTCTGAGTGAAAGTGAAGGAACAATCGATGTATTTCACTTACACTTCATCCGATTCATTCATGATATTTGGAAGGCGTTCTCAGACAGCAGGTATTGCTCTCCGTAGTTGCCCCGGTGAGAAAGTGGCAGTGAGCGGCTTTCTTGAAATAATGCAGTCCATGTGCTCAGGGTTGACCAGTAATTCCATCAGGGAAGGACTTCTACAATTTTGATCGGGCGGCAGTGAATGAATGGTGAGATAATTCAAGTCATTATGGTGAGTGGCTTGGAGGGGAAATTGCAGGGGTTAGTGCTAAAATCCGTCTGCTGCCCTTGTAACTTGCAATGAAAATGAACGTGGATATCGAAGGGGCCAACTAAGAAATTTTGTTTTTTTTTACAGTGCGTCTTGTAGATGGTACACTCTGATACTAAGCCTTGGTGGCCAAGAGAGCGGATGTGTGCAGATGCTTTGCGAATCAAGTGGGCTTTATTGTCATGGATCCTCAGGCGACTCTCTGTGTGAAGTTGGCACATTCTCACCATGTCTGCGTGGTTTTCCTCCGGGTGCTCCGGTTTCCTCCCACAGTCCAAAAGTGTGCAGGTTAGGTGAATTGGCCATGTTAAATTGCCCGTGATGTTAGGTGAAGGGGTAAATGTAGAAGCATGGGTCTGGGTGGTATCTGCTTCGGCCGGTTGGTGTGGACTTGTTGGGCCAAAGGACCTGTTTCCACACTGGAAGTAATCTAATCTAATCTGATTTAATCTGATCTAATCTAATCTAATCTTTTTTATTTTAATGCCGTGGAACTTTGAACATGAAACAGTGCAGTCCTTCCGGCCGTCAATGTTATGCCGACCTGTGAAACCCATCTGAAGCCCATCTAAACTCCACCATTCCATTTTCGTCCATATGAAAACGCAATGACAATTTAAATGCCCTTAAATTTGGCGAGTCCACTACTCTTTCAGGCATTGCATTCCACACCCCTACTACTATCGGAGGAAAGAAACTAACTCGGACCATCTGTCCTGTTTCTGTCAACCGTTAATTTAAAGCAATGTCCCCTAGTACTAGCCAACACCGTCTGAGGAAAACAAAAACACTCGCTGTGCACCCGATCCAACCCTCTGATCGTCTTATAAGTCTCTACCAATTCCCCCTCAATTCTTCTCACCAACGAAAACAGCCTTAAATTCCTCAGACTTTCCTCGTAAGACCTTCCCTCCGTACCAGGCAACATC